>NC_091978.1:151728315-152036315 GCF_044704955.1 Pristiophorus japonicus | reverse complement strand
CACCCAGGGAGACGCCACTAAGTTTATGGTCCTGGCCCACCAAACCGTGGTCCAGGGTCCATGTCGACTATGCAGGCCCATTCTTGGGAAAAATGTTCCTTGTGGTTGTAGATGCATACTCCAAATGGATTGAATGTGAGATAATGTCGGCAAACATGTCCGCTGCCACCATTGAAAGCCTGCGGGCCATGTTTGCCACGCATGGCCTGCCTGAGTGACAATGGGGCGTGCTTCACCAGTGCCAAGTTCAAAGAGTTCATGACCCGCAATGGGTTCAAACATGTCACATCTGCCCCGTTTAAAGCAGCGTCATATGGTCAGGCAGAGCGAGCAGTGCAAACAATCAAACAGAGCTTGAAGAGGGTAACTGAAGGCTCACTGCAGACTCACCTATCCCGAGTCCTGTTTAGTTACCGCACAAGATCCCACTCGCTCATTGGTATTCCCCCCACTGAACTGCTCATGAAAAGGGCACTTAAGACAAGGCTCTCGTTTGTCCACCATGATCTACACGAACAGGTAGAGAGCAGGCATCTTCAACAGAATAGATATCATTATCGCGCAAATTTGTCTCTTCGAAATCAAGATTAATTATCCTGTATTTGTGTTGAACTATGGACAAGGTCCCAAGTGGCTTCCGGCACTGTCGTGGCCAAAGAGGGTAGTAGGGTGTTTCTGTTCAAACTTTCAAATGGACTCAGCTGCAGAAAACACTTGGACCAAACCAAACTAAGAATCACGGACAATCCAGAACAACCCACAATAGACTCTACCTTTTTCGACCCCGCAACACACACACAAGTGGCAACCGGCCCAGCGGTTGACCATAAAGCAGAACCCATCACCTGCAGCAGCCCAGCAGGACTCACCACACCCAGCAGCCCTGCAAGGCCAGCTGCGCAGCAGTCCAGCGAGGACCCAACAAACGACTCACCAAAACCAGCATTTGCACCGAGACGATCAGCCAGGGAAAGGAAGGCCCCTGATCGACTCACGTTGCAAATAGTTACACGATTGACTTTGGCGGGGGGAGTGTTGTTATATATGTAAATCTGTAAATACCTTGTTTAACCACAGAGAGCTCATCTCCTGGAGTCCCAAGCGATCCCACAATGCCTTGGGAGCACCTGTACATAAGGAGACCTCTCAGGTTGGAGAGGCACTCTGGAGACCTGTAATAAAGGACTACGGTCACACATTACTTTAAGCTTACAGTATCTGGTCAGATTCTTTATTCAAGACATAACACGTTCTTTGATGGCTGAACAATCCAATACGAGAGCCACAGACTTTGTCACAGGTGGGACTGACATTCGCTGAGGGAAGGGTTGGGTGGGACTTATTTGCCAGACGCTCCTTCCGCTGCCTGCGCTTGACATCTTCACGCTCTCGGCATTCGAAGAGCTCAACGCCCTCCCCGATGCACTTTCTCCGCCTAGGGCGGTCTTCAGCCAGGGACTCCCAGGTGTCAGTGGTGATGTCGCACTTTACCAGGGAGGTTTTGTGGGTGTCCTTGTAACGTTTCGCTGCCCACCTTTGGCTCGTTTGCCGTGAAGGAGCTCTGCATAAAGCATTTGCTTTGGGAGTCTCGTGTCTGGCATGCGTAGGTCCCTTGCAGTCGGATTCAGGTGAATTTATAATGGGGAACAAAGAAATGGCAAACCAATTGAACAAATACTTTGGTTCTGTCTTCACGAAGGAAGACACAAATAACCTTCCGGAAATACTTGGGGACCAACGGTCTAGTGAGAAGGAGGAACTGAAGGATATTCTTATTAGGCGGGAAATTGTGTTGGGGAAATTGATGGGTTGAAGGCCGATAAAGCCCCGGGGCCTGATAGTCTGCATCCCAGAGTACTTAAGGAAGTGGCCCTAGAAATAGTGGATGCATTGGTGATCATTTTCCAACAGCCTATCGACTCTGGATCAGTTCCTATGGACTGGAGGGTAGCTAATGTAACACCACTTTTTAAAAAGGGAGGAAGAGAGAAAGCTGGTAATTATAGACTGGTTAGCCTGACATCAGTAATGGGGAAAATGTTGGAATCAATTATTGGATGAAATAGCAGCACATTTGGAAAGCAGTGACAGGATCAGTCCAAGTCAGCATGGATTTATGAAGGGGAAATCATGCTTGACAAATCTTCTGGAATTTTTTGAGGATGTAACTAGCAGAGTGGACAAGGGAGAACCAGTGGATGTGGTGTATTTGGACTTTCAAAAGGCTTTTGACAAGGTCCCACGCAAGAGATTGGTGTGCAAAATCAAAGCACATGGTATTGGGGTTAATATACTGACGTGGATAGAGAACTGGTTGGCAGGCAGGAAGCAGAGAATTGGGATAAACGGGTCCTTTTCAGAATGGCAGGCAGTGACTAGTGGAGTGCCGCAGGGCTCAGTGCTGGGACCCCAGATATTTACAATATACATTAATGATTTAGATGAAGGAATTGAGTGTAATATCTCCAAGTTTGCAGATGACACTAAACTGGGTGGCGTTGTGAGCTGTGAGGGGGACGCTAAGAGGCTGCAGGGTGACTTGGACAGGTTAGGTGAGTGGGCAAATGCATGGCAGATGCAGTATAATGTGGATAATTGTGAGATTATCCACTTTGGGGGCAAAAACGCGAAGACAGAATATTATTTGAATGGCGGCAGATTAGGAAAAGGGGAGGTGCAACGAGACCTGGGTGTCATGGTTCATCAGTCATTGAAAGTTGGCATACAGGTACAGCATGCAGTGAAGAAGGCAAATATTGGCCTTCATAGCTAGGGGATTTGGGTATAGGAGCAGGGAGGTCTTACTGCAGTTGTACAGGGCCTTGGTGAGGCCTCACCTAGAATATTGTGTTCAGTTTTGGTCTCCTAATCTGAGGAAGAACGTTATTGCTATTGAGGTAGTGCAGCGAAGGTTCACCAGACTGATTCCCGGGATGGCTGGACTGACATATGAGGAGAGATTGGATCAAGTGGGCCTTTATACTTTGGAGTTTAGAAGGATGAGAGTGGATCTCATAGAAACATATAATATTCTGACGGGACGGGACAGGTTCGATGTGGGTAGAATGTTCCCAATGTTGGGGAAGTCCAGAACCAGGGGACACAGTCTTAGGATAAGAGGTAGGCCATTTAGGACTGAGATGAGGATAAACTTCTTCACTCAGAGAGTTGTTCACCTGTGATATTCCCTGCCACAGAGAGTTGTTGATGCCACTTCATTGGATATATTCAAGAGGGAGTTAGTTTTAGCTCTTACGGCTAAGGGGATCAAGGGGTATGGAGAGAAAGCAGGGAAGGGGTACTGAGGGAATGATCAGCCATGATTGTATTGAATGGTGGTGCAGGCTCGAAGGGCCGAATGGCCTACTCCTCCACCTATTTTCTATGTTTCTATGTTTCTATGCGAACCACGTGGCCTGCCCAGCGAAGCTGATCGAGTGTGGTCAGTGCTTCAATGCTGGTGATGTTAGCCTGGATGAGGACACAAATGTTGGTGCGCCTGTCCTCCCAGGGGATTTGCAGGATCTTGCAGAGATATCATTGGTGATATATCTTCAGGGACTTGAGGTGTCTTCTGTACATCGTCCATGCCTATTATCCATACAGGAAGGCAGATGTTACTACAGCCCTGTAGACAATGAGCTTAGTGGTAGATTTGAGGGCCTGATCTTCGAGCACTCTTTTCCACAGGCGGCCAAAGGCTGGTGCACTGGAGGCGGTGTTGAATCTCCGCATCAATGTCTGCTTTTGTTGACAAATGGCTCCCGACGTATGGGAAATGGTCCACATTGTCAAGGGCCGCGCCATGAAGCTTGATGACTGGGGGGCAGTGCTGTGCGGTGAGGACAGGCTGGTGGAGGACCTTTGTCTAATGGATGTTAAGCGTAAGGCTCATGCTTTCATATGCCTCGGTGCATACATCGACTATATCCTGGAGTTCAGCCTCAGAATGTACGCAGACGCAGGCGTCGTCCACGTACTGCTGCTCAATGACAGATGTTGGGGTGATCTTGGACCTGGCCTGGAGACGGTGAAGGTTAAGCAGCTTCTTACTGGTTCCAGTGGGGAGCTTGTTGACTGTGAGGTGGAGCATAGCAGCGAGGAAGATTGAGAAGCGGGTTGGAGTAATGACGCAGCCGTGATTGACCCCGGTCAAGACGTGGATTGGGTCTGTAATGGATCCGTTGATAAGGATCACAGCCTGCATGTCGTCGTGGAACAGGCGAAGGATGTTGACAAACTTTTGAGGGCATCCGAAACGGAGGAGGATGTTCCATAGACCCTCGTGGTTGACAGTGTCAAAGGCCTTGTAAGATTGAAAAAGGCCATGTATAAGGGCTGGCACTGTTCCCTGCATTTTTCCTGCAGCTGTCGTGCCGCAAAGATCATGTCCGTTGTGCCCCATAGCGGACGGAATCCGCACTGTGACTCCGGGAGGAGCTCCTTGGCCACAGGGAGAAGACGATTGAGGAGAACTCTAGCTGCAACTTTCCCAGTGGCTGATAGCCGGGAGATTCCCCTGTAGTTGCCGCAGTCGGACTTGTCCCCTTTTTTAAAGATGGTCATGATCACTGCATCTCTAAGATCTCCCAGCATGCTCTCCTCCCTACAGATGAGAGAGATGAGGTCATGTATCCGCGCCAACAGTGCCTCTCCTCCATACTTTAGTGCCTCGGCAGGGATTCCATCCACACCCATAGCCTTGTTAAACAACAATATTAAATATCTTTCAAAATATGTCACAACAGAAGGCCGAAGACCTACAGCACGCAACTACACCAGTAATTTCCACATTTGATAATCCTATTGCTGGCCCATCATCAGCCCCAGACATCATAGCTGAGCCCTCTACCTCAAGCACAACCTTCAGCCAATTGTAACTGTACCTATTTATTTTTACTCTGTTTAACAAATAAAAGCCTTCATTTACTGTTTTATATTTTATAACTTAACTGTTTTACAAATAAAAACCTTAATTATATTTCATGCTTTAAGTACTGTACATTCCTTTTCAAATTTGAAGATGGTAGCAAAAGTTACAGACCTGGAAGCTCAATTAAGTACAGTTACAGAGTACAACATTGCAAATACAAGAGAGGGAGGCTTACCATGCGTTGTGAAGAAGCCAAGGACTACAAGACCTGCGAGGAGAAGAACTATAAGCTGATGTCCAAAAACCGGAAATATCGCAACCTAGGCCCAGGCATTTCCGGACTCGGGATGCGCTTCTGGCGTTCCAAAATCCGGAAATACCCGAACCTGGACTCGGGCGTTTACGGCCTTCGGACATCAGAAGCACGTTCCGAAGTCCGGAAAAACACGAAATCTGGCTCGGCCTCAGTCCCGAGGTTGCTAGATTCGGGACGCTCAACCTGTACACCCATAGCGCTGTTAGGGAAGGAGTTCCAGGATTTTGACGATGCAGGAATGGCGATATATTTCCAAGTCACTTTGCTGATGATTGAGATGGGTCGATAATTGACTGTATTGGATTTGTCACGCTTTTTGTGGACAGGACATACCTGGGCAGTTTTCCACATTATCGGGTAGATACCAGTGTTGTAGCTGTACTGGAACAGCTTGGCTATAAGCGTGGCTAGTTCTGGAGCACAAGTCTTCAGCACGACATCTGGGATGTTGTCCGGGCCAATAGCTTTTGCTGTATCTAGTGCGCTCAGCAGTTTCTTGATATCATGTGGAGTGAATCAAATTAGCTGAAGACTGGTTTCTGTGATGGTGGGGACCTCAGGAGAAAGCCGAGGTGGATCGTCCACTCGGCACTTCTAGCTGAAGATGGTTGCGAATGCTTCAGCCTTGTCTTTTACATTCGTGTGCTGGGCTCCGCCACCATTGAGAATGGGGATATTCATAGAACCTCGTCCTCTCATTAGTTGTTTAATTGTCCACCACATTCATGACTGGAAGTGGCAGGACTGCAGAGCTTCAATCTGATCCATTTTTTGTTTAAAATCCATCCTTGTTTAAAGCTGAATTTTTCATTATTATGAACAAAAAAATTATTTTGTTTCTGTGCAGCTGAAGGAGAAATCACCTATAGTTCATGTAAGCACTCTAATAACGACTCCACGAGGTAAGGGTATAATACTTGAACTGTAGTGACCTTAGTACATTTATTGCAACTCCTTGAGTAAGGACACCAAGAGATGAGCTCCCTTTTATACTTGGTTACCTGCAGTGTGCAGGTGACCCTTAGGTCTCCACCAGTAACACCCTCTGGTGGTACAGGTATGGTATATACAGTGTGAAGGTACATTCAGTGGTTTAGTGTTACAGTACACGCAGTAACATACATAACAACACTCCCCCCTTAGTCTTGTGCCACAGGCTTTTGCACTGTGTTCTCTGGCCCTCGACTTGAGAGGTTGTAGTGAGGGTTCTGGGTATGATCCATGTGTTCATGGCTACATACATCCATCCCCCCCCCTCCCCATACATAGACCATGTGTGTGGCTCAACACCTGCATTGGCATACATGTAGAGTGAGTAGGGAATCTGGTTGGTTATGTCACTGTTTTGAGTTCAGCAGTGGTGGAGCAAGCACATGTTATAGGTAAGGTACATATATTATATTGTTTGGGTGGGTGAGAATGTTTAGTGGTGGGCAGAGCCACAGGGTGGCATGGTCTCTCTGTCCTTCATTGAGGGCTGCAGGGTCACCCTGCTACCCTTCATGGTGGTGGAAGTATGGTCATCCCAGGTCCTGCCGGGAAAGCTGGAGGGTACTGGCCTCTTGCTCCCGGTGCTGGCCCTGGTGGCCAGTGGGGTAGGGCCGATCTGGGGCAGGTTGCCAGTGGTGGTGGCTGTGCTGTCCATTGATCGCTGGCCCTGCAGTGGGTATGCTCTCACTGTGTGTGTGTGTGTGTGTGTGTACCCTCCCTGGGGCATCACTTTGGTCCCGGAGGTGCAGGCTACATGATCAGGTAGCTCGCTGGACCCGGGTTTTTCCCACAGGCAGTTGCCTTTGGCATTGTTGGCATACATGTAGAAACCGGCATAATTTCTCATTTTATCATTAGCATTCATGATACATTGGCTCCGACCGCAACCAGCTGACTCGACATTGTTATTTGTCTTTACACTTTCACATTTGTCCATTACAACACTTTCCTGTGTACTATCAGTATCTCTGTGCAAGGTTACATTTGGATACCTGCCTTTGTTAGTTACATTTGTCTCATTAGCATTACCAGCATCACTGTTCAACAGTACGAATTTGTCACCTACATCACTTATTTGAGTACTATCAGCATTTCCATGCAAGGTTACATTTGGATACCTGCCTTTGTTAGTTACATTTTTCTCATTAGCATTACCAGCATCAGTACATTTATATACTTGCATTCATTAATTACACCTTAATCATTTGTGTCCCCGGCATCGCTGTACTAAGAGTGGAACTGTCCCTTTAATTGTTTCGGGTTGCCGGTCTCCTTTAAGAGGGCCTTGCAATCTTTACCCCAATCCGGTTCGCTACTCGGCATCACGTGTTGCTCCATCAGTGCTGCCCCTCGTGGTCTGGTCACAGCCATCTTGATTTCAGGTGCTTCACCTCGTGGTGCGAGTGCCACCTTCTTTCTCTCCACGAGGTAAGCTGTGGTGATCCTTTACTCCCCAGGTTCTGCCACGGAAGCCGGGAATCTACCTTCTGCACCGATCTTCTTCCCTCGGAGTCCTACCACTGGAGCCCAGAAGGTGAAGTCTGGTTGTTCAGGTTGGATCATCTCACCATTGAGTTGTGCAGTCTGTGTCGTCGCCATGCAGTCGAGCTGGACGGTAGGATTTCTAGGTGCTGCGATGGATCCATGTTTGGGGCCGCATAGGACGTTGATTGCCGAGTCCTGGAGACTTTCCCCGCTCCAACAGATTTGGATTTGCTTCAGCCATCTTCTTCCCAGCAGCATTGGACCATCACCGGCAACGATGCACAAGGGTAGCTTGTGCATCGCGCCGCCATGGGACACCTGGACATCCATGCTGCCAACGACTGGGATGGTGTATTTTGTGTAAGTGAGCAGCTTCACCTGGATTGGGAACATTTTGGGTCGTTTGGCGGGATTGTCCCAGAGTTTCTCGAAGGCAGTCTGATTCATTAGCGATTGGCTCACCCCTGTGTCGATCTCCATCGAGACTGGATCACTGTTGATTCCTACTTCCATTTTCCACGGGGAACTCTCGGTGGAGCAGTATACACTCCGTACACCTCTTCCAGGGGCTGAGCTGCTTCGTCTTCATCAGAGCTGGAGCCCGGGTGATCGGCCAACTCATCAGCGACTCAGTGAGTAAAATTTCTTCTGCATATTTGCTGGAGATGACCTTTAGTGTTACAGCCTTTGCCGGCATAGTCTTTGTATCAATACTGTTGGGCCCTGTGGTTTCCTCCACAGCGCCAGCACAGGGCTAGCCGGTTGGCCCCATGTGGCGGACTCCGGGTTGCGGGACTCGGGGCAGCAGTCTCGCCTCTGAAAAGTGCCATTCGGTTCACTGTACTCGTTGGTTTAGAGTCCTGGGGTGAGTCATCAGCCTCTTGGAGTCGCAGACCGAAATCATGAAGGCCTGGCTCACTTAAATTGCCTTCTGCAGGGTGACCGTAGTGTTCGCAGAGAGCAGCTTATGGAGGAGGCCCTCGTGGTCGATTCCAATAACGAAGATGTTCTTTAGTGCTTCGGTGAGGTGGTCGCCAAGATCACACGGTGCAGCCATTCGTCTCAGGTCTGCAGCATATTTTGCAATTTCTCAGCCTTCGGGCCGCTGGTGTGTGTAGAACCAGTGTCTGGCTGTGAGGATGCCCTCTTTAGGTTTGAGTTGCTCTTGTATTGTAGTTACAAGCTCCGCATAGGTCTTGGTTGTCGTCTTCGCTGGGGCTAGCATGTCCCTGACGAAGCCGTGGACATTGGGCCCACAACTGCTGAGCAGGATAGCTCTGCGCTTGTCAGCCAGCGAGGTCAGTGTGTCTCTAGCCAGGTCATTCGCGATGAAAGTGTTCGAGCTTTTCCATAAAGACATCCCAATCTTCCCCATCAGCGAATTGTTGGAAGTTGCTTAGGTTAGACATGTTATACATGGAAATTCGTAACCTCATCGCCAGTTGTAGTTTATGTAAGCTCTTGAATAACGACTCCACAAGGTAAGGATATAGTACTTGAACTGTAGTGACCTTAGTCCGTTTATTGCAGCTCCTTGAATGAGGACACCAAGAGGTGAGCTCCCTTTTATACTTGGTTATCTGCAGTGTGCAGGTGACCCTTAGGTCTCTACCAGTAGCACCCTCTGGTAGTACAGGTAGGGTGTATACAGTGTGAAGGTACATTCAGTGGTTTACTGTTACAGTACACACATTAACATATATAACATCACCCATTATACTTCTTTCCTCATCAGTTAGTGAATTTGGAACTGGTGATTCAACTTCATCATTAATATTTCAACAGAACTGCTTGATGGCCGAAACAATTGCTAGAAAATGCCAATGATAAATATGTATTTATGTGTACCTCATTCAATAAAATTAAAAAAGATAATTGGATGGCACAACGGATTGGAGGATTGACTTTCACTTCTGGGACCTGTGTTTAAATTTATCCTGAGATTGAAGGGATAAGAGGTTCTCTGCTTATTATGTAAAATGTGCTTGATAATCTGAACATGGGACCTCAGTACAATGGAACCTTGGGAGGTCATGGATAGATTATTCAACAGGGCCAACACTTTTGCCACTGACCATCAGCAGCAACACGAGAAGTCAACACAATTTTGCAGAGTTATTAGCTTTCCCAGAGACCAAAGTTATCACCTGCACCTATCTTGTAATTGGGGTCCTAAGGCATAATGCTCTATATATGCCCTATATTACCTAAAATTAACTTTTAAGGGGTAATTTGCATTCCCATTAAGAAGCTTAGTCCAGTTGCTAGCAAGTCCATAAAAATGAGGCAGGATTGAGAGATGACCCCTGCACTTAGTTTCCAATTTTTGATTCAAATTGTGCCATACCTATTAATGCATCATGGAAATGAAACAGCTGTGTTTATTCAGAATCTTCATATACATTGCAGAGATCAATGTAAACATCTTACTCCACATCTGCTGTGCCCGTTGAAACTGCACTAACAATGAGCACTATCCAAATGTAGTAAAAATGAATCCAAGGTGAAGAATTCAGGACATCTGTAAGTATCACCTAGTGTAGCAGGATGTGTCCCACTAAGATAAGGGCTAATAACTATTAATGGCTCCAACTGTGTTGTTATACAATGATGACCTGCAAATATTTTTTATTCATTCTCAGAATGTGAGCATCGCTGGCAAGGCTGGCATTTATTACCTATTCCGAGTAGCTTTAAGGTACTGGTTTAACTGAGTGGTTTATTAGGCCATTTCAGAGGGAGATTAGATGTCTCCAGGAAAGCTGCCACAAACCTGTGTCACCTCCTGCAATAAGACCTGCATCCAAGTGTCACAGTTGGCATGGTAGTGCCTGTTGCAGTAAAGGCCACTGCAGCCCTAAACTTCTTTGTCTCGAACTCCTTCCAGGCTGCTACAGGGAAAATCAGCAACATCAAACAGTCTGCATGTTCATGTTTGTGTTAAGCAGGTGACTAATGCCATATATGCTAAAGCAAACATTTTCATCATGTTCCCCATGGACAACCAGGAACAGCAGGATAAGGATATGGGATTCATGCAGATTGCAGTCTTCCCCAAGTCCAGGGACTCACTGACTGCATAAACATTACCTAGTGGGCTCCTGCAGATAAACCTGCTGCATTCATGATTTGCAAGGGCTTCCACTCTATTAATTTGCAACAGGTGTGTAATCATCAGCAGTGCATCATACAGATTTAGGCGGCAGCTGCAATGAAACTTTTACCTTGCACCAATCTCCTAATCCCAGCTGTTACGTTTAGAATAATTTTACTAGACTGTATATCTTAAGCTCAAACTGTTGTGACCTTGGTCTCTTTATTGTAACTCCAGAATGCAGGAGGCAGCATGGTAGACTGCCTTTTATACCTGCTTGCCCAGGGTGTGCAGGTGACCCTTGGGTCTCCTACAGCTGCGCCCCTTGGTGGCAAGTCTTGCACATTGGTAATGTTTACATACATAACATCATTCCCTCCCCAGAGTCTTATGTACAAGTTATTTACAAGTTGAGGCGATCCGGGGCTCTGCGTTCCCGGGTTGATCGCCTGAGTTGAAGTCCTGGTATGGGTGAGTCAGTCGGATCATTGCTGCACTGCGGTGTGGCTGGTCTGATCAGACTGTTGGGCATGGTGGGTTCATCCTCGTGGTTGACCGTGAGGTTGATTGCTGGTTGGGTGTGTGTGGATGGATCAATGATGGTAATGCCCTCTTCAAACTGTTCTTGGTTGTCAGTGAACCGCAGTTTGGTCTGATCAAAGTGCTTTCTGCACATTTGTCTGTTCAAAAGTTTGACAACAAACACTCTATTCCCCTCCTTGGCTAACACAGTGCCATTTGGGATCATGACCATAATTAAGAACAAACACAGGATCATTAACTTCAATGTCGCGTGATATAGCTGCGTCATCGTGGTACATGTTATGCCAGTGACACCGAGTTTCTACATAATCATTGAGATCCGGGTGGACTAAGGAGAGCCTGGTTTTGAGTACTCTCTTCATTAGTAATTCTGCAGGGGGATCCCCGGTAAGCGAGTGGGGTCGTGTGCGGTAACTGAGCAGAATCCGAGATAACCGGGTCTGCAGGGAACCGTCCGTCACGCGTTTCAAGCTCTGCTTGATGGTTTGGACTGTCCGTTCTGCTTGACCATTGGATGCGGGCTTAAACGGGGCAGACCTGACATGCTTGATGACATTGCGGGTCATGAACTCGTTGAATTCCGAGTTGGTGAAGCACGGTCCATTGTCACTAACAAGGACGTCGTTCAAACCATGGGGGGGGCGAACATGGCCCGGAGGCTTTCAATGGTGGCAGTGGACATACATGACGATATTATTGTACATTCAATCCATTTAGAGAGAGTATACTGCTACTAGGAACATCTTTCCTCGAAAGGGGCCACCAAAATCATCGTCGACCCTTGACCACGGTTTGGAGGGCCATGACCACAGACTCAGTGAGGCCTCCCTTGGTGCATTGCTCAACTGTGAGCAAGTGTTGCATTGGTGTACGCATGACTCCAATTCCAAGTCAATTCCGGACCGGCAAACGTGCGACCTAGTGATAGCCTCTACCATGACTATGCCTTGGTGGGTACTGTAAAGGGCGCGTAAAAACATTTCCCTGCCTTTTTTTGGCAAAATTACACGATTTCCCCGTAGGAGGCAGTCCGAATGGATGGACATTTCGTCCTTTAGTCGGTGGAACGGCGTAATTTTGTCTTGCATTTCCCCTGGGACCGCCAACCAGCTCCCATTGAGGACACAGCTTTTTACGAGTGATAGCACCGGGTCCTGGATAGTCCAGGTCCTGATCTGGCGAGCCATGACGGGTGACCCCTCAAAAGTATCCATTACAAGGAGCAAGTCTGCGGGTTGCAGCATTTCCTCCCCGGGCAATGGTAGCCAACTGAGGGCATCCGCACAGTTCTCCGTGCCTGGTCTGTGGCGGATTATATAATCATACGCAGATAATGTTAGTGCCCATCTTTGGATGTGGGACGAAGCATTGGTGTTAATACCTTTGCTTTCTGAGAACAACAAAATGAGCGGCTTGTGGTGCATTTTCTGAACCCCATATACGCATGATAATGCTTCTTTCTCAACCATACTGTAGGCTCTTTGAGTCTTAGATAGGCTTCTGGACGCATATGCAACCGGTTGCAGTTTGCCTGACCCATTGGCTTGCTGTAACACACAACCGACCTGGTACGAAGATGCATCACAAGCTAGTACTAAACATTTACACAGGTCATACAATACAAACATAGAAACATAGAAAATAAGTGCAGGAGTAGGCCATTCAGCCCTTCGAGCCTGCACCGCCATTCAATGAGTTCATGGCTGAACATGCAACTTCCGTACCCGATTCCTGCTTTCTCGCCATACCCCCTGATCCCCCTAGTAGTAAGGACTACATCTAACTCCTTTTTGAATATATTTAGCGAATTGGCCTCAACAACTTTCTGTGGTAGAGAATTCCACAGGCTCACCACTCTCTGGGTGAAGAAGTTTCTCCTCATCTCAGTCCTAAATGTCTTACCCCTTATCCTTAGACTGTGACCCCTGGTTCTGGACTTCCCCAACATTGGGAATATTCTTCTTACATCTAACCTGTCTAAACCCGTCAGAATTTTAAATGTTTCGATGAGATCCCCTCTCATTCTTCTGAACTCCAGTGAATACAAGCCTAGTTGATCCAGTCTTTCTTGATATGTCAGTCACGCCATCCCGGGAATCAGTCTGGTGAACCTTCGCTGCACTCCCTCAATAGCAAGAATGTCCTTCCTCAAGTTAGGAGACCAAAACTGTACACAATACTCCAGGTGTGGCCTCACCAAGGTCCTGTACAACTGTAGTAACACCTCCCTGCCCCTGTACTCAAATCCCCTCGCTATGAAGACCAACATGCCATTTGCTTTCTTAACCGCCTGCTGTACCTGCATGCCAACCTTCAATGACTGATGTACCATGACACCCAGGTCTTGTTGCACCTCCCCTTTTCCTAATCTGTCACCATTCAGATAACAGTCTGTCTCTCTGTTTTTACCACCAAAGTGGATAACCTCACATTTATCCACATTATACTTCATCTGCCATGCATTTGCCCACTCACCCTAACCTATCCAAGTTACTCTGCAGCCTCATAGCATCCTCCTCGCAGCTCACACTGCCACCCAACTTAGTGTCATCCGCAAATTTGGAGATACTACTTTTAATCCACTCGTCTAAATCATTAATGAACAATGTAAACAGCTGGGGCCCCAGCACAGAACCTTGAGGTACCCCACTAGTCACTGCCTGCCATTCTGAAAAGTACCCATTTACTCTTACTCCTTGCTTCCTGTCTGCCAACCAGTTCTCGATCCACGTCAGCACACTACCCTCAATCCCATGTGCTTTAACTTTGCACATTAATCTCTTGTGTGGGACCTTGTCGAAAGCCTTCTGGATCATAGGCATGGACGATGTACAGAAGACACCTCAAGTCCCTCAAGTCACCAATTATGTCTCCGCAAGATCCTGCAAATCCCCTGGGAGGACAGGCGCACCAACATTTGTGTCCTCATCCAGGCTAACATCACCAGCATTGAAGCACTGACCACACTCGATCAGCTTCGCTGGGCAGGCCACGTGGTTCGCATGGAAACATAGAAACATAGAAAATAGGTGCAGGAGTAGGCCATTCGGCCCTTCGAGCCTGCACCACCATTCAATAAAATCAAGGCTGATCATTCACTCAGTACCCCTTTCCTGTTTTCTCTCCATACCCCTTGATCCCCTTAGCCGTAAGAGCTAAAACTAACTCCCTCTTGAATATATCCAATGAACTGGAATCAACATCTCTCTGCGGCAGGGAATTCCACAGGTTAACAACTCTCTGAGTGAAGAAGTTTATCCTCATCTCAGTCCTAAATGGCCTACCTCTTATCCTAAGACTGTGTCCCCTGGTTCTGGACTTCCCCAACATTGGGAACATTCTACCCGCATCTAACCTGTCCCGACCCGTCAGAATCTTATATGTTTCTATGAGATCCCCTCTCATTCTTCTATACTCCAAAGTATAAAGGCCCACTTGATCCAGTCTCTCCTCATATGTCAGTCCAGCCATCCCGGGAAACAGTCTGGTGAACCTTCGCTGCACTCCCTCAATAGCAAGAACGTCCTTCCTCAGATTAGGAGACCAAAACTGAACACAATATTCCAGGTGAGGCCTCACCAAGGCCCTGTACAATTGCAGTAAGACCTCCCTGCTCCTATACTCAAATCCCCTAGCTATGAAGGCCAATATTTGCCTTCTTCACTGCATGCTGTACCTGTATGCCAACTTTCAATGACTGATGAACCATGACACCCAGGTCTCGTTGCACCTCCCCTTTTCCTAATCTGCCGCCATTCAGATAATGTTCTGTCTTAGCGTTTTTGCCCCCAAAGTAGATAATCTCACAATTATCCACATTATACTGCATCTGCCATGCATTTGCCCACTCACCTAACCTGTCCAGGTTACCCTGCAGCCTCTTAGCATCCCCCTCACAGCTCACACCGCCACCCAGTTTAGTGTCATCTGCAAACTTGGAGATATTACACTCAATTCCTTCATCTAAATCATTAATGTATATTGTAAATATCTGGGGTCCCAGCACTGAGCCCTGCGGCACTCCACTAGTCACTGCCTGCCATTCTGAAAAGGACCCGTTTATCCCAATTCTCTGCTTCCTGCCTGCCAACCAGTTCTCTAGCCACGTCAGTATATTAACCCCAATACCACGTGCTTTGATTTTGCACACCAATCTCTTGTGTGGGACCTTGTCAAAAGCCTTTTGAAAGTCCAAATACACCACATCCACTGGTTCTCCCTTGTCCACTCTACTAGTTACATCCTCAAGAAATTCCAGAAGATTTGACAAGCATGATTTTCCCTTCATAAATCCATGCTGACTTGGCCCAATCCTGTCACTGCTTTCAAATGTGCTGCTATTTCATCCAATAATTGATTCCAACATTTTCCCCATTACTGATGTCAGGCTAACCGGTCTATAATTACCCACTTTCTCTCTTCCTCCCTTTTTAAAAAGTGGTGTTACATTAGCTACCCTCCAGTCCATAGGAACTGATCCAGAGTCGATAGGCTGTTGGAAAATGATCACCAATACATCCACTATTGCTAGGGCCACTTCCTTAAGTACTCTGGGATGCAGACTATCAGGCCCCGGGGCTTTATCGGCCTTCAACCCATCAATTTCCCCAACACAATTTCCCGCCTAATAAGAATATCCTTCAGTTCCTCCTTCTCACTAGACCGTCGGTTCCCTAGTATTTCCGGAAGATTATTTGTGTCTTCTTTCATGAAGACAGAACCAAAGTATTTGTTCAATTGGTTTGCCATTTCTTTGTTCCCCATTATAAATTCACCTGAATTCGACTGCAAGGGACCTACGCATGCCAGACACGAGACTCCCAAAGCAAATGCTTTATGCGGAGCTCCTTCACGGCAAACGAGCCAAAGGTGGGCAGCGAAACGTTACAAGGACACCCTCAAAGCATCCCTGGTAAAGTGCGACATCACCACTGACACCTGGGAGTCCCTGGCTGAAGACCGCCCTAGGCGGAGAAAGTCATCAGGGAGGGCATTGAGCTCTTCGAACGCCGAGAGTGTGAAGAGGTCAAGCGCAGGCAGCGGAAGGAGCATGTGGCAAATAAGTCCCACCCAACCCTTCCCTTGGCGAATGTCAGTCCCACCTGTGACACAGTCTGTGGCTCTTGTATTGGATTGTTCAGCCATCAAAGAACGTGTTATGTCTCGAATAAAGAATCTGACCAGATACTGTAAGCTTAAAGTAATGTGTGACCGTAGTCCTTTATTACAGGTCTCCAGAATGCCTCTCCAACCTGAGAGGCCTTCTTATGTACAGGTGCTCCCAAGGCATTGTGGGACTCCAGGGGATGAGCCCTCTGTGGTTAAACAAGGTATTTACAGGTTTACATATATAACAACACTCCCCCCGCCAAAGTCAATCGTGTAACAATTTGCAATGTGAGTCGATCAGGGGCCTTCCTTTCCCTGGCTGATCGTCTCGGTGCAAATGCTGGTTTTGGTGAGTCGTTTGTTGGGTCCTCGCTGGACTGCTGCGCAGCTGGCCTTGCAGGGCTGCTGGGTGTGGTGAGTCCTGCTGGGCTGCTGCAGGTGATGGGTTCTGCTGGGCTGGTTGCCACTTGTGTGTGTGTTGCGGGGTCAAAAAAGGTAGAGTCTATTGTGGGTTGTTCTGGATTGTCCGTGAATCTTAGTTTGGTTTGGTCCAAGTGTTTTCTGCAGGTGAGTCCATTTGAAAGTTTGAACAGAAACACCCTACTCCCCTCTTTGGCCACGACAGTGCCAGGAAGCCATTTGGGACCTTGTATATAGTTCAACACAAATACAGGATCATTAATCTTGATTTCGAAGAGACACATTTGCGCGATAATGGTATCTATTCTGTTGAAGCTGCCTGCTCTCTACCTGTTCGTGTAGATCATGGTGGACTAACGAGAGCCTTGTCTTAAGTGCCCTTTTCATGAGCAGTTCAGAGGGGGGAATACCAATGAGCGAGTGGGGTCTTGTGCGGTATCTAAGCAGGACTCGGGATAGGTGAGTCTGCAGTGAGCCTTCAGTTACCCTCTTCAAACTCTGTTTGATTGTTTGCACTGCTCGCTCTGCCTGACCATTGGATGCTGGTTTAAACGGGGCAGATGTGACATGTTTGAACCCATTGCGGGTCATGAACTCTTTGAACTTGGCATTGGTGAAGCACGGCCCATTGTCACTCAGGCAGGCCGTGCGTGGCAAACATGGCCCGCAGGCTTTTAATGGTGGCAGCGGACGTGCTTGCTGACATTATCTCACATTCAATCCATTTGGAGTATGCATCTACAACCACAAGGAACATTTTTCCCAAGAATGGGCCTGCATAGTCGACATAGACCCTGGACCACGGTTTGGCAGGTCAGGACCACAAACCTAGTGGCGTCTCCCTGGGTGCATTGCTTAATTGTGAACATGTGTTACATTTGTGCATGCAGGACTCTTAAGTCTGCATCGATACTGGGCCACCACACATGGGATCTGGCTAGCGCTTTCATCATTACAATGCCTGGGTGGAGATCACGAATGAAAGTGTCACTGCCCTTTTTAGGCACTACAACCCGATTACCCCATAAGAGGCAGTCTGCCTGTATGGACATTTCATCTCTGCGCCGCTGGTACGGCTTTAGTTCTTCCTGCATCTCTAACGAGACACTAGACCAACTCCCGTGGAGCACACAGTTTTTTACTAAGGACAATAAGGGGTCCTGGCTTGTCCAGGTTCTAATCTGTTGGGCGGTAATAGGTGATTGCTCATTCTCGAATGCTTCCGTTACCATAATTAAATCTGCGGGCTGTGCCATCTCCATCCCTGTCTTGGGCAATGGCAGCCTACTGAGAGCATTGGCACAGTTTTCTGTGCCTGGCCTGTGGCAGATGGCATCGTTGTAAGCGGACAACATGAGCGCCCATCTCTGGATGCGGGCTGATGCATTCATATTTATCCCCTTACTTTCAGAAAAGAGAGATATAAGTGGCTTTTGGTCGGTTTCCAATTCAAATTTGAGCCCAAACAGATATTGATGCATTTTCTTTACCCCATAAACACACACTAACACTTCTTTTTCAATCAATATATGCCATACCCACTCATATAGTAACATAGAAACATAGAAAAAAGGTGCAGGAGTAAGCCCTCTCAGCCTTAGACAAATTTCTGGATGCAGAAGCAACTGATTGCAATTTCCCAGATTCGTTAGCTTGTTGCAATACACACCCGACAGCATATGACGACGCATCACATGCTAGTACCAAACGCTTACATGGATCATACAACACAAGCAATTTGTTTGAGCATAAAAGTTTCCTATCTTTCTCAAAGACATTTTCTTGGCTTTTACCCCATACCCATTCATCTCCTTTATGCAGTAAAGAGTGCAGTGGTTCTAACAGTGTGCTAAGACCCAGTAAGAAGTTACCAAATTTGTTCAGGAGTCCTCGAAACGACCGAAGCTCCGTCACGTACTGTGGTCTCGGTGCGTTCTTGGTTGCCTCTGTCTTCGAATTGGTGGGCCCGATGCTGTCCATCGTAATTCTTCTCCCCAGGAACTTCAGGCGCCAGGAAAATGTACTTCAAGCGTTTTAACCTGAGCCCTACACAATTAAGCTGACTAAGATCCTCCTCCAGGTTCTGCAGGTGCTCGATGGTGTCCCGACCTGTAACCAAGATGTCATCCTGGAAGACCAAGGTGCGCGGGACCGACTTCAGCAAGCTTTCCATGTTCCGCTAGAATATCGCTGCGGCTTATTGAATCCCAAATGGACATCTGTTGTAAATGAAGAGACCTTGGTGCGTGTTGATGCAGGTGAGGCCCTTCGATGATTTCTCCAGCTCCTGCGTCATGTAGGCCAAGGTAAAATCCAGCTTCATGAATGTTTTTCCTCCTGCCAGCGTCGCGAATAGATCATCTGCCTTTGGTAGCGGGTATTGATCCTGCAGGGAGAAACGATTGATAGTTACTTTGTAATCACCACAGATTCTGATGGTGCCGTCTTCCTTGAGGACTGGAACAATCGGACTGGCCCACTCGTTGAATTCGATCGGTGAAATGATGCCCTCTCGTTGCAGCCGGTCCAGCTCGATCTCCACCCTCTCTCTCATCATGTACTGTACCGTTCTCGCCTTGTGATGGATGGGTCACGCCCCCAGAATCAAGTGATTCTGCACTTTTGCTCCTTGAAACTTCTTGATGCCCGGTTCGAACAGCGAGGGGATCTTGTTTAGGATCTGGGCACATGAAGTGTTGTCAACGGACAAGAGTGCTCGGACGTCGTCCCAGTTCCAGCGTATCTTTCCCAGCCAGCTCCTGCCGAACAGCGTGGGGCCTTGCCCGGTACCACCCAGAATGGTAAATTGTGCACTGCTCCATCGTAGGAGACCTTTACGGTAGCACTGCCGATTACGGGAATCAGTTCCTTTGTGTACATTCTCAGTTTAGTACAAATGGGAGTCAGGACTGACCTTGAGGCCTTGCTGCATCACAATTTATCAAAAGTCTTTTTGCTCATTATGGTCTTTCTCGCACCCGTGTCCAGCTCCATTGACACCGGGAGTCCATTTAATTCAACCTTCAGCATTATCGGGGGATACCTTGAGGTAAATGTGTGCACCCCATATCCCTCTGCCTCCTTAGTCTGAAGCTCTGGTTCGTCGTGATCCACCGTGAATCTGTCCTCCTCTGGAACATGGTGGTTTGCAGGATTAGCAGGGTTTGCATCTCGCCTGCACATACATTGGAGGTGTCCCATTGTTCCACAGCCCTTGCAGATGTATCCTTTGAAGCGGCATGAATGAGAACGATGATCACCTCCGCAGCACCAACAAGATGTTAATGGCCTTGCATTCACCACCCTTGATGTTGGACTCTGAGACATGTGCGGACGTGCAGCTGCAGGCATGTGAGTCCTGCCCTGTGCGTTACTATTCGAAAACAACATTACTTTGTTCACAGTACTTGCAGCAGCACTCGTGTGCTGAGAGATTTGTATGGTTATTGTCACTGGTGGTGATGTACGCCTGGGCTATTGCTTTGTCTTTACTCAAGGTTGGGGTCTCTACAGTTAAAAGTTTGCGAAGTATTACTTTATGACCAATGCCAAGTACAAAGAAGTCCCTGTGCTCCAAATGTCCTTCAAATTCGCAATGTCCTGCAAGGTGCCTTAGCTCGGCGACGTAGCTCGCCACTTCATGGCCTTCAGACCTCTTGTACGTGTAAAACCGGTACCTCGCCATCAGAACGCTTTTCTTTGGGTTTAGATGCTCCTGGACCAGTGTGCACAAATCATCGTATGACTTCTCTGTGGGTTTCGCTGGAGTGAGCAGATTTTTCATGAGGCCATACGTTGGTGCTCTGCAAACAGTGAGGAGGATCGCCCTTCATTTGGCAGCGTTCGCTTCTCCTTCCAGGTCGTTGGCCATGAAGTATTGGTCGAGACGCTTCACGAAGGTTTCCCAATCATCTTCTTCCGAAAATTTCTCCAGGATGCCCACGGTTCTCTGCATTGTTGTGGTGGGGTTCGTCATCTGTAACTCATCGTCAGTTGTTATGTCTTGAATAAAGAATCTGACCAGATACTGTAAGCTTAAAGTAATGAGTGACTATAATGCTTTATTACAGGTCTCCAGAGTGCCTCTCCAGCCTGTGAGGCCTCCTTATGTACAGGTGCTCCCAAGGGATTGTGGGATCCCTTGGGACTCCGGGGTATGAGCCCTCTGGTGGTTAATCAAGGTATTTACAGGTTTACATATATAACAGAACTCACTTCAGGAGTGGAAGCAAGTCTTCCTCGATTCCAAGGGACTGCCTATGATGATGATGAGACTTTATGATTACATGATCTGGGGGTGCCCGGATTGCCTTGTCTGTGTAGTTGATGATGCTCTGCACCTGTGGGAAGCTAGCCAGAGACACAAACCTGAGTGCCTGTTCATGCTGACTGGTTTCATTACAGGTGAAGATGAAATAAATGCCAGCCCTGGCAAACATCCCATCAGTGACCTGCCTAATGCATTTGCGTGCAGTTGACTGGGACACCCTGGATGTGTGTCTGGCAGAGCCCTGGAACGAGTCAGGCACAAAGAAGTTGAGGGAGTTGGTCACTTTCACAGCCACTGGTAATGCATGGCCACCAGGTCCAACAGATCTTCTTACAACAGCTGCAGATATCTGCCACCACCTGAAGCAACAACCTCAGTACAGTCTCTCCCGAGGGGGTTACACGCAAACAGCTGAACTCAACGGGTTGGAGTCGGCTTCAGGACACGCTCAGATTTTCCACAATCTTAACTGCCCATGCGCAACAAGATGTGTCAGCCTCCGGTCTAGCAAGCTGAATCTCTGCCTGTGCACTGATTTATGCAGGTAGTGCCTCCGCCAAGCTTGACCCAACTGCTGCTCCCCTCTCTGCTCACAACCGGCAGGTCTCTCTGAGCAGGCTGATGTTGCTGCTCATCTTGATTCTCGTCCGAGGTTCAATCCAGGGCTTCCAGATCTTCCAGATCTTCCAGTTCAAAACATCCAAACTGTAGAAACTAACCTCTCAGCACAAGTACAGTGAATAAACCCTTTTCCAGTGGTGGGTAAGAAAGCAGCTGTGAGCACTGAGTATTTATTGCCTGACTTTTAATGAGCGCCATGATTCTGCTTTGTGTTCTCGCCATGGTTTCAATGGTAATTTTCAGGAAGCCCTGGGAAATCTGTGGATGCGGCGTTAAATCTGAAAGTATGCTGGAATATCACTGCAATCCAGCAATTTTCATACTTAAATTGTTAACCTGTCTCTCCTGTGGGGTTTAAGCGCAAACAGCCAAACTCTCCCAAGTTAAACCCTGCGGTTGGCAGGTTGGAGGCAGCTTGCAGACACATCACATTTTCCAAAAACGTAACCTCCCACACGTACCTCAACCCACACGCCGCTCCATGTTAAAATTCCCTCCGATGTGTCTGTAAGTGTATGTGTTTGAGGGGCAGGGGCGATGGTGGGGGAGGGAGAGGATTGAGATACAGTGTAAGATACAAATTTTGATGCCAGTAGGGTTATCTCTTCTTCTCAAGCAATGCTGAATGAATGAGACAAGCTACAGAGCAAAGTTATAAAACACCACCCTTTAGCCTATTTTATCCCATTGTTAATTGAGAGTTAACCAGTCGTTTAAATCTTGTTAAAATGCTGACTTTCACAAATGTAGTTTTCACAACAATTCAGAGACATATGTAGAAACCCAGTTGGATCGCTTTGTAGTCAAGCAACTAACCTTTCTGAGTGGAGACCAATGTCACAGTGACACCAATGTGTACTATCAAAAAGCAGAATCCCTTAGTAAACTAAACAGAGCAATCTGATTACAAAGTTCAGTTCACAGTCCAGCAAAACACCTTTAACTGAAGAGGGCACCCAACATACAATGAGCAAGCTGTCTTCCTTTTATTTGTTCATATACAAGATTTACGATGAAATATAACTTCACTTCATTAAACATCTTACAGGAAGAAGACAACTGCCGGTACCAATATTTATCAAAGTTCTACAGCACATTTTAGGTGACTAGATGTGGTTTCTCCCACATCAATCATTTTAAACACAGTACTGCTCAAAAAGTCTCACAGCAAGAGCATACATTCTCAAAACAGGCATAAGTAGCATGCATAGATAAATAAAATAAATGTTGAAACATAGAAACATAGAAAATAGGTAAAATAGGAGTAGGCCATTCGGCCCTTCGAGCCTGCACCACCATTCAATAAGATCATGGCTGATCATTCCCTCAGTATCCCTTTCCTGCTTTCTCTCCATAACCCTTGATCCCTTTAGCCGCAAGGGCCATATCTAACTCCCTCATGAATATATCCAATGAACTGGCATCAACAACTCTCTGCGGTAGGGAATTCCACAGGTTAACAACTCTCTGAGTGAAGAAGTTTCTCCTCATCTCAGTCCTAAATGGCCTGCCCGTTATCCTAAGACTGTGTACCCGAGTTCTGGACTTCCCCATCATCGGGAACATTCTTCCTGCATCTAACTTGTCCAGTCCTGTCAGAATCTTATAAGTTTCTATGAGACCCCATCTGCTCCTTCTAAACTCGAGTGTATAAAAGTCCAGTTGATCCAGTCTCTCCTCATATGTCACTCCCACCATCCCGGGAATCAGTCTGGTGAACCTTCGCTGCACTCCCTCAATAGCAAGAACGTCCTTCCTCAGATTAGGAGACTAAAACTGAACACAATATTCCAGGTGAGGTCTCACCAAGGCCATGTACAACTGCAATAAGACTACCTGTTCCTATACTCAAATCCCACAACTATGAAGGCCAACATGCCATTTGCCTTCTTAGAAACATAGAAACATAGAAAATAGGTGCAGGAGTAGGCCATTCAGCCCTTCGAGCCTGCACTGCCATTCAATGAGTTCATGGCTGAACATGCAACTTCAGTACCCCATTCCTGCTTTCTCGCCATACCCCCTGATCCCCCGAGTAGTAAGGACTACATGTAACTCCTTTTTGAATATATTTCGTGAATTGGCCTCAACAACTTCCTGTGGTCGAGAATTCCACAGGTTCACCACTCTCTGGGTGAAGAAGTTTCTCCTCATCTCGGTCCTAAATGTCTTATTCCTTATCCTTAGAATGTGACCCCTGGTTCTGGACTTCCCCAACATTGGGAACATTCTTCCTGCATCTAACCTGTCTAAACCCGTCAGAATTTTAAACATTGCTATGAGATCTCCTCTCATTCTTCTGAACTCCAGTGAATACAAGCCCTGTTGATCCAGTCTTTCTTGATATGTCAGTCCCGCCATCCCGGGAATCAGTCTGGTGAACCTTCGCTGCACTCCCTCAATAGCAAGAATGTCCTTCCTCAAGTTAGGAGACCAAAACTGTACACAATACTCCAGGTGTGGCCTCACCAAGGCCCTGTACAACTGTAGCAACATCTCCCTGCCCCTGTACTCAAATCCCCTCGCTATGAAGGCCAACATGCCATTTGCTTTCTTAACCGCCTGCTGTATCTGCATGCCAACCTTCAATGACTGATGTACTATGACACCCAGGTCTCGTTGCACCTTCCCTTTTCCTAATCTGTCACCATTCAGATAACAGTCTGTCTCTCTTTTTACCACCAAAGTGGATAACCTCACATTTATCCACATTATACTTCATCTGCCATGCATTTGCCCACTCACCTAATCTATCCAAGTCGCTCTGCAGCCTCATAGCATCCTCCTCGCAGCTCACACTGCCACGCAACTTAGTGTCATCCACAAATTTGGAGATACTACATTTAATCCCCTTGTCTAAATCATTAATGTACAATGTAAACACCTGGGGCCCCAGCACAGAACCTTGCGGTAGCCCACCAGTCACTGCCTGCCATTCTGAAAAGTACCCATTTACTCCTACTATTTGCTTCCTGTCTGACAACCAGTTCTCAATCCACGTCAGAACACTACCCCCAATCTCATGTGCTTTAACTTTGCACACTAATCTCTTGTGTGGGACCTGGTCGAAAGCCTTCTGAAAGTTCAAATACACCACATCAACTGGTTCTCCCTTGTCCCCTCTACTGGAAACATCCTCAAAAAATTCCAGAAGATTTGTCAAGCATGATTTCCCTTTCACAAATCCATGCTGACTTGGACCTATCATGTCACCTCTTTGCAAATGCGCTGCTATCACATCCTTCATAATTGATTCCATCATTTTACCCACTACCGATGTCAGGCTGACCGGTCTATAATTCCCTGTTTTTTCTCTCACTCCTGTTTTAAAAAGTGGGGTTACATTGGCTACCCTCCACTCCATAGGAACTGATCCAGCGTCTATGGAATGTTGGAAAATGACTGTCAATGCATCCGCTATTTCCAAGGCCACCTCCTTAAGTACTCTGGGATGCAGTCCATCAGGCCCTGGGGATTTATCGGCCTTCAATCCCATCAATTTCCCCAACACAATTTCCCGACTAATAAAGATTTCCCTCAGTTCCTCCTTCTTACTAGACCCTCTGACCCCTTTTATACCCGGAAGGTTGTTTGTGTCCTCCTGAATGAATACCGAACCAAAGTACTTGTTCAACTGGTCTGCCATTTCTTTGTTCCCCGTTATGATTTCCCCTGATTCTGACTGCAGGGGACCTACGTTTGTCTTTACTAACCTTTTTCTCTTTACATATCTATAGAAGCTTTTGCAGTCAGTCTTAATGTTCCCTGCAAGCTTCCTCTCGTACTCTATTTTCCCTGCCCTAATCAAACCCTTTGTCCTCCTCTGCTGAGTTCTAAATTTCTCCCAGTCTCCGGGTTCGCTGCTATTTCTGGCCAATTTGTATGCCACTTCCTTGGCTTTAATACTTTCCCTGATTTCCCTTGATAGCCACGGTTGAGCCACCTTCCCTTTTTTATTTTTACGCCAGACAGGAATGTACAATTGTTGCAGTTCATCCATGAGGTCTCTAAATGTCTGCCATTGCCCATCCACTGTCAACCCCTTAAGTATCATTCGCCAATCTATCCTCGCCAGTTCCCGCCTCATACCTTCAAAGTTACCCTTCTTTAAGTTCTGGACCATGGTCTCTGAATTAACTGTTTCATTCTCCATCCTAATGTAGAATTCCACCATATTATGGTCACTCTTCCCCAAGGAGCCTCACACAATGAGATTGCTAATTAATCCTCTCTCATTGCACAACACCCAGTCTAAGATGGCCTCCCCCCTAGTTGGTTCCTTGACATATTGGTCTAGAAAAGCATCCCTTATGCATTCCAGGAAATCCTCCTCCACCGTATTGCTTCCAGTTTGGTTAGCCCAATCTATATGCATATTAAAGTCACCCATGATAACTGCTGCACCTTTATTGCATGCACCACTAATTTCCTGTTTGATGCCCTCCCCAACATCACTACTACTGTTTGGAGGTTTGTACACAACTCCCACTAATGTTTTTTTGCCCTTGGGTGTTCTGCAGCTCTACCCATATAGATTCCACATCATCCAAGCTAATGTCCTTCCTAACTAGTGCATTAATCTCCTCTTTGACCAGCAATGCTACCCCACCTCCTTTTCCTTTTATTCTATCCTTCCTGAATGTTGAATACCCTTGAATGTTGAGTTCCCAGCCCTGATCATCCTGGAGCCAAATCTCTGTAATCCCAATCACATCATATCTGTTAACTTCTATTTGCACAGTTAATTCATCCACCTTATTATGGATACTCCTTGCATTAAGACACAAAGCCTTCAGGCTTGTTTTTTTAACACCCTTTGTCCTTTTAGGATTATGATGTAGTGTGGCCCTTTTTGTTTCTTGCCTTTGTTTACTCGGACTTTCACTATTGCTTTTTACCTTTCTACCATCTGTTTCTGACTCCATATTACTTCGCCCTGTCTCGCTGCATAGGTTCCCATCCCCCTGCCATATTAGTTTAAACACTCCCGAACTGCATCAGCAAATGTTACCCCCAGGACATCAGTTCCAGTCCTGCCCAAGTGCAAACCGTCCCTTTTGTACAGGTCCCACTTCCCCCAGAACTGGTTCCAATGTCCCAGGAATTTGAATCCCTCCCTCTTGCACCACTGCTCTAGCCACGTATTTATTCTAACTATCCTACTCCCTCTACTCTGATTAGCACGTGGCACTGGTAGCAATCCAGAGATTATTACCTTTGAGGTCCTACTTTTTAATTTAACTCCTAGCTCCCTAAATTCAGCTTGTAGGACCTCTTCCCATTTCTTACCTATATCATTGGTACCTACATGTACCACGACAACTGGCTGTTTACCCTTCCTCTCCAGAATGCTCTGCAGCCGCTCCAAGACATCCTTGACCCTTGCACCAGGGAGGCAACATACCATCCTGGAGTCTATGTTGCGGCCGCAGAAACTCCTATCTATTCCCCCTACAATAGAATCCCCTATCACTATAGCTCTCCCACTCTTTTACCCGCCCTTCTGTGCAGCAGAGCCACCCATGGTGCCCTGAACCTGGCTGCTGGTGCCTTCCCCCGGTAAGTCATCTCCCCCAACAGTATCCAAAACGGTATATCTGTTTTGGAGGGAGATGACTGCAGGGGACTCCTGCACTATCTTCCTGCTCTTGCCTTGTCTCTTGGTCACCCATTCACTATCTGTCCTAACCCTTACCTGCGGTGTGACCAACTCACTAAATGTGCTATCCACAACATTCTCAGCATCGTGCACGCTCCAGAGTGAGTCCATCCGCAGCTCCAGTGCCATCATGCGGTCTGTCAGGAGCTGCAGCTGGACACACTTCCCGCACACATAGTAGTCAGGGACACTGGAAGTGTCCCTGATTTCCCACATAGCACAGGAGGAGCGTGACATGGGTCTGAGCTCTCCTGCCATGGCTTAACCCTTAAATTAATTTACTTACTAAAATTTACTTAAACACCAAACAGCTACTTAGTAGTTCGCTGCCAATTAAACCAATCTAAAAGTCAGTCTAAAAGAGAGTTATACTTACCAGTCGAACAGCCAACCACTTACCAGCTTGGCTGTGACATCACCTCTCGATTTCGCACCCCTCTATCTTTGTCTGCAGCTGGTTGGGCTGGTCTCTGGGCCTCTGTCTCCTACTCTCGCACTCCTTATCAGCTGCTCTAGTGCCAGCACTGGTAGGAAAAACAAGACAAAACAGCACCTGCCACCCCCACTTGCCCGAACTCACCAACTGACCAAACTCACAAATGCCACTCTATGCTGCTGCACTCCACAAGCTGCCTCTTTTTAAACTGTATCTAGGTCAGATGACTCACTACTGGTCAGTCGTTTACAGAACTGGTTTTAACTAGCTGCTAATTGCCTCTTACTGGAGAGTTACCTTGTTTTTCTCTGCTTAAACCTGAAAGATTCCCAACTATTTAACTTTTCCCCTTTAAATTAAACTGCTACTTACTTAGAAGCTACTGGCAATTGCCATTAACAATTTACTCCAGCCTCCAAATGGTTTAAAGAGAATAATCCTTAAAACTCACCCACTTACCAAACTCACGAATGCCACTCTATGCTGCTGCACAAGTAACTTGTTGGAACATAGCAGGTTTCTAGCCTTGTTAAAGGCTGTCTCTTGAGCTTTACTCCAAACCCAGTCATCACCTTTGCGTAGCAATAAATGCAATGGTTCCAGTAAAGTGCTCAACCCCGATAAAAAGTTACCAAAATAGTTGAGGAGTCCCAGGAACAAACGCAGCTCCGTCACATTCTGTGGTCTGGGTGCATTCTTGATAGCCTCCGTCTTGGAGTCCGTGGGTCTGATGCCGTCCACTGCAATCTTTCTCCCCAGAAATTCAACCTCTGGCGCCAAGAAAACACACTTGGAACATTTCAACCTGAGTCCCACTCTGTCCAGTCGCTTGAGAACATCTTCCAGGTTGTGTAAATGTTCGGTGGTGTTGCAGTCAGTGATCAAGATGTCATCTTTAAACACCACGGTGCAAGGAACCGATTTCAGCAGACTCTCCACATTCCTCTGGAAGATGGCTGCTGCCGAACGAATCCCAAAGGGGCACCTATGGCATATGAACAGTCCTTTGTGCGTGTTGATGCACGTCAATTTTTTCAAAGGTTCAGCCAGCTCCTATGTCATGTAAGCAGAGGTTAGATCCAGCTTGGTGAACGACTTCCCTCCTTCTAGCATTGCAAACAGATCATCCGCTTTGGGTAGTGGGTACTGGTCCCTTGTAGTCCCTGCAGATTCTGACCGTCCCATCGCTCTTCAACACCGGTACAATTGGACTGGCCCACTCATTGAACTCGACTGGCGATATGATCCCTTCTCCTTGAAGTCTGTCCAGTTCGATCTCGACTTTCTCTCGCATCATGTATGGAACCGCTTGGGCCTTGTGATGAACAGGTCGTGCATCAGGGACTAGATGGATCTGCACTTTGGCACCTGTGAAGTTGCCGATGTCTGGCTCGAATAAGGACGAGAATTCGTTTAGCACTTGAGTGCACGAGGCGTCATCCTCCAAAGACAGTGCTTTAATGTCATCCCAGTTCGATCGGATCTTTCAAGCCAGCTTCTGCCAAACAGCGTTGGGCCATCGCCTGGTACAATCCATAATGATAAATCATGCACAGCTCTATCGTACAATACCTTCACTGCTGCACTGCCAATGACTGGTATGAGCTCTTTGGTGTAAGTGCGCTGCTTGGTGTGGATCGGACTTCATTTTGACCTTTATGCCTTGTTGCTCCCCAGTTTCACAAAAGCCTTCTGGCTCATAATTAGAAACATAGAAAATAGGTGCAAGCCCTTCGAGCCTGCACCGCCATTCAATAAGATCATGGATGATCATTCCCTCAGTATCTCTTTCCTGCTTTCTCTCCATACCTCTTGATCCCCTGAGCCGTAAGGGCCATATCTAACTCCCTCTTGAATATATCCAATGAACTGGCATCAACAACTCTGCGGCAGGGAATTGCACAGGTTAACAACGCTCTGAGTGAAGAAGTTTCTCCTCATCTCAATCCTAGATGGCCTACCCCTTATCCTAAGACTATGTCCCCCAGTTCTGGACTTCCCCAACATCGGGAACATTCTTCCCGCATTTAACCTGTCCAGTCCGTCAGAATCTTATACATTTCTATGAGATCCCCTCTCATCCTTCTAAACTTTAGTGAATAAAGGCCCAGTTGATCCAGTCTCTCCTCATATGACAGTCCAGCTACCCGTGGAATTAGTCTGGCGAACCTTCGCTACACTGCCTCAATAGCAAGAACGTCCTTCCTCAGATTATGAGACCAAAACTGAATACAATATTCCAGGTGAGGCCTCACTAAGGCCCTGTACAGCTGCAGTAAGGCCTCCCTGCTCCTATACTCAAATCGACTAGCTATTAAGGTCAACATACATAAGAACATAAGAACATAAGAATTAGGAACAGGAGTGAGCCATCTAGCCCCTCGAGCCTGCTCCGCCATTCAAAAAGATCATGGCTGATCTGGCCGTGGACTCAGCTCCACTTACCCGCCCGCTCCCCATAACCCTTAATTCCCTTATTGGTTAAAAATCTATCTGTGACTTGAATACATTCAATGAGCTAGCCTCAACTGCTTCCTTGGGCAGAGAATTCCACAGATTCACAACCCTCTGGGAGAAGAAATTCCTTCTCAACTCGGTTTTAAATTGGCTCCTCCATTTTTTGAGGTTGTGCCCCCTAGTTCTAGTCTCCCTGACCAGTGGAAACAACCTCTCTGCCTCTATCTTGTCTATCCCTTTCATTATTTTAAATGTTTCTATAATATCACCCCTCATCCTTCTGAACTCCAACGAGTAAAGACCCAGTCTACTAGTCTACTCAATCTATCATCATAAGGTAACCCCCTCATCTCCGGAATCAGCCTAGTGAATCGTCTCTGCACCCCCTCCAAAGCCAGTATATCCTTCCTTAATAAGGCGACCAAAACTGCACGCAGTACTCCAGGTGCGGCCTCACCAATACCTTATACAGTTGCAGAAGGAGATCCCTGCTTTTGTACTCCATCCCTCTCGCAATGAAAGCCAACATTCCATTCGCCTTCCTGATTACCTGCTGCATCTGCAAATTAACTTTTTGGGATTCATGCACAAGGACCCCCAGGTCCCTCTGCACCGCAGCATGTTGTAATTTCTCCCCATTCAAATAGTATTCCTATTTTTTGTTTTTTTTCCCAAGGTGGATGACCTCACACTTTCCGACATTGTATTCCATCTGCCAAACCTTAGCCCATTCGCTTAACCTATCTAAATCTCTTTGCAGCCTCTCTGTGTCCTCGACACAACCCGCTTTCCCACTAGTCTTTGTGTCATCTGCAAATTTTGTTACACTACACTCTGTCCCCTCTTCCAGGTCATCTATGTATATTGGAAACAGTTGTGGTCCCAGCACCAATCCCTGTGGCACACCACTAACCACCGATTTCCAACCCGAAAAGGACCCATTTATCCCGACTCTCTGCTTTCTGTTAGCCAGCCAATTCTCGATCCATGCTAATACATTTCCTCAGACTCCGCGTACCTTTATCTTCTGCAGTAACCTTTTGTGTGGCACCTTATCGAATGCCTTTTGGAAATCTAAATATACCACATCCATCGGTACACCTCTATCCACCATGCTCGTTATATCCTCAAAGAATTCCAGTAAATTAGTTAAACATGATTTCCCCTTCATGAATCCATGTTGCATCTGCTTGATTGCACTATTCCTATCGAGATGTCCCGCTATTTTTTCCTGAATGATAGCTTCAAGCATTTTCCCCACTACAGATGTTAAACTAACCGGCCTATCGTTACCTGCCTTTTGTCTGGCCCCTTTTTTAAACAGAGGCGTTACATTAGCTGCTTTCCAATCCGCTGGTACCTCCCCAGAGTCCAGAGAATTTTGGTAGATTATAACGAATGCATCTGCTATAACTTCCGCCATCTCTTTTAATACCCTGGGATGCATTTCATCAGGACCAGGGGACTTGTCTACCTTGAGTCCCATTAGCCTGTCCAGCACTACCCCCCTAGTGATAGTGATTGTCTCCAGGTCCTCCCTTCCCACACTCCTGTGACCAGCAATTTCTGGCATGGTTTCTGCGTCTTCCACTGTGAAGACCGAAGCAAAATAATTGTTTAAGGTCTCAGCCATTTCCACATTTCCCATTATTAAATCCCCCTTCTCATCTTCTAAGGGACCAACATTTACTTCAGTCACTTTTTTCCGTTTTATATATCTGTAAAAGCTTTTACTATCCGTTTTTATGTTTTGCGCAAGTTTACCTTCGTAATCTATCTTTCCTTTCTTTATTGCTTTCTTAGTCATTCTTTGCTGTTGTTTAAAATTTTCCCAATCTTCTATTTTCCCACTAACTTGGCCACCTTATATGCATTGGTTTTCAATTTCATACTCTCCTTTATTTCCTTGGTTATCCACGGCTGGTTATCCCTTCTCTTACTGCCCTTCTTTTTCATTGGAATATATTTTTGTTGAGCACTATGAAAGAGCTCCTTAAAAGTCCTCCACTGTTCTTCAATTGTGCCACCGTTTAGTCTGTGTTTCCAGTCTACTTTAGCCAACTCTGCCCTCATCCCACTGTAGTTCCCTTTGTTTAAGCATAGTATGCTCGTTTGAGACACTACTTCCTCACCCTCAATCTGTATTACAAATTCAACTATACTGTGATCACTCATTCCGAGAGGATCTTTTACTCGGAGATCGTTTATTATTCCTATCTCATTACACAGGACCAGGTCTAAGATAGCTTGCTCCCTTGTAGGTTCTGTAACATACTGTTCTAAGAAACAATCCCGTATGCATTCTATGAATTCCTCCTCCAGGCTACCCCGTGCGATTTGATTTGACCAATCGATATGTAGGTTAAAATCGCCCATGATTACTGCCATTCCTTTTTCAAATGCCTCCATTATTCCCTTGATTATTGCCCGCACCACCGTGAAGTTGTTATTTGGGGGCCTATAAACTACGCCCACTAGTTACTTTTTCCCCTTACTATCTCAAATCTCCACCCACAATGATTCAACATTTTGTTCATTAGAGCCAATATCGTCTCTCACAACTGCCCTGATATCATCCTTTATTAACAGAGCTACCCCACCTCCTTTCCCTTCTTGGCTACGTTTCCGAATCGTCAGATACCCCTGTATGTTTAATTCCCAGTCTTGGCCACCCTGCAACCACGTTTCTGTAATGGCCACCAAATCATCCCCATTTGTAATGATTTGTGCCATCAACTCATTTACTTTGTTTCGAATGCTGCGTGCGTTTAGGTAGAGTGTTTTAATACTAGTTTTTAAACCATGATTTTTAGTTTTGACCCCTCCTGCAGCCCATTTACATTCAGTGGCCCTTTTTGTTTTTTGCCTTGGGTTTCTCTGCCCTCCACTTTTACTCATCTCCTTTCTGTCTTTTGCTTTTGTCTCCTTTTTGTTTCCCTCTGTCTCCCTGCATTGGTTCCCATCCCCCTGCCACATTAGTTTAACTCCTCCCCAAAAGCACTTGCAAACACTCCCCCTCGTACATTGGTTCTGGTCCTGCCTTGGTGCAGACCATCCGGTTTGTACTGGTCCCACCTCCCCCAGAACCGGTTCCAATGCACCAGGAATTTGAATCCCTCCCTGCTGCACCACTGCTCAAGCCACGTATTCATCTGAGCTATCCTGCGATTCCTACTCTGACTAGCAGGTGGCACTGGTAGCAATCCTGAGATTACTAATTTTGAGGTCCTACGTTTTAATTTAGCTCCTAGCTCCTTAAATTCGTCTCGTAGGACCTCATCCCTTTTTTTACCTATATCGTTGGTACCAATGTGCACCACGACAACTGGCTGTTCACCCTCCCTTTTCAGAATGTCCTGCACCCGCTCCGAGACATCCTTGACCCTTGCACCAGGGAGGCAACATACCATCTTGGAGTCTCGGTTGCGGCCGCAGAAACGCCTATCTATTCCCCTTACAATCGAATCGCCTATCACTATCGCTCTCCCACTCTTTGTCCTGCCCTCCTGTGCAGCAGAGCCAACCACAGTGCCATGAATTTGGCTGCTGCTGCCCTCCCCTGATGAGTCATCCCACTCAACAGTACTCAAAACTGTGAATCTGTTTTGCAGTGGGATGACCGCAGGGGACCCCTGCACTACCTTCCTTGCACTGCTCTTCCTGCTGGTCTTCCATTCCCTAGCTGGCTGTGGACCCTTCACCTGTGGTAAGACCAACTCACTAAACGTGCTATTCACGTCATTCTCAGCATCGTGGATGCTCCAGAGTGAATCCACCCTCAGCTCCAATTCCGCAACGCGGTCTGTCAGGAGTTGGAGGCGGATACACTTACCGCACACGTAGTCGTCAGGGAAACTGGAGGCGTCCCTGAGTTCCCACATGGTACAGGACGAGCATATCACGTGACCGAGCTCTCCTGCCATGACTTAACCCTTAGATACCACTTGCCTTCTTCACCGCCTGCTGTACCTGCTTACCAACCTTCAATGACTGATGAACCATGACACCCAGGTCTCGTTGCACCTCCCCTTTTCCTAATCTGCCGCCATTCAGATAATATTCTGCCTTCGTGTTTTTGCTCCCAAAATGGATAACCTCACATTTATCCACGTTATACTGCATCTGCCATGCATTTGCCCACTCACCTAACCTGTCCAAGTCACCCTGCAGCCTCTAAGCGTCCCCCTCTCAGCTCATACTGCCAGCCAGTTTCGTGTCATCTGCAAACTTGGAGATATTACACTCAATTCCATCATCCAAATCATTAATGTATATTGTAAAGAGCTGGGGTCCCAGCACTGAGGCCTGCGGCACTCCACTAGTCACTGCCTGCCATTCTGAAAAGGACCTGTTTATCCCGACTGTCTGCTTCCTGTCTGCCAACCAATTCTCTATCTACATCAATACATTACCCTCAATACCATGTGCTTTAATTATGCACACCAATCTCTTGTGCGGGATCTTGTCAAAAGCCTTCTGAAAGTCCAAATGCACCACATCCACTGGTTCTCCTTTGTCCACTCTGCTCGTTACATCCTCAAAAAATTCCAGAAGATTCGTCAAGCATGATTTCCCTTTCATAAATCTATGCTGACTTGGACCGATCCTGTCACTGCTTTCCAAATGCGCTGTTATTTCATCATTAATGATTGATTCCAACATTATCCCCACGACTGATGTCAGGCTAACCAGTCTATAATTACCTGTTTTCTCTCTCCATCCTTTTTTTAAAAAGTGGTGTTACATTAGCTACCCTCCAGTCCATAGGAACTGATCCAGATTCGATAGACTTTTGGAAAATGATCACCAATGCACCCACGATTTCTAGGGCCACTTCCTTAAGTACTCTGGGATGCAGACTATCAGGCCCCAGGGACTTATCGGCCTTCAATTCCATCAATTTCCCTAACACAATTTCCTGCCTAATAAGGATATTCTTCAGTTCCTCCATCTCACTAGACCCACTGTCCCCTAGTACATTCGGAAGGTTATTTGTGTCTTCCTTAGTGAAGACAGACCAAAGTATTTGTTCAATTGGTCTGCCATTTCTTTGTTCACCATTATAAATTCTCCTGAATCTGACTGCAAGGGACCTACATTTGTCTTCACTAATCTTTTTCTCTTCACATATTTATAGAAGCTTTTGCAGTCAGTTTTTATGTTCCCTGCAAGCTTCCTCTCGTACTCTATTTTCCCCTCTTAATTAAAAACTTAGACTCCTCTGTTGAATTCTAAATTTCTCCCAGTTCTCAGGTTTGTTACGTTTTCTAGCCAATTTATATGCCTCTTCCTTGGTTTTAACACTATCTTTAATTTCCCTTGTTAGCCACAGTTGAGCCACCTTCCCCGTTTTATTTTTACTGCAGACAGGGATGTACAATTGCTGAAGTTCATCCATGTGATCTTTAAATGTTTGCCATTGCTTATCCACCTTCAACCCTTTAAGTATCCTTTGCCAGTCTACTCTAGCCAATTCACACCTCACACCATTGAAGTTACCTTTCCTTAAGTTCAGGACCCTAGTTTCCGAATTAACTGTGTTACTTTCCATCTTTATAAAGAATTCTACCATATTATGGTCACTCTTCCCCAAGGGGCCTCGCACAATCAGATTTCTAATTAGTCCCTTCTCATTACACATCACCCGGTCAAGGATGGCCAGCTCTCCAGTTGGTTCCTCGACATATTGGTCCAGAAAACCATCCCTAATACACACCAGGAAATCCTCCTCCACCGCATTGCTACCAGTTAGGTTAGCCCAATCACTATGTAGATTAAAGTCGCCCATGATAACTGCTGTACCTTTATTGCACACATCCCTTATTTCTTGTTTGATGCTGTCCCCAACCTCACTACTACTGTTTGGTGGTCTGTACACAACTCCCACTAACGTTTTCTGCTCTTTGGTATTCCGCAGCTCCACCCATACCGATTCCACGTCATCCAGGCTAATGTCCCTCCTGACTATTGCATTAATTTCCTCTTGAACCAGCAACGCCACCCCACCTCATTTTCCTCTCTGCCTATCCTTCCTAAATGTTGAATACCCCTGGATGTTGAGTTCCCAGCCTTGGTCACCCTGGAGCCATGTCTCCGTGATGCTAATTACATCATATCCGTTAAGTGCTGTCTGCGCAGTTAATTAGTCCACCTTATTCCGAATACTCCTCGCATTGAGGCACAGAGCCTTCAGGCTTTTTAACACACTTTGCCCCCTTGGAATTTTGCTGTAATGTGGCCCTTTTTGTTTTTTGCCTTGGGTTTCTCTGCTCTCCACTTTTACTATTCTCCTTTCTATCTTTTGCTTCTGCCTCCATTTTATTTCCCTCTGTCTCCCTGCATAGGTTCCATTCCCCTGCCATGTTAGTTTAACTCCTCCCCAACAGCACTAGCAAACACTCCCCCGAGGGCATTGGTTCTGGTCCTGCCCAGGTGCAGACCGTCCGGTTTGTACTGGTCCCACCTCCCCCAGAACCTGTTCCAATGTCCCAGGAATTTGAATCCCTCCCATTTGCACCACTCCTCAAGCCACGTATTCATCTGGGCTATCCTGCAATCCTATTCTGACTAGCACGTGGCAATCCTGAGATTACTACTTTTGAGGTCCTACTTTTTAATTTAGCTCCTAGCTCCCTAAATTCGTCTCGTAGGACCTCATCCCGTTTTTTACCTATATCGTTGGTACCTATGTGCACCACGACAACTGGCTGTTCACTCTCCCTTTTTAGAATGTCCTGCACCCGCTCCGAGACATCCTTGACCCTTGCACCAGGGAGGCAACATACCATCCTAGAGTCTCGGTTGCGGCCACAGAAATACCTATCTATTCCACTTACAATCGAATCTCCTATCACTATAGCTCTCCCACTCTTTTTCCTGCCCTCCTGTGCAGCAGAGCCACCCACGGTGCCATGAAGTTGGCTGCTGCTGCGCTCCCCTGATGAGTCATCCCCCTCAACAGTACCCAAAGCGGTGTATCTGTTTTGCAGGGGGATGACCACAGGGGACCCCTGCACTACCTTCCTTGCACTGCTCTTCCTGTTGGTCACCCATTTACTATCTGGCTGTGCACCCTTTACTGTGGTGAGACCAACTCGCTAAACGTGCTATTCACGTCATTCTCAGCATCGTGCATGCTCCAGATTGAATCCGCCCGCAGCTCCGGTGCTGCAATGTGGTCTGTCAGGAGCTGCAGGCGGATGCACTTCCAGCACACGTAGTCGTCAGGGACACCGGAAGCGTCCCTGACTTCCCACATAGTACAGGAGGAGCATAACACGTGTCCAAGCTCTCCTGCCATGACTTAACCCTTAGATTAACTTAATTTGGCAACAACAATGCTGAAGGTTACTTACTGATAAAGAAAAGAAAAAGAAAAGCTACTCACCAATCACCAGCCAATCACTTTCCCCCTTGGCTGTGATGTCACCTTTCGATTTCTTTCTACTTCTTTTTTGCCTTCTCCCTGCAGCTGCACCGGTTAGCCTCCTCCTCAATGAACACCCGACTGCAGAACTCGCTAATTGACTGACTTGCCCCCATGTCCAATTCCATGGAAACTGGAATGCCAATTAATTTGACTTTTAACATCATTGGAAGGCTTTTGGTGGTGAAGGTGTGTACCCCATACACTTCCTCTTCAGCCTCGGGTTGAGTTGCCTCTCTAACTCGTTCAGCGTGATCCGCACCGGATCGGTTATCTTCTGCCGACTCTGCCACGTGGTGAGTCACAGCACGTCTGCACATTCGCTGGAGGTGCCCCATTGTTCCACAGCCCTTGCTTGAATCGACATTGATGGGCTTGATGATTACCCCCTGCAGCACCAACATGGTGCTAATGGATTCGCATTCACGCCCCACGGCGGATTCTGAGTCATCCTAGGTCTGGCCTCTGCGGGCGTGTAGGCCCTGCCATGTACAGTTCTGCCCGCTGAAGGCATTATTTTATGCACAGTACTTGCCGGTGAGTTCCCATGCTGCAATGATATCTGTTTAATGTTATCGTTCATAGACATAAAAGCCTGGGCTATCGTGATGGCCTTGCTCAGACCTAGGGATTCAGCAGACAGCAGTTTACGAAGAATGATCTCGTGGCCGATTCCAAGCACGAAAAAGTCCCGCAACACTTCCCCCAAAAATCCAGCAAATACGCACGGTCCCGCAAGGCGTCTTAGGTCGGCGACATAGCTCGCCGTGTCCTGGCCCTCGGAGCAGTGGTGCATATAAAAGCGATACCTGGCCATCAAGATACTCTCCTTCGGCTTGAGGTGTTCCCGAACCAGCATGCACAACTCTTTAGATGTCTTGTCTGTTGGTTTCATCAGTGCTAGTAGATTTTTGATGAGGCCATATATCGTGGACTCGCAAACGGTGAGGAGAATCACCCTGCGCTTGATCGCGGTTTCTGCCTTTTCTAGCTCGTTGGCCACGAAGTATTGATCAAGACGCTCAACGAAGGCTTCCCAATCATCCCCCTCAACAAATCTCAAGAATACCAATGGCAGCCATAACTGGGTGAAAGTTCATGATCTGTTACTCGTCGCCAATTGTTACGTTTAGAATAACTCCACAAGACTGTATATCTTAAGCTCAAACTGTTGTGACCTTGGTCTCTTTATTGTAACTCCAGAGTGCAGGAGGCAGCATGGTAGACTGCCTTTTATACCTGCTTGCCCAGGGTGTGCAGGTGACCCTTGGGTCTCCCAGAGGTGCGCCCCCTGGTGGCAAGTCTTGCACATTGGTAATGTTTACATACATAACACCACCCTTCTCAATCTTTTCCCCCTACAGAGTAATTGAGAGGCTGGCTGCTTGGAGAAAAGGGCTACCACCTGCACGCTTGATGAATAACTCCCCTCAGAAACTCACGCTCGCTCAACTGACTGCGCTACACAGATCAAGCAGACAATTGGAATGGGTAGGTCTCGTGGCTTCATAGTGTCCTGTATCATAGTGGTTTGCTGCATGCTGCATAGCCTAGCTGTGCAACGGGCACACTATATGGAGCCACCACTGGATGAGGACCTTCAACTACATGTCAAAGAAGACATAGACTATATTGAGGATGGCAAAGAAATAGGAGACTGCCTACACGAGCCTACATCCAGAGCTCTTTGACAGCAGCTCACTGAACAGTGCTTCAGCTGAACAATTCCTTTACCCTCTCCTGCATATTAACAGTCGTGTCCAACATCAATCCCAGTCCTTCCCAGCTCCAATAAACTCTTTCCATCTAAAGACAAACATTGATTGTACATGTCGCCTGGAATTGCAGGTTCACCAGTAACTATAGGTGCAGCATTTTAAAATGGTTTACAACTTCACATTTTTTTTTATTCGTTCATTGGTTTGGGAGGTGCTGTAGAAGTAGCCTTTGCAAGTTGCTGCAGTGCTTCTAGGTGGCAGAGGTCGTGGGTTTGAGAGTTCCTGTTGAAGAAACCTTGGTGAGTTGCTGCAGTGCCTCTTGTAGATGGTACACACTGCAGTCACGGTGGTGGAGGGAAGGAATATTTAAGAACACAAGAATATAAGAAATAGGAGCAGGAGTAGGCCATTTAGCCCCTCGAGCCTGCTCCGCCATTCAATAAGATCATGGCTGATCTGATCATGGACTCAGCTCCACTTCCCTGCCCACTCCCCATAACCCTTTACTCCCTTATCACTCAAAAATCTGTCTATCTCCACCTTAAATATATTCGATGACCTCCACAGCTCTGGGGTGCAGAGAATTCCGTAGATTTACAACCCTCTGAGAGAAGAAATTTCTCCTCATCTCAGTTTTAAATTCTAGGCCCCTTATTCTAAGGCTATGGGCCAGACTTTCAGCTTCATTGTCAGCGATTTTCTCGGTGTTACAACTGGTTTTTCGCCCAAGTAAGTTTTTGAACATTATCGCCCACATCTGAAGTCACCCGCCAGGATCAAACCGCCCACGTGCAACGCCGAGAACAACTGCCAGGGCAGAAGTTTGGCCTCAACCAGATTGTCGAGAGACCCGCCCTGTAAAAGGGGGGCCCTGCAAAAAAGGCAAGTTAATGGTTCTTTAATTATTTTTTTTAAGTTTTAACACGGCGATTAGGGTTAAAACTGTCTTGGGAATGGTTTGTACATGTTTATTATTTTATAATGAAAATATTTTTTTTAAGTTTCCCTCCCTCCCTAGGCAACCTCAGACTAAATTTTTCTACTTACCGTCCATTCCGGTAACGACCGCCCATTTGTCTAACTTTGCACTGACCCGCTGAGAAAATCGCCAAGAATGAATGTGCAATGCCCATTTCCTCGCCGGGTGATCAGTTCTACTTACTTTTACCTTCAAAATGGAAATTCTCGTCAGCTTTTTTCGCCGAACGTTAGCGGTCCTTCTCAGTGGGCAATCGGGCGTTGAGGGACTTTATGAAAAGCATGGCCCTATGTCCCCTAGTGAAATATCCTCTCTGTATCCATCTTGTCGCACCCCCTCATTATCTTATAAGTTTCAATAAGATCAGCTCTCATTCTTCTGAACTCCAATGTGTAGGCCCAACCTATCCTCATAAGTCAAGCCCCTCATCTCCGGAATCAACCTAGTGAACCTTCTCTGAACAGCCTCCAATGCAAGTATATCCTTCCTTAAATACGGAGACCAAGACAGTACGCAGTACTCCAGGTGTGGCCTCACCAATACCCTGTAAAGTTGTAGCAGGACTTCTCTGCTTTTATACTCTATCCATCTTGCAATAAAGGCCAACATTCCATTTGCCTTCCTGATTACTTGCTGTACCTACATACTAACTGTTATGTATGGAGAAAGAGTCAGACTGAATACTGTGAGCTCAAAGTAAAATGTGACCTTAGTCTTTTATTGCAGGTCTCCAGAGTGCCTGTCCAACCTGTGAGGCCTCCTTAAATACCTTTGCTCCCCAGGGATTATGGGATCCCTTGGGACTCCAGGGGATGAGCCCTCTGGTAGCTGTACAGAGTAAATACAGGTTTACATATATAACAACACTACCGCTCCCCCCCCCTTCTTGCCCTGGTTGATTGTCTCGGTGTGAAAGCTGGTACTGGTGAATCAACTGTTGGGCCCTCGCTGGGCTGCTGTGCAGCTGGCCTTGCTGGGCTGCTTGGTGTGGTGGATCCTGCTGGGCTGCTGTGGATGATAGGTTCTGCTTCGTGGCCAACCGCGGTGCCAGTTGCCACTGGTGTGTATGTTGCGGGGTCAAAGAAAGTAGGGTCCAAAGTGGGTTGCTCTGGATAGTCCGTGAATCTGAGTTTGATTTGGTCCAAATGTTTCCAGTGAATGAGTCCATTTGAAAGTTTGACCCGAAACACCCTGCTCCCCTCTTTGGCCACGACAGTGCCGGGAAGCCACTTGGGACATTGTCCATAATTCAATACAAATACAGGATCATTGATTACAATCTCGCGTGACACATTTGCGCTATCATGGTATGTATTTTGTTGAAGCCACCTGCTCTCTACCTGTTCATGTGGATCAGGGTGAACTAACGAGAGCCTTGTCTTAAGTGCTCTTTTCATGAGCAGTTCAGCAGGTAGGATCCCAGTGAGCGAATGAGGTCTCGTGCGGTAGCTAAGCAGGACTCAGGATAGGCGAGTCTGCAGTGAGCCTTCCGTTACCCTCTTCAAGCCCTGCTTGATGGTTTGCACTGCTTTCTCTGCCTGACGCTGGTTTATACGAGGCAGATGTGACATGTTTGATCCTGTTGCGGGTCATGAATTCTTTGAACTCAGCACTGGTAAAATATGGCCCGTTGTCGCTCACCAGGACATCGGGTAGGCCGTCTGTACAAACATGGCCCACAGGCTTTCAGTAGTGGCAGCGGACGTGCTAGCCGACATTATATCACATTCAATCCATTTGGAATATGCATCTACAACCACAAGGAACATTTTACCCAAGAACGAGCCTCCACAGTCGACGTGTACCCTAGACCACGGTTTGGAGGGCCAAGACCATAAGCTTAGCTGCGCCTCCTTGGGTGCATAGCTTAACTGCGAGCATGTATTACATCTGTGCACACAGAACTCTAAGTCCGCATCAATACCGGGTCACCACACGTGGGATCTGGCTATCGCTTTCATCATTACGATGCCTGGGTGGGTACTGTGGAGGTCACTGATGAAGGTGTCTCTGCCCTTCTTGGGAACCATTACTCAATTGCCCCACAGAAGGCAGTATGCCTATATAGACATTTCATCTTTGCGCTGCTGAAACGGCTTTATTTCTTCCTGCATTTCCTCTGGGACACTAGACCAGGTCCCGTGAAGCACACAGTTTTTGACTAGGGACAATAAGGGGTCCTGGCTCGTCCAGGTTTTGATCTGCCGGACAGTGACAGGTGATTGCTCACTCTCAAATGCTTCCATAACCATGGCTAGATCTGCGGGCTGCGCCATTTCCACCCCCGTGGTGGGCAATGGCAGCCTACTGAGAGCATCAGCACAGTTTTCTGTGCCTGGCATGTGGTGGATGGCGTAGTTGTATGCGGACAACATGAGTGCCCATCTCTGGATACGGGCCGATGCATTAGTATTTATCCCCTTACTCTTGGAAAACAGGGATATGAGTGGCTTATGGTCAGTTTCCAATTCGAATTTTAGCCCAAACAGATATTGATGCATTTTCTTTACCCCATAGACACACGCTAACACTTCTTTTTCAATCATGCTGTAGGCTCTCTCAGCCTTAGATAGACACCTGGATGCATAAGCAACCGGTTGGAATTTCCCCAAATCATTAGCTTGTTGCAATACACACCCGACGCCATATGACGAAGCATCACATGCTAGTACCAAACTCTTACATGGATCATACAACACAAGCAATTTGTTTGAGCATAACAATTTTCTAGCTTTTACAAAGGAATTTTCTTGGCTTTTGCCCCAAACCCATTCATTCCCTTTACGCAGTAAGACATGCAGTGGTTCTAGCAGTGTGCAGAGACCCGGTAAGAAGTTATCAAAGTAGTTCAGGAGTCCTAGAAACGACTGCAGCTCCGTCACGTTCTGTGGCCTCGGTGCGTTCCTGATTGCCTCCATCTTCGTGTTGGTGGGCCTGATGTCGTCCGCCGCGATCCTCTTCCCCAGGAACTCCATTTCAAGCGCCAGGAAAATGCACTTTGAGCGTTTTAACCTGAGCCCCATGCAGTTGAGTCGACTAAGAACCTTCTCCAGGTTCTGCAGATGCTTAACTGTGTCCCGACCTGTAACCGTGATGTCGCCCTGGAAGACCACGATGTGCGGGAACGACTTCAGTGAGCTTTCCATGTTCCTCTGGAATATCGCCGTTACTGATCGAATTCCAAATGGGCATCTGTTACAAATGCGTGTTGATGCAGGTGAGGCCCTTCGATGATTCTTCCAGTTCCTGCGTCATTTAGGCTGAAGTCAAATCCAGCTTCGTGAATGTCTTTCCTCCCGCCAGCGTTGCAAAGAGGTCATCGGCCTTTGGTAGTGGTATTGGTCCTGCGGGAGAAATGATTAATAGTTACTTTATAATCGCCACAGATTCTGACGGTGCCGTCTCCCTTGAGGACTGGGACAATACGACTGGCCCACTCGTTGAACTCGATCGGTGAGATGATGCCCTTTCTTTGCAGCCGGTCTAGCTCGATCTCTTCCCTTTCTCTCATCATGTACGGTACTGCTCTTGCCTTGTGATGGATGGATCGCGCCCCCGGAACGAGGTGGATCTGCACTTTTGCTCCTTGGAATTTCCCGATGCCTGGTTCGAACAACGAAGGAAATTTGTTTAAGACCCGGGCACACGAAGTGTCGTCAGCGGGCGATAGCGCTCGGACGTCGCCCCAGTTTCGGCATATCTTTCCCAGCCAGCTCCTGCCAAGCAGCGTGGGACCACCACCTAATACCGCCTAGAGTGGTAGCTTGTGCACCGCTCCATCGTAGGAAACCTTTACGGTAGCACTGCCGATTATGGGAATCAGTTCCTTTCTGTAAGTTCTTAGTTTCGTGCGAATAGAAGTTAAGACTGACTTTGAGGCCTTGCTGCACCACAATTTCTCGAAAGTCTTTTTGCCCATGATGGACTGGCTTGTGCCTGTGTCCAGCTCCATTGACACCGGGAGTCCATTTAGTTCAAAATTCAGCATTATCGGGGGACAATTTGTGGTGAATGTATGTACCCCATGTACCTCTGCCTCCTCGGTCTGAGGCTTTGCTTCGTCGTGACCCTCCGTGGATCTGCCTTCCTCTGCAGGAGAACAGACTGTATGAGGTCTGTGATGCAAATGAAGTCCCATCCGTCTCTCAACCTGTCCAAGGTGGAGGAGATAGTGGAGCCCATTACCTTTATGGCCCAGTATAAACAGCTCTGAGAGATGCTACTACTGGTGCCACAACTCTTTTGGGGAAAACATAATAAATTAAATCAAGTGCCCCCCTCTGGGGGATATCCAAACACTTTTCACGTGCCCTTTTTTTGGTTTTTTTTGTTGGTTTTTTTGTTGATTTTTGTGGGGGTCTGTTGTGTTTTTTTTGGGCACTAAAATCATAATTTTTCAAGTGCCCCCTATAAAAGGGGAGGGGGACACTAAAACCGGCATTTAAAATAAATTAGACTTTAGAACATATAAAATCAAATTAAAATTTGGTTGCCGAGGGTGATGATGCACTCCAGTCCCTCTGGCGCCCACCTCTCGCGGAAGGCCGCGAGCGTACCGGTGGACACCGCGTGCTCCATCTCTATGGACACCCTAGCCCGGATGTAAGCACGGAAGAGAGGCAGGCAGTCAGGCTGAACGACCCCCTCGACCACCCGCTGCCTGGACCGGCTGATGACTGGTGCCACAACTCTTTTTGGGGAGTACAAAATAAACATTAGATCGAGTGCCCCCCGATCTGGGGGGCACTCCAGACATTTATAACTGCCCTCTTTTTTTTGTATTTTTTTAATGTTTTTTTTTCCTTTTGTGATTTTTTTTTTGGGCATTAAAATCATATAATTTACAAGTGCCCCCTATAAAAAGGGGAGGGGGACACTAAAACCCGGCAATTAAAACAAATTAAACTTTAAAACATAAAATCAAATTAAAATTTGGTTGCCAGGGGTGATGATGCACTCCTGCCCCTCCAGCGCCCACCTCTCGCGGAAGGCCGCGAGCGTACCAGTGGACACCGCGTGCTCCATCTCTAAGGACACCCTGGCCCGGATGTAAGCACGGAAGAGAGGCAGGCAGTCGGGCTGAACGACCCCCTCGACCGCCCGCTGCCTGGACCGGCTGATGACTGGTGCCACAACTCTTTTAGAGGAGACAAAATAAAACATTTAAATCAAGTACCCCCCAATCTGGGGGGCCACTCCAAACATTTTCCAATGCCCATTTTTGTTCTTTTTTGGGTTTTTTTGTATATTTGTAATATATATATTTTTTTGGGGGGCATTAAAATCGTATATTTTACAAGTGCCCCCTATAAAAGGGGAGGGGGACACTAAAACCCGGCAATTAAAACAAATTAAACTTTAAAACATATAAATTCAAATTCAAATTTGGTTGCCGGGGGTAACGATGCACTCCAGTCCCTCCGGCGCACACCTCTCGCGGAAGACCGCGAGCGTACCGGTGGACACCGCGTGCTCCATCTCGAGGGACACCCTGGCCCGGATGTAAGCACGGAAGAGAGGCAGGCAGTCAGGCTGAACGACCCTCTCGACCGCCTGCTGCCTGGACCGGCTGATGACTGGTGCCATAACTCTTTTGGGGGGAACAAAATAAACGTTAGATCAAGTGCCCCCCCGATCTGGGGGACAATCCAGACACTTAACTGCCCCTTTTTCCAATAAATGTTTTTTGGTTTTTTTGGGGGGGTTTTTTGTGGGTTTTTTGTGATTTTTTTTGGTGAGGCATTAAAACCATATATTTTACAAGTGCCCCCTATAAAAGGGGAGGAGGGACACTAATACCCGGCAATTAAAACAAATTAAACTTTAAAAGAAATAAAATCAAATTAAAATTTGGTTGCCAGGGTTGATGATGCACTCCAGTCCCTCCGGCGGCCACCTCTCGCGGAAGGCCGCAAGAGTACCGGTGGACACCGCGTGCTCCATCTCTAAGGACACCCTGGCCCGGATGTAAGCATGGAAGAGAGGCAGGCAGTCGGGCTGAACGACCCCCTCGACCGCCCGCTGCCTGGACCGGCTGATGACTGGTGCCACAACTCTTTTTGGGGGAGACAAATTAAACATTAGATCAAGTGCCCCCCGATCTGGGGGACACTCCAGACACTTTTAACTGCCCTCTTTTTTTAAATTATTTTTTTGGGATTTTTTGCTTTTTTTTTGTTTTATTTTGTGTTTTTTTTTTCCTTTTGTGATTTTTTTGGGGCATTAAAATCATATAATTTACAAGTGCCCCCTATAAAAGAGGAGGGGGACACTAAAAACCCAGCAACTAAAACTAACCAAACTTCAAAACACAAAATCAAATTAAAATTTGGTTGCCGGGGGTGATGATGCACTCCAGTTCCTCCGGCGCCCACCTCTCGCGGAAGGCCGCGAGCGTCCCGGTGGACACCGCATGCTCCATCTCTAGGGACACCCTGGCGCGGATGTAAGCACGGAAGAGAGGCAGGCAGTCAGGCTGAACGACCCCCTCGACCGCCCGCTGCCTGGACCGGCTGATGACTGGTACCACAACTCTTTTTGGGGAGTACAAAATAACATTAGATCGAGTGCCCCCCGATCTGGGGGACACTCCAGACACTTATGACAGCCCTCTTTTTTTTTGTATTTTTGTAGTGTTTTTTTTGTATTTTTTTTTAGGGCATTAAAATTCCACATTTGACAAGTGCCCCCTATAAAAGGGGAGGGGGACACTAAAAACACCGGCAATTAAAACAAATTAAACTTTAAAACATAAAATCAAATTAAAATTTGGTTGCCGGGGGTGATGATGCACTCCAGTCCCTCCGGCGCCCACCTCTCGCGGAAGGCCGCGAGCGTACCGGTGGACACCGCGTGCTCCATCTCGAGGGACACCCTGGCCCGGATGTAGGCACAGAAGAGAGGCAGGCAGTCAGGCTGAACGACCCCCTCGACCTCCCGCTGCCTGGACCGGCTGATGACTGGTGCCACAACTCTTTTAGGAGAAAAACAACTAACATTAAATCGTGCCCCCCCCGATCTGGGGGAAACACCAAACATTTTCAAGGCCCCTTTTTTGTGTGTTTTTTTTGGTTTTTCTGTTGTATTTTTTTTGTTTTTTTGGGAGGGTTTTTTGGGCACTAAAATCAATTTTTTTCCAAGTGCCCCCTATAAAAGGGGAGGGGGACACTAAAAACACCGGCAATTAAAACAAATTAACTTTGAAAACATAAAATCAAATTAAAATTTGGATGCCGGGGGTGATGATGCGCTCCAGTCCCTCCGGTGCCCACCTCTCGCGGAAGGCCGCGAGCGTACCGGTGGACACCGCGTGCTCCATCTCCAAGGACACCCTGGACCGGATGTTCGCGCGGAAGAGAGGCAGGCAGTCAGGCTGAACGACCCCCTCGACCGCCCGCTGCCTGGACCGGCTAATGACGGGTGCCACAACTCTTTTGGGAGGAAACAAAAACATTAATCCGTGCCCCCCGATCTGGGGGACACACCAAACATTTTCAAGGCCCTTTTTTTTTTTTTTTATTTTTTATTTTTTTTGGGCACTAAAATTATATTTTTTTCTCCAAGTGCCCCCTATAAAAGGGGAGGGGGACACTAAAACCCGGCAATTAAAACAAATTAAACTTTAAAACATAAAATTTAATTAAAATTTGATTGCCGGGGGTGATGATGCACTCCAGTTCCTCCGGCGCCCACCTCTCGCGGAAGGCCGCGAGCGTACCGGTGGACACCGCATGCTCCCTCTCCAAGGACACCCTGGCTGCGGATGTACGTGCGGAAGAGAGGCAGGCAGTCAGGCTGAACGACCCCCTCGACCGCCTGCAGCCTGGACCGGCTGATGGCACCCTTGGCCGTGCCCAGGAGCAGTCCTACGAGGAGGCCCTCAGACCTACCCACTCCCCTCCGCACAGAGTGCCCAAAGATCAGGAGTGTAGGACTGAAGTGCAGCCAGAATTTCAAGAGCAGCCCCTTTAAATAATAAAACAGGGGCTGCAACCTCGTGCATTCAATAAAAACATGGAACACGGACTCTTCCAGACCGCAGAAATTCCAGGGGGCCTGGGAGCCCGTGAACTGACTTAAAAATTTGTCGCACGGGACTGCTCCGTGCACCACCCTCCAGGCCAAGTCCCCGATAAATAGTGGGAGGACGAGGAATTCCGTCCGGACGGGGGTCAGTTCGGACGGGATCTCCCCACATGGGCTGAGGGGCGTACATGTTCACGAGATGGAGCGGCACGTCCTCCAGGCGAACCGTGATGTGCAGCAAGCGGCCTGGCACAGGCTCCTCGACCCCCAAGATCTCCGGCTGAAAATGCGGGCCAACAAGATGGCCACCCCACAAGGAGTGGTAGTGAGGTGGCTCATGCGGACCTCTCCTTGCCATTCCAGGAGCCACGTGGCTTCGTCTCCCGGAACGGTGTGGGTTTCTTGCAGGAAGCACACCGCATATTTCCTCTCCCGCAGGAGCGAAAAATTGTTAAATCTACGGCGTGCCTCTCTGCCGCCGTTGATGTTGAGGCTGGCTATGGTTATCTTCATGACAAAAGCATAGTGCAACCTCTACCTTAACCTATTGTGGGGGGGAAGTGGAGTCGTTTGTTGACCTCCACTCCCTCAGCAACCCAGTGAGGAACGTTTTGAGCCGGCGCAGCTCAAGGCTTTGCGCCTTTGACAAGGGCCCGCCCGCGGCCATGGTTTTAGTGGCGGCGCGGACGGATGCGATGAGCAGCACCGGCTCGGACCATTTTTCCAGGGCCAGATGGGCTCGGTTGCGGCGACCCTGGCTCTGGACCAAAAAGTCCCGGAGTTCCTTTACAGGAATGAGGGGGACTCAGCGGCGGGCGCGAGGAAATCCACCGCCTCACTGGCGATGGATTCCAGATCTTCTCCCGCGTCCTCCACCGAGTCCCCGTCCCCCTCCGGGAGGTCGCCGCCAGCAGCCGGCCCGTCGATCGCACGAGGTACGTCAAACGGCCCGGCCGCTCCATCCGGCCCTGGCTCTGCCCCGATCCCACCCCCAGGATCGTCGACAGAGGAGTCCCCACTCGGCTCTTTTATTTATGGTGCTGGGTCGGGAAGCGACAGCGGAAGGGGTTCCTCCTCCGCCCCAGGAACCGGGGAACATGGAGAGACCTGGTCAAAGAAATGTTCCAGGTCCTCCAATTCCCCCAGCTCCAAAGTAGGGGGTGAGGGTTGGTGTTCTTACCCCTCCCCGCCGCCACCCCCCGGCCCAGCGTGTGCAGATTCATTAAAACGATTAAAATGTTCTATTTCTGCCGAGTCGAGCAAGTCCCGGGGAAGTTGGTTGTTGGCTGGGCGGGCTCAGGTTCGGCCTTTTCGGCCCCGCCCGCCTCAGTCCCCGGGATGCTCAAGCCGGTGGCGACGCATTCCTCCGCCGGCATCACGCCTCCCACGACAGGCAGATCTTCCTTGCCATCCCCAGGAGGCAGAGGCTGGGCAGCCTCGACTGCCTGACCCTCCCCGGGGACAGATTCCTCCCGCCTACGGCGCAGTTTGGGGGCGCTGGTGGGGGACGCGGGACACGCGGCGGGCACCGACTCCTCCGCGGAGGGATGTTGTTCCTCCTCCGCCTCATTGGAGCGGCGCCTCCTTTTCTTCCTGGGGGGGCGCGGAGGCAGGGAGACCTCCATGTCTGCCGAGGCCTCCTGCTCTGCTCTCCCCTTTTCCTTTTCTTGCCCGTGCCCGAGCCCCTCTATTATATTGGTCGAGGGCTCGGGCATGGGCTCAGGGCACCCCGCGCTCGCCGGTGACAGGGTTGGGCTGAGCGCGGTGATTGGACTGTCTGGCGCACTGAGGGGACCCGCCACGAGGTGTTTGGTCTTCCTCCGCACATTCTTTCTGCCCGGACGCTCTCCCTCCCCCCCGCCGGAGGCCATGAAAACAAAAGCCTCCGACGATGCCCGCGCACCTACGGCTCCCGGTACGCGGACGCAACTAGGGGGAGGGGTGGCGACGGTGCCAGCCTTGGCCGCCTTCGGTGGTTTGGCGGCCTTGGAGGCGGGGCAGTTCTTGCGAACGTGCCCCACCTCCCTACAGGCATGGCACCGCATGCTGTCCGACGTCCAGAAGACGCGATAGGCAGTCCCCTCGTGCACCACGTTAAAGGTGCCCTCCGTCGTCTCCTCCTGCACCAGTCGGACAAAGAGCTGGCGGCAGAAGGAGAACACATGGTGAAGGCTGTTCTCCCTGAGGCCGAGCGGTATCGGGTTAATCCCCGACCTTACCTCCCCCAGTTGGTGTAGTTGAGGGAGGAGGAGCTCAGCGGGAACAAAGGGTGGGACGTTTGAAATGATGACCCTCTGCGCGGTGGTCTCAAGAGGGTCCACCGGCAGGAACGCCCCGCCCACCGTGAGCCCCTTTTCAAGGGCCAGGGACACCGCCCGCTCCGACCCCAGGAAGAACACCGCCTTCCCAGACATTTTGGAGGCTGCGACAATGGCTGAGGGGCCGACTACCCCAGCCATCGCCCGCACGCACTCCTCGATGCTCATAGTGGGGTGAGTGTAGCTCTTGACCCCGTGTTTTTTGGTAATCAGTTTGAATGGTGGCAGGGCAGCAGGAGGCGCAGGAGGCGCCATGGATGAAGACGCCGCCTGCGCGTACGTCCTCACTGGCCCTGCCACCGGCGTGGATGGGGTCGCCATCACGGGGTCCCTTTAAGGGCTACACCCACCCCAAAATCACATGCCTTAAAGGTATTAAATGGCCTCATTATTTTTGAGCAGAAGGAGCTCTTAATGAGGCAAACCTCTCCCCAGTTAACGATTTGGGAGGGGCCTTGCTCCCTCTGCTCAATTGTCTTAATAATTTTATTTTTTTTAAACGAGGAGGAAAGGGCTCTCAGAGAGAGAGGGGAGTGACAGAGAGAGTGACTGAGAGAGAGAGAGAGAGAGAAGGGGGTGGGAAAGAGGGAAGCTGTGAGGGCAGGTCTCCCCTCACAGTGATGGGTGGGTGTTGCTGGTGTGCACCCCCCAGATGGCAAGTAAAACAGTCTTATAGGTGGTCTTCGGGTAGGGGGAGAAGATGTCTTCACCTGTGGCAACTGGAGCCACCCAGGCACACACTCCCAATGATGTTAATGGGGTTTAACGAGTCTTCAGCCAGGTAGCTCCAGCTATCCCAGGCTAGGCAATGGGGGAGGGATGTTTCAGTGGTGTGTGGGGCCCAGCTGTAAGCAAGACCCCCACACACACACCCCCCGCGATGTCCCGGCCCTCGAAATAGTCTTCTTTCCTCCCCCCACTGATAAAACAAAGTCTTTAGGGAGTGCACCAATATACACCAACCTGAAGAATGGTAATGAAGTCTCTCCCTCCTTCCACACTGGATGGTGTTTTCTCAGGTTGATGTTCTTTCACCCTGTCTCCAACTCTCTGTAGCAGTATTAAAGCTGTTGTATGTTCTGCTCTCCTCCTCTCCCTCTGGATGAATGGAAATGTTGTAAGCCCCTTCCTCCTCTTCCTGGGCTGGTCTCAGGGTCACACAGGGCCTTCAGGCAGCAGCTACAGCAGGGAGCTCCTTCCCTCACTGCTCCAAGCTCCAAATGAACAGGCCCCGCCTCCAACAGCTCCACAACACTTTTAGGAGAAAAACAACTAACATTAAATCGTGCCCCCCGATCTGGGGGACACACCAAACATTTTCAAGGCCCGTTTTTTTTGTTTTAATTTTTTTTTTTTTTGTATTTTTTTTTTTTTTGTGGGTTTTTTTGGGCACTAAAATTATATTTTTTTTCTCCAAGTGCCCCCTATAAAAGGGGAGGGGGACACTAAAAACACCGGCAATTAAAACAAATTAAGCTTTAAAACATAAAATCAAATTAAAATTTGGTTGCCGGGGGTGATGATGCGCTCCAGTCCCTCCGGCACCCACCTCGCGCGGAAGGCCGCGAGCGTACCGGAGGACACCGCGTGCTCCATCTCTAGGGACACCCTGGCCCGGATGTACGCGCGGAAGAGAGGCAGGCAGTCAGGCTGAACGACCCCCTCGACCGCCCGCTGCCTGGACCGGCTGATGGCACCCTTGGCCGTGCCCAGGAGCAGTCCGACGAGGAGGCCCTCGGACTTACCCGCTCCCCTCCGCACAGGGTGCCCAAAGATCAGGAGTGTGGGACTGAAGTGCAGCCAGAATTTCAAGAGCAGCCCCTTTAAATAATAAAACAGGGGCTGCAACCTCGTGCATTCAATAAAAACATGGAACACGGACTCTTCCAGACCGCAGAAATTCCAGGGGGCCTGGGAGCCCGTGAACTGACTTAAAAATTTGTCGCACGGGACTGCTCCGTGCACCACCCTCCAGGCCAAGTCCCCGATAAATAGTGGGAGGACGAGGAATTCCGTCCGGACGGGGGTCAGTTCGGACGGGATCTCCCCACATGCTTGAGCCTCCTCGATACACCTAACGGAGTCAGGGCCCAGTGCTGTTTTTAGCGACTCGATGGCATCGGCCGCGCGGCGGATGTCGGCCAAATTTAGGCGCCGCGCCAGCGTGTCTGGCGCCATCCAGCCCGCTCCTCCTCCATTGAGCAGGTCCCTGACCATGGTCACCTCACCAGCCACAGCCCTCTCGTCCGACTGCCACCTAATACCTCGGTCGTGGAGGTACGGATTCACGAGCAGCGGCTCCTGCAGGACAGCCGCCACTCCAGCCGGTGGAGAGCTGCGCTTGGTGGAGATTTTGTTCCAGACCCTGGTGAGTTCCTTGTAAAAGACAGGCAGCTCCTGGACGGCGGTCCTGACGCCCCTCAAGCTCACAAACAGGAGCTGCGTGTCATAGTTGAGGCCGTGCTGCTGGCGGAAGAAATACGTCGCCAGCGCACGCCACCCAGGAGGGGCTCGACGTAAAGGTATCTCTGCAGGGTCTGAAGACGATAAGTCGCGAGCTGGGCGCTGACGCACACCAACGACTGACCGCCCTCCCTAATCGGGAGACTCAAGACCGCTTCCTGTTGTTCCAGAAGAAGTCCACCAGCTTCTTCTGTATCTTGGCGACAAATGCAGGGGGAGGGGTCAAAGTGACCAGCCGGTACCACAGCATAGCGGCCACCAGCTGGTTTATGACTAGCGCTCGACCCCTGTCGGACAGCACTCGGAGCAGTCCTGTCCAGCGCCCTAGGCGAGCGGCGACCTTGGACTCCAGCTCTTGCCAGTTCGCCGGCCAGGCTTCCTTGTCGGGGCTAAGGTAGACTCCCCGATAGAGGAGATGGGTCGTGCTCCAGGCAAAAGGCCTGAGCTCCTCCGGCAGGGAGTCCACCCGCCACTGACCCACCAGGAGTCCGGAACATTTCTCCCAGTTGATCCTGGCGGAGGATGCGGCCGAGAAAATCTCCTGGCACTCGCGCATCCTCCGCAGGTCAGCGGGATCCTCTACCGTGAGGAGCACGTCATCGGCGTAAGGCAAGAGGACGACCTCCACGTCCGGCCCTTGCAGAGCCAGTCCCGTCAACCTCGTCCGCAGGAGGCGCAGGAAAGACTCCACGCAGAAGACATATAACTGGCCGGACATGGGGCATCCCTGGCGTACCCCTCTCCCAAAGCGAAGGGGCGCTGTCAAGGACCCGTTAACCTTAATAAGACACTCCGCGGCGGTGTACAAAAGTCGGATCCGGGCGACGAAATGCATCCCGAACCCAAAAGCGCGCAGAGTTCCGAACAGATAGTCGTGATCCACCCTGTCGAACGCCTTCTCTTGGTCGAGAGATAGGAAGGCGACCGGCAGACCAGCCTCCTGGGAATGATGGATGAGGTCCCGGACCAGATGGATGTTATCGTGGATTGTCCGGCCCGGGACCGTGTAGGACTGGTCGGGATGGATCATGTGGTCCAGCACGGCGCCAAGGCGAGCAGACATCACCCTGGCGAAGATTTTGTAGTCCGTGCTGAGGAGGGAGACCGGGCGCCAGTTCTTAAGGAGGCGGAGATCGCCCTTCTTAGGCAGCAGGACGATGACTGCCCTGCGCCAAGAGAGGGGCATCTCCCCGGTCGCCAGACTTTCCCCCAGGACCCGTGCGTAGTCGTCCCCCAGGACGTCCCAGAACGCCCTGTGGAACTCCACGGTCAGCCCGTCCAGCCCCGGGGATTTTCCCCTCGAGAACCGGCCGAGGGCGCCGGTCAGCTCCGCCAGGCTTAGCGGAGCTTCCAGATTTTCGGCGCCCTCCGGGCCGGCCTTCGGCACGTCCTCCCACAAAACTCTACGCGCTTCCTCGCTGGACGGCTGCGGAGAGAACAGAGCCCCGTAATATTCACGGGCCCTGTTGTTGACGCCCTCCGGATCCGAGACGAGAGAGCCGTCGTCGACCAGCAGCGTCAAGAGCTGCTTACGGAAACTCTGCCTTTTTTCCAGCGAGTAGAAGAAGGGGGAGCCGCGGTCCAGATCCCGCAGGAACCGGGTCCGCAACCTCACGAACGCGCCTCGGGACCCGATGAGCTGCAGGTCCTTCAGCGCGGCCTTCTTCGCTTCGTACACCGTCCGCAGGGCCGGGTCCTGGACGACTTGACCGAGACGGGACTCCAGGTCGAGCACCTCTTTTTCTAGGCGCCCGACCCTGGCCGCCCGCCTCTTGGTCGACCCCCTCGCGTACTCTTGACAGAAGACGCGGACGTGAGCCTTGCCCACGTCCCACCATAGCCTCAAGGAGGGGAAGCCCCCCTGCTTCCTTCTCCAGTCGGCCCAGAAACGTCGGAACGAGTCCTGGAACCGCACGTCCTCCAGCAGCCGGTTGTTAAAGTGCCAGTACGCGGACCCCGTCCTCGCGCGGAGCAAAGCGAGCTCCGCCCACACCAGATGGTGGTCCGAACATGGCACCGGCCCCATGGAGGCCGCCGGGATGCAGGAAACGTACGCCCGAGACACGTAAAGGCGGTCGATTCTGGACCATCCTCTTCCAGGCCTCACCCAAGTAAAGGCGCTGGAGTCGGGATGGAGATTTCGCCAGACGTCCACCAAGTCGAAGGACCTGACCAGGTCCCTCAACTTCTCGATCGCCGTCATGCTCTGTGGGGCACCGGAGCGGTCCCTCGCCTCGAGGGTGCAGTTAAAATCCCCCCCGAGGACAATGCAGTCGCCGACGTCGACGGAGCCAAGAAGAGCGGACACTTCTTCGAAGAAGCGCGTTTGCTGCGGGCCGGGCTGAGGGGCGTACACGTTCACGAGATGGAGCGGCACGTCCCCCAGGCGAACCGTGACGTGCAGCAAGCGGCCTGGCACCGGCTCCTCGACCCCCAAGATCTCCGGCTGAAAATGCGGGGCCAACAAGATGGCCACCCCACAAGAAGTGGTGGTGAGGTGGCTCATGCGGACCTCTCCTTGCCATTCCAGGAGCCACGTGGATTCGTCTCCCGGAACGGTGTGGGTTTCTTGCAGGAAGCACACCGCATATTTCCCCTCCCGCAGGAGCGAAAAATTGTTAAATCTACGGCGTGCCTCTCTGCCGCCGTTGATGTTGAGGCTGGCTATGGTTATCTTCATGACAAAAGCATAGTGCAACCTCTACCTTAACCTATTGTGGGGGGGGAAGTGGAGTCGTTTGTTGACCTCCACTCCCTCAGCAACCCAGTGAGGAACGTTTTGAGCCGGCGCAGCTCAAGGCTTTGCGTCTTTGACAAGGGCCCGCCCGCGGCCATGGTTTTAGTGGCAGCGCGGACGGATGCGATGAGCAGCACCGGCTCGGACCATTTTTCCAGGGCCAGATGGGCTCAGTTGCGGCGACCCTGGCTCTGGACCAAAAAGTCCCGGAGTTCCTTTACAGGAATGAGGGGGGACTCAGCGGCGGGTGCGAGGAAATCCACCGCCTCACTGGCGATGGACTCGAGATCTTCTCCCGCGTCCTCCACCGAGTCCCCGTCCCCCTCCGGGAGGTCACCGCCAGCAGCCGGCCCGTCGATCGCACGAGGTACGTCAAACGGCCCGGCCGCTCCATCCGGCCCTGGCTCTGCCCCGATCCCACCCCCAGGATCGTCGGCAGAGGGGTCCACACTGGGCTCTTTTATTTATGGTGCTGGGTCGAGAAGCGACAGCGGAAGGGGTTCCTCCTCCGCCCCAGGAACCGGGGAACATGGAGAGACCTGGTCAAAGAAATGTTCCAGGTCCTCCAATTCCCCCAGCTCCAAAGTAGGGGGTGAGGGTTGGTGTTCTTACCCCTCCCCGCCGCCACCCCCCGGCCCAGCGTGTGTCACTTCATTAAAATTATTAAAACTTTTATTTTGACCGGATCGAGCAACTCCTGGCGGAAGTTGGTTAATAGCTGGGCGGGCTCAGGTTCGGCCTTTTCGGCCCCGCCCGCCTCAGTTCCCGGGATGCTCGAGCCGGTGGCGACGCATTCCTCCGCCGGCCCCACGCCCCCCATGACAGGCAGATCTTCCTTGCCATCCCCGGGAGGCAGAGGCTGGGCAGCCTCGACTGTCTGACCCTCCCCGGGGACAGATTCCTCCCGCCTACGGCGCAGTTTGGGGGCGCTGGTGGGGCACGCGGGCACCGACTCCTCCGCGGAGGGATGTTGTTCCCCCTCCACCTCATTGGAGCGGCGCCTCCTTTTCTTCCTGGGGGGGGCGCGGAGGCAGGGAGACCTCCATGTCTGTCGAGGCCTCCTGCTCCGCTCCCCCCTTTTCCTTTTCTTGCCCGCGCCCGAGCCCCTCTACTATATTGGTCGAGGGCTCGGGCACGGGCTCAGGGCACCCCGCGCTCGCCGGTGACAGGGTTGGGCTGAGAGCGCTGATGGGACTGTCTGGCGCACTGAGAGGACCCGCCTCGAGGTGTTTAGTCTTCCTCTGCGCCTTCTTTCTGCCCGGACGCTCTCCCTCCCCCCCGCCGGAGGCCATGAAAACAAAGGCCTCCGACAATGCCCGCGCACCTACGGCTCCCGGTACGCGAACGCAACTAGGGGGAGGGGTGGCGGCGGTGCCAGCTTTGGCCGCCTTCGGTGGTTTGGCGGCCTTGGAGGCGGGGCAGTTCTTGCGAACGTGCCCCACCTCCCTACAGGCATGGCACCGCACGACGTCCGACGTCCAGAAGACGTGGTAGGCAGTCCCCTTGTGCACCACATTAAAAATGCCCTCCATCGTCTCCGCCTGCACCAGCCGGACAAAGAGCTGGCGGCAGAAGGAGAACACATGGCGAAGGCTGTTCTCCCTGAGGCCGAGCGGTATTGGGTTAATCCCTGACCTTACCTCCCCCAGTTGGTGTAGGTGAGGGAGGAGGAGCTCAGCGGGAACAAAGGGCGGGACGTTTGAAATGATGACCCTCTGCGCAGTGGTCTCAAGAGGGTCCACCGGCAGGAATGCCCCGCCCACCGTGAGCCCCTTTTCAAGGGCCAGGGACACCGCCCGCTCCGACCCCAGGAAGAACACAGCCTTCCCAGACATTTTGGAGGCTGCGACAATGGCCGAGGGGCCGACTACCCCAGCTATCGCCCGCACGCACTCCTCAATGCTCTTGACCCCATGTTTTTTGGTAATTAATTTAAATGGTGGCAGGGCAGCAGGAGGCGCAGGAGGCGCCATGGATGCAGACGCCGCCTGCGCGTACATCTTTGCTGGCCCTGCCACTGGCGTGGATGGAGTCGCCATCACGGGGTCCCTTTAAGGGCTACACCCACCCCAAAGTCACAGGCCTTAAAGGTATTAAATGGCCTCGTTGGTGTTTGAGCAGAGGGAGCTCTTAATGAGGCACACCTCTCCCCAGTTAACGATTTGGGAGGGGCCTTGCTCCCTCTGCTCAGTTTTCTTAATAGTTTTAAATTAAGGAGGAAAGGGGCTCTCAGAGAGAGAGTGGAGAGACAGAGAGAGTGACAGAGAGAGAGTGAGGGGGGTAGGAAAGAGGGAAGCTGTGAGGGCAGGTCTCCCCTCACAGTGATGGGTGGGTGTTGCTGGTGTGCACCCCCCAGATGGTAAAAACAAATCAAAGTCTTTGGGATGGTCTTCGGGTGGGGGGAGAGGATGTCTTCACCTGGGGCAGCTGGAGCCACCCAGGCACAGCACTCCCAACGATGTTAATTGAGGTATTAACAATTCTTCACCCAGGTAGCTCCAGCTAACCCAGGCTAGGCAATGGGGGAGGGGTGCTTCAGTGGTGTGTGGGGCCTAGTTGTAAGCAAGACCCCCACACACACTTACACACACACACACCCCCCGCGATGTTCTGGCACCCCGATTCAATCTTCTTTCTCCACCCACCGATACAACAAAGTCTTTTCAGGGACTGCACCAAAATATACCCACCTGTAGAATATGAGTGGCTCTCCCTCCTTCCACACTGGATGTTGTTCTTTTTTCCCCCTATCTCCAACTCTCCGCAGCAGTATAAAAGTGTTGAATTCTGCTCTCCTCCTCTCCCTCTGGATGGTGAATAGTATGAAGCCCCTTCCTCCTCTTCATGGGCTGGTCTCTGGTTCACAGGCCTTCAGGCAGGAGCCAAAGCAGGGAGCTCCTTCCCTCACTGCTCCAAGCTCCAAATGAACAGGCCATGCCTCCAACAGCTCCACAACTCTTTTAGGAGAAAAACAACTAACATTAAATCATGCCCCCCGATCTTGGGGACACACCAAACATTTTCAAGGACCATTTTTTTTTGTTTTGTTTTTTTTGGTTTTTTTGTATTTTTTGTTTTTTTTTGTGGGTTTTTTGGGCACTAAAATTATATATTTTTTCTCCAAGTGCCCCCTATAAAAGGGGAGGGGGACACTAAAAACACCGGCAATTAAAACAAATTAAACTTTAAAACATAAAATCAAATTAAAATTTGGTTGCCGGGGGTGATGATGCACTCCAGTCCCTCCGGCGGCCATCTCTTGCGGAAGGCCGCGAGCGTACCGGTGGACACCGCGTGCTCCATCTCTAGGGACACCCTGGCCCGGATGTATGCGCGGAAGAGAGGCAGGCAGTCAGGCTGAACGTCCCCCTCGACCGCCCGCTGCCTGGACCGGCTGATGACTGGTGCCACAACTCTTTTTGAGTAAACAAAAGAAACATTAGATCAAGTGCCCTCCGATCTGGGGGACACGACAAACATTTCACACGGCCCTTTTTTTTGTTGTTTTTTTTGGTGATTTTTGTGGGTTTTTGGGGCATAAAATCATAGTCTTTTCTCCAAGTGCCCCCTATAAAAGGGGAGGGGGACACTAAAAACACCGGCAATTAAAACAAATTAAACTTTAAAACATAAAATCAAATTAAAATTTGGTTGCCGGGGGTGATGATGCACTCCAGTCCCTCCGGCGCCCACCTCACGCGGAAGGCCACGAGCGTACCGGTGGACACCGCGTGCTCCATCTCTAGGGACACCCTGACCCGGATGTAGGCACGGAAGAGAGGCAGGCAGTCAGGCTGAACGACCGCCCGCTGCCTGGACCGGCTGATGACTGGTGCCACAGACTCCAGCAAAGAAGCCCAGCTGCAACATCCATTGAGGTGATTGCAATGTGTCGTTGTCATGGGCCAGAACTCCACCTCCCTTTTAAAGAGATGCAGGTTGGCTTTAAAAAAAAGTGGCAGCCCTGCTGGATTTCGTGTCCTACCAGATGACTATTTGCATATAAGAAGTGCAACTAATACTGGCAGCTCGCCATTCAAATTTAAATGAGGGCTTTGTAACATTCATCCTGTAACATTCAGCTATAACATTCACCATTCACCCTGCAACATTCACTATTTACCCTGTAACATTCATTATTCACCCTGTAACATTTACTATATAACATTCACCTGTAATTCTTCTCTTAGGCAGTCCCTCAGAGTAGAGGATGACTTGCTTCCACACTAATATGAGTTATCAGGTGACTGAAGAGTCCAATGCGGGACCTACAGTCTCTGTCACAGGTGGGGCAGACAGTGGTTGGAGGAACGGGAGGTTGGGGTGCCTGGGTTTGCCACATGCTCCTTTCACTCTCAATGCTTGGCTTCAGCTTGCTCTCGGCGTAGAGACTCGAGGTGTTCAGCGCCTTTCTGGATGCTTTTCCTCCACTTTGGACGGTCTTGGGCCAGGGATTCTCGGGTATCGATGGGGATGTTGCACTTTTTCAAGGAGGCTTTGTGGGTGTCTTGAATGTTTCCTCTGTCCATCTGGGGCTCGCTTGCCATATCGGAGCTCTGAATAGAGCACTTGTTTTGGGAACTTCATGTCAGGCAGGCGGACGATGTGGCCCATCCAGCGAAGCTGATCGAGCGTGTTCGCCGGGGATGTTGGCCTGAGCGAGAACACTGGCGTTGGTGTGCCTATCCTGCCGATGGATTTGCAGAATCTTGCGGAGGCAACGTTGGTGGTACTTCTCCAGTGTTTCAAGGTGCTTGCTGTACATAGTCCATGTCTCTGAGTATATATTTGCATAAACCTTGTTTATTTTGTCTCAAGCATTTCCTACATTCCTATTAAACTCATTACTGCAAACTCCGACAAACAGCAATGGGATAATGACCAGATAATGTGTTTTGGTGATGCAGATTGTGCGTTATATATTGGTCAAAACACCTCCATTGCTCTTCTACGAACTACTGCTGTAAGGTCTCTTACATCCACCCTGCCACCCTGTAACATCGGGTGAATGGTGAATGTTATAGGGTGAATTGTCACAGGGTGAATGTCATAGGGTGAATGGTGAATGTCACAGGGTGAATGTTAAGGTTGAGTTACTCAGCGCTGGAGGCTGGGCGTGCGCTCCCGGTTCCGCTCTGGCTCGCTGCGACTCTCGCAATGCACGGGATGTTCTCCGGGTCCGGGCTGGGTTTTATTGGCGCTATTTGGCTTGTTTTCGCCGCGATGTTTTTTTTCTTTGTGATTTTTCACAATGTGTGGTCGGGTTCCGGGATCCTTTCGCTTTTATTTCAGGATTTCATGCGGTACGGTAAAAGCAAACAATATTTCTTCCTGCGGCCGCCCTGGCTCCAGCGCTTGGACCTCCCGAAAAGGTAACAGTAACACCCGACCTGTGCAGCCCATGCAAAGCGAGAGCAAGGCGTTATTAAAACTCAGGTGCTTAACTCTCACTTGTTCACCAGAACAGTATTTCCTTTACTGATTGTGACCGGAAGTCCGGGATGTGTCACAGAACTGTTACTGCTCCTGCGCACAGCTAGGGGTCGCTGTGTTGCTCTAGACTTGTCCCACTCCAGAGATTTGAGCACAACATCTCGGGTAATACTTTAGAGCAGTACTGAGAGGGTGCTGCACTGCTGCCTTCTCTGGGATGACAAGTTAACGGAGTCTGCCCACTCAGGTGGACATTAAAGATCTTATAGCACTATTTTGAAGAGCAGGGGAGTTCCCTCAACCAACATCACTGCACAGATTATCTGGTCATGTAACTCATTGCTGTTTGCTGTGCCCGAATTGGCTGCCTTGTTTCCTTCATTACAACAGTGACTACACTTCAAAAAGTACTTCATTGGCTGTAAAGCGTTTTGGAACGTCCCAAGACTGAAAAGACGCTATATAAATGCAAGTCTTTTCTTTTTGCATAAAATTGATCCACAAGTTAATAGCGACTCTTATTTTTGATATTGTCTCAGCGGAGGATACTACAGTTGCTCACGGCATCTCAGGTTCCTGTTGATGACTGCTGGAAGCCCGTGTGGGTGGACAGCAGCTAGGACAGGATTGGGCTGGGTTCCGCTGTAGTTTCTATGTCCAATACCTCACCAACATTGGCTGACCAAGCTGCAAAATTATGGATTTGGTGAAGTACTGAAGGGCTGTACTCTGGCATAAATACCTGCCTTCAGGGCTGTGTGGAAAGAAAACATGGCCATAAGGGACACTTTCTAACGATAACCAGGTGATCATGGCCACACCTCTGACTGTTTCGATTTGGCACTATATTGAGATTCTGCAGTCTGCATGCTGGTACTATTTTGCATTTTATAACTTGGAAAGTTTCACAATTATTAGATAGATTTTAAGAAAAGTATGAGCTAGACTAACACATTGCTATAGGTGACTGAGTAGTTTAATGGGTTAGCACGCTGTCCTTTTCATCTCTGAGTTCAATTCACCTCAGACTATTGGATGAAAGTTTCCTGTGACAGTTGTAAGGATTCTAGAGTGAAATGAATTAGAGTGGATCCAATTCAGTTCCCAGTGAGCATGAGGGGTAAAATTGCCAGTAATTCAGTACTAAGTGGTACAAGCAGGTCAAAAATAGTTTATATAGGAAGCAAAATGATCTGGTATTAGTTCAGATGGGAAGCCCTTCTGCAATGGCAGTTACAAAGAGTAAAGTAGAAGGAGCTTCATATCCCATTTACTTTAATATACTTCTGCTGATGTCAGAGCTATACATTCAAGAAGGCAGTACTACCTCCAGAGGCTTCAAGGCCCACCTGAAGTGATGGATGTTACAGGAGTCATTATTTCTGTCTGCCAGTGGGTCCAATCACTATCCAGGTCAACATTTTATTTTCACAGGCTATGGGGGAAAGAATAGTGGCCAGGAAACAAAAGTCATAAATATAGTCTTTAGTACAACTGTACTTGTATGTGCACAGATTGCTATTGTTTAGTCCTGTGGAATCTTGCCTTCCAGTGTAAATGGGCACTTTCCACAGCACCCAGATCTTCGGGCAATATTACAGAGATGTGTCCTGAAGTATTCTGCAATATAAATAGGCCTTAATTCTGCTTCATGTCTGTTTTGTACCTGACCTGAGAATACGGTGTTCAAAAGTGGAAATTGTATCATCATAAAAGTTGGATTTTTAAAAATTATTTTCTCCTCCTTTTGAACTGAGGCAATAGAAATATTCCTGCTGCAAGGGTCCTAAGTAACATAAGTTTAAGAAGTTTCAATCTACTTTCAGGTGTCAACAGCACAAAACTGACCACAATGTGGCACAATTTGGCACTAAGTTGGCAGTCTAAGGAAAAGGAGGTGGGGTAGCGTTGCTGGTTAAAGAGGAGATTAACGCAATAGTAAGGAAGGACATTAGCTTGGATGATGTGGAATCTGTATGGGTAGAGCTGCTGAACACCAAAGGGCAGAAAACGCTAGTGGGAGTGGTGTGCAGACCATCAAACAGTAGTAGTGAGGTTGGGGATGGCATCAAACATGAAATTAGGGATGCGTGCAATAAAGGTACAGCAGTTATCATGGGTGACTTTAATCTGCATATAGATTGGGCTAACCAAACTGGTAGCAATATGGTGGAGGAGGATTTCCTGGAGTGTATAAGGCATGGTTTTCCAGACCAACACTTCAAAGAACCAACTAGAGAGCTGGCCATCCTAGACAGGGTGTTGTATAACGAGAGAGGATTAATTAGCAATCTTGTTGTGCGAGGTCCCTTGGGGAAGAGTGACCATAATATGGTAGAATTCTTCATTAAGCTGGAGAGTGACACAGTTAATTCAGAGACTAGAGTCCTGAACTTAAAGAAAGGTAACTTCGATGGTATGAGACGTGAATTGGCTAGGATAGACTGCCGAATGATACTTAAAGGTTTGACGGTGGATAGGCAATGGCAAATATTGAAAGATCACATGGATGAACTTCAACAATTGTACATCCCTGTCTGGTGTAAAAATAAAACGGGGAAGGTGGCTAACCAGGGAAATTAGGGATAGGGTTAAATCCAAGGAAGAGGCATATACATTGTCAGAAAAAGCAGCAAACCTGAGGACTGGGAGAAATTTAGAATTCAGCAGAGGAGGAGAAAAGGTTTAATTAGAATGGGGGAAATAGAATATGAGAGTAAGCTTGCAGGGAACATAAAAACTGACTGCAAAAGCTTCTATAGATATGTGAAGAGAAAAAAATTAGTGAAGACAAATGTAGGTCCCTTACAGTCAGAATCAGGTGAATTTATAATGGGGAACAAAGAAATGGCAGACCAATTGAACAAATACTTTGGTTCTGTCTTCACAAAGAAGTCACAAATAACCTTCCGGAAATACTAGGGGACCGAGGGTCTAGTGAGAAGGAGGAACTGAAGGAAATCCTTAGTCAGGAAATTGTTTTAGGGAAATTGATGGGACTGAAGGCCGATAAATCTCCGGGGCCTGATAGTCTGTATCCCAGAGTACTTAAGGAAGTGGCCCTAGAAATAGTGGATGCATTGGTGGTCATTTTCCAACATTCTATAGATTCTGGATCAGTTCCTATCGATTGGGGGGTAATTAATGTAACACCACTTTTTAAAAAAGGAGGGAGAGAGAAAACAGGGATTTATAAACCGGTTAGCTTGACATCGGTAGTGGGGAAAATGTTGGAATCAATTATTAAAGATGTAATCGCAGCGTATTTGGAAAGCAGTGACAGGATCGGTCCAAGTTAGAAACATAGAAACATGGATTTATGAAAGGGAAATCATGCTTGATAAATCTTCTAGAATTTTTTGAGGATGTAACTAGTCGCGTGGACAGGGGAGAACCAGTGGATGTGGTGTATTTGGACTTTCAAAAGGCTTTTGACAAGGTCCCATACAAGAGATTAGTGTGCAAAATTAAAGCATATGGTATTGGGGCTAATATATTGACGTGGATAGAGAACTGGTTGGCAGACAGGAAGCAAAGAGTAGGAATAAACAGGTCCTTTTCAGAATGGCAGGCAGTGACTAGTGGGGTACTGCAAGGTTCAGTGCTGATACCCCAGCTATTTACAATATACATTAATGATTTAGACGAAGGAATTGAATGTAATATCTCCCAAGTTTTCAGGTGACACTAAGCTGGGTGGCAGTGTGAGCTGTGAGGACGATGCTAGAAGGCTGCAGAGTGACTTGGACAGGTTAGGTGAGTGGGCAAATGCATGGCAGATGCGGTATAATGTTGATAAATGTGAGGTTATCCACTTTGGTGGCAAAAACAGGAAGGTAGAATATTATCTGAATGGTGACAGATTAGGAAAAGGGGTGGTGCAATGAGACCTGGGTGTCATGGTACATCAGTCATTGAAAGTTGGCATGCAGGTACAGCAGGCGGTGAAGAAGGCAAATTGTATGTTAGCCTTCATAGCGAGGGGATTTGAGTATAGGAGCAGGGCCTTGGTGAGGCTACACCTTGAATATTGTGTACAGTTTTGGTCTGCTAATCTGAGGAAGGACATTCTTGCTATTGAGGGAATGCAGCGAAGGTTCACCAGACTGTTTCCCGGGATGGCAGGACTGACATATGAAGAAAGACCGGATCGACTATGCTTATATTCACTGGAATTTAGAAGAATGAGAGGGGATCTCAGAAACATATAAAATTCTGACGGGATTGGACAGGTTAGATGCAGGAAGAATGTTCCCGATGTTGGGGAAGTCCAGAACCAGGGGTCACAGTCTAAGGATAAGGGGTAAGCCATTTAGGACCGAGATGAGGAAAAACTTCTTCACTCAGAGAATTGTGAACCTGTGGAATTCTCTACCACAGAAAGTTGTTGAGGCCAGTTCGTTAGCTATATTCAAAAGGAAGTTAGATGTGGCCCTTACGGCTAAAAGGATCAAGGGATATGGAGAGAAAGCAGGAATGGGGTACTAAAGTTGCAAAAGTGATCAGCCACGATCATATTGAATGGTGGTGCAGGCTCAAAGGGCCGAATGGCCTACTCCTGCACCTATTTTCTATGTTTCTATGTTTCTAACTAAGACAGTCCTGTAAGAATGTGGAAATAGGAAAAAATAACTAATGAATGTAAGTTTGGATCGAAGCCAATTTGCTGGGTCAGAGCTATTCTACATTGAATCTATGCTGCAAGATGATCTTTGGGAGTTTGTTCCTGATAGGTGTAAAAAGGAGAAAATAGTCAATTTCCAACAATTAACATCTGTTGCTATATGAGCATAGAACTTTTTCATTAAAAGAATTTTGTCCTTGGATATGGTTACAGTTAATAGGATGACTTTGCTTTTCTATTTTTTCCATAGATGGTTTGCTCATTTCTACGTGGTTTCAGTGATCTGGAATGGGCTTCTACTTGGAATTACTTGCCGAAGTCTTTTTCTGGGTCACCCTTACCCAATATGGCTTCAAAGACTGCTCAGCTTCTTTTGTGGAAGTGTATTACACTTAAACTCTGGTAAGTATTAAAGTACTTTTTGTTACTACACAAAAAAGCTAAATTATCGGGCTGATTATAACTGGGACAGTGTATTAACAATGCTGGATAGTAAGGAATAATAATCCCTTTGGAGCTATACCCTTTTGAAAATAGTTCTTTCAGGTACGAAATCGGAAGAATGGGAGACATCTATTAGGTAATTGAAAAATAAAATTGATGTGTTGGAATTGGATAACTAGAACTCACTATAATTTATCCAGCACACCTTTAAAAAGTTTATCTTTATGGTACAATGTAATTTCAATGAAGTTACATTTAAGCAAACATTCTCACTAATTTATATAGGAATAGGTAAACCAAATGTCTGTGTCTGACTCCACTCCTTAACTTTGATAACATTACACGGAATTTGCGGTAGATAATGACGGAGAACTGTCAGCGTTCGCTGTTATTATCCCTCTGATACTGACCGCAATTTCAGGATTTAGCGCATGTGCATCTAAACTTGGAAATCCTGAAGTTGTAGTCAGTCATTCACTGTTCCGACACAGGCTGCGCACTGGAACCCGCCCCCATAGCCGGCAATCAGTGCAATTTCTGAAATCAGTGAAACTGATGAAAACATGGGCTTTTCCACAGTAAAATTGCTGTTAACTACCCCATTAAATGTTAAACCTTCACAATGTTATTGGCCCGGAAATTGCGATTGGAAGCTTACTGCTGGCGTACGCCTCCAAACCGAAAAAACCATACAAACTTACCTGGTGTCTCCCGAGTTTCGGACTCTCCAGTCCTGGGCCTTCAAGTGCATGCCTGCGTAAAGGTCCACGGATCCCAGGGACGCATGCAGTTCGCAAGCCCCATAAGCTTAACAGAAATCCCCAATAAATAAAATTTCACACCATTTAAATAAAAGTAAATGATCACATGTTCAAAATTAATTAAAAGACCCTTTAATTAAGCATTTAAAATAACAATTACATTTATTGAAAAATAAATTTGAACATTTTAAAACAGTCAAAAATTTACCTAAACTAATTTTAAATATATGTGAATGTTTAAATCATTTATAACATTTTATTTTTAACATTTATTTTGACCCTTACACTGATAAAAGTATGCTCTATGCCAGCTTTTACCAGGCGTAAGGGTTTTGTGGGCATTAGCTGGGCAGTAGTTTGGCATATAGCCCAACTCTGCGCCAGTGAAAGTGATTTTGTAGCAAACGAAACTTGGACTTGTGGGCCATTCTGAAGGCTTCCAACAGCGTATGCTTCTGACTCAGAGGCAAGAGTGCTGCTACTGAGCTAAGGCAAACACCACTATTGGAGAAATATGAACAAGGCCAAGGACAGTTACTGGTTGATATTTTAAACATACTTTCTTTTTAATAGCTTTATGTTTCTTTTTCAGGTGATGAATTTTCTGTTCTGTTGGTTCAAATGATGTTGTGCATACAGGCTGTTCGACGTCTTTTCGAGAGCTTCTTTATCTCTGTGTTTTCAAATGGAGTTGTTCATCCAGTACAATATTGCTGGGGTTTGGTTTATTATGTGCTTGTTGGTTTAACAGTGCATTGTGAAGGACCCCTTCTTGGAACCAAAGGTGAGTTTTTATATACATTTAAATATGTAGGTGGATAGCTTATATTTAATTGACTTCAGCTAACGCCAAAATTTATAAAATAAAATGGCTATTTTCTGGGCATAAGGCATAAATACTTTATATCAACTTCCATCTCCGTAACATTGCCCGTCTCCTCCCCTACCTCAGCTCATCTGCTGCTGAATCCTTTTGTTATCTCGAGACTTGACTATTCTCATGCTCTCCTGGTTGGCGTATCATCTTCTACCCTCCATAAGCTTGAGCTCAACCAAAACTCTGCTGCCCTATCCTAGCTGGCACAAAGTCCTGTCCATCCATCACCCCGTGCTTACTGATCTACATTGGCTACTGGTCCGGCAATGCCCCAACTTCAAAATTCTCATCCTTGTTTTCAAAACTCCATGGCTTCACCCCTCCCTACAACCCTCTGAGGTCTCTGCGCTCCTCCACTTCTGGCTTCTTGCACATCCCCGATTTTAATCGCTCCACCATTGGTGGCGTGCCTTCAGCTCTGGAATTCCCTCCCTAAACCTCTCTGTCTCTCTCTTCCTTTAAGTCACTTATTAAAACTATCTCTTTGACTAAGCTTTTGGTCATCTGTCATAATATCTCCTTCTTTGACTCAGTGACAAATTTTGTTTGACAACGCTCCTGTGAAGTGCCTTTGGACATTTTACTGTTTTAGGGCACTATGTAAATGCAAGTTGTTGTTGTTGAAAGAACCTCTGTCTCCCGCCCAACAGTTAAATTTTTCTCTGAAGGTCTCGCACTTCTCCATGTCAGCATTTGTTTTTCCTTTCAATTTCTGCTATTGGGTATCTAATTTTCCTTTATCTTGGGTGGCTTTATGTCACTCATTTTGTCAATCGTCCATATCTCCTATATTTATATCCCCTCCAAATGTGTAAATTTAATCTTGAAGAATATAAGGATCTTATTACTTTTTAAGAAATAAATCATGTATTCTGGTCTCAGAGGAATGTCTTAGCTACATGTACCCAACTAATCCCTGTCACAATTTAGAAACAATGTACTTCCCTCCTCCATAGCTCATAGATTTAAGATGTAGTGCCATCTGTGATGCTCTTCTTTGTATCTTTTCCAGTGCCTTTGTCTTGTCACCTACTATAACCAAATGTGGACGGTACTCCATGTGTGGTCTCAAATTGTCTGTATAACCTGCTTAGAATGAACAGGGTAACTTTACACATTTGCACTCAGTGTAGAGCTTTGCTTACCATAGAGCATGTTAAGAATTTAGGGCAAATGCTCCCCATGATTTCCCACCCACTAATTTTAATTACTCCTTGTGCTATATTGACTTATTAAAGCACTCTACACATGGCATTTTCTGTGGCATTTTTCTGCCATCCACATGATGAAACTTTTAAAATCCTGACTCCAGAGCCACAGCTCTTAACTGCCCTCTGAAATGGCCTAGCAAGCCACTCAGTTGTCAAGAAGGCAGCTCACCACTACCCTCTCAACGACAATTACGGATTGGCAATAAATGCTGGCTTACCCAGTGATGCCCACATGATGCGAATGAATAAGAAAAAGGCCCAGTTTTTGCCTCAGATGAGTTGGGCTAACTGAGCAATGATGAAATTATGGAAACCTGCTGGTTTATATAGCTCAGTGCCACTGCATGCAGTACACAACTTAGAGGTTTTGTTGGGAGGCAGTACTGTATAAATCTGCACAGTAAGCCTATCCTCAGAACACTTGTTTTCTTGTACAGCACAGAAAGAGGCCTTTTGTCCCATTGCATCTAAGAGCATACTATAAGTCCCACTCCTCTGCTCTTTCTCCATATTTCTGCAATTTTTTCGTCTTCAAATATTTATCCAATTCCTTTCCGAAGGCTATTATTTAATCTGTATCCAGCACCCTATCAGGCAGTGCATTCCAAATCATAACCACGATGCATAAAAACCTTTTCCCTCATGTCGCCTCTGGTTCTTTTGCCAAACACCTTAAATCTGTACCCTCTGGTTATTGACCCTTCAGCCATTAATTACAATAACAATAAAATACATGACATAAACAGTTTCTCTGTATTTACTCTATTTAAACCTTTCATAATTTTAAACACCTCTATCAAATCTCCTTATAGCCTTCTCTGCTCTAAGGAGAATAACCTCAGCTTTGCTAGTCTATCCACGTAACTGTAATCCCTCATTCCTGGAACCATTCTTGTAAATCTCTTCTGTACCGTCTCCAAAACCTTCACGTCCTTCTTAAAGTGTGGTGCCCAGAATTGGACACAATACTCCAGCTGGGGGTGAACTGGTGTTTTTTTATAGGTTTAGCATAACTGCCTGGCTTTTGTACTCTATGCCTCTATTTATAAAGCACAGGATCACACTTTCTTTGTTAACCTGTCCTGCTACCTTCAAAGATTTGTGCACAAGCACCCACAGGTCTCTCTCCTCTTGAACCCCCTTTAAAATTGTACCATTTAGTTTGTATGGTCGCTCCTCATTCTTTCGACCAAAATGCATCCGTCATGCTTACACCCATTCCACTGGCCTGTCGATATCTTCTTGCAGTCGATTACCATCTTTCTCACTGTTTACTACACATCCAAGTTTTGTGTCATTTGCAAATTTTGAAATTGTGTCCTTTATCCCCAAGTCCAAGACATTAATGTATACCAACAACAGCAGTGGTCCTACTACTGAACCTTGGGGAACCCCACTGTATACCTCCCTCCAAAAAAAAAAAACAGCCATCCACCACAACTCTTTGTTTTCTATCCTTTAGCCAATGTTGTATCCATGCTCACTGCTCCTTTTATCCCATGGGCTTCACTTTTGCTAACAAGCCTAATTAGTGGTGCTTTATAAAATCGCCTTTTGAAAGTCCAGGTATATAACATCAATTGCACTGCCCTCATCCACCCGCTCTGTTACCTGATCAAAAAACTCAATCAAGTTAATCAAACACAATTTGCTCTTAACAAATCCATGCTGACTCTTTATTAGCTCATGCGTGTCCAAGTGCCTGTTAGTTTTCTCCCGGATGATTGTTTCTAAAAGCTTCCCCACCATCGAAGTTAAACTGACTGGTCTGTAATTGCCAGGTTTATCCTTCTCCCCTTTTTTGAACATGGGTGTAACTTTGAAATCCTCTAGTCTTTAGGCACCACCCTTGCATCTAAGGAGGATTGGAAGATTGCGGCCTGCCTTTCTAGTACCTCCTCTTTATCTATTTTTATGTCATCCAGTATCCCGGCAATTTCCTTGTTTACCATGGTTTTGAAAAAGTCCTTTTGCTTGCTAAACACAAATATAAAGTACTCATTTAGTACTTCAGCCATGCCTTCTGCCTCCACCAATAGATCTCCATTTTGGTCCCTAATAACCTTGTGTTATTTATAAACTTAAGGAATGTTCATGAACAGCAGAGATACTAGAACTAAACTCTGTAGTACTCTGTTGGGCACAGCTGACTGTTGATGGTTGGTATCCTATAATATAGCTAATTAATCCAATTTATAGTTTCTCATGGATTTTCCACTTGACTACGTATCCTGAACCAGACTGAAAATTAATCTACAGCCTGGGAGCCACTTACTGTTACTGCAGCATCAGTTCCATCAGTTTTTGTCCCTTTAGTTCTTTGAAGCAACAGAGAGGGTTGATGAAGGTAGTGCGTTGATGTTGTGTATATGGACTTTCAAAAGGCGCTTTATAAAGTACCACACAATAGAGTTGTTAACAAAATAAAAGCCCATGGGATTAATGGGGTAGTGGCAGCATGGATACAAAATTAGCTAAGAGACAGAAAGCAGAGTTTAGTGGTGAATGGTTGTTTTTCAGACTGGAGGGAAGTTTACAGTGTTGTCGCCCAGAGGTCGGTAATGGGATCACTGCTCTTTTGAAATATATTAATGACTTGGACATGGGTATACAGCACATAATTTCAATGTTTGCAGATGACATGAAACTCAGAAATGAATTAAATAGTGAGGAGAATAGTAACAGACATCAGGAGGACATAGACACACTGGTGAAATGAGCAGACACATGGCAGATGCAATTTAACACTGAGAAATGTGAAGTATTGCATTTTGGTAGGGAGAATGAGGAGAGGTAATATAATTTAAATGGTACCATTTTTAAAGTGACAATATAAGTCAAAGGTCATGTCCTGATCTGATTCTTGAGCGCACTAAAGCCAAGTGTGAACCCTTTGAGGAAGCCATTTCATGCACCAGTTATAGCTGCACTTATCTATAAGTATCCAGATGGTTCATTTGGACAGTTTATAAACTTCTGTTTGAAAGTTTACATTTTGAGAGCTGACTGCCCAGGCAGTGGAATTGTTTCATCGTGTTCAGGAATAATATGGGTCTGAAATTGATAGCTGCAGTATAGGTACAGCCTAAAATAAAATATGTAGATGTTTGTTATTTTAACTGTTTTTTTTCCTTCTCGTGTAGTATACACTATTCAAGACCTACTTGCACAAGGGCAGTGGTACCATGCAGCTGGAATAATGCTGTTTTTCTGGGCAACATTTCATCACCACAAGAGTCATGTGATATTGGCCAGCCTCAGAAGGAACAAATTGGGTAAAAACTTTTGCTGTTACACAATATTTATGTAAAATGAGAAATCTGAGTGAACCTGCCAGCTGATCCATAACATTGAAAGCAAGGTTATTCTGAATTCTATAAATTCACCTGCTTTTATTTAATAATCATAAAAATGCTTTCATATTTTTAGTTCAGATATATAATGTGCAGAATGTAATTTAAGTTGGCCAACATCTTGTAAAACTTAATGTATCGTTTGTTACAGTGATTCTTGTAATAATTATTCATTTGACCTGACTGAACAGAAGGCGAAGAGACAGCTTAGTTTTAGTTATTAACAGAAAGGCTACTTTTTCTCCCTCCTTTCCTCCTTTCAATTCACGGATTCTTGTGTGATACAGTTTCACAGACACCCTCCAAGACCTCATCCACATGCCATTCTTCTTGTGTGAACATAAACATTGAGCATCAGTAGACTATCTTACTGTGAAGCGTTTCACTGAGTGATCCTATCTTCCAACATTCACGCATGAACATTTTCCAGCCACCGTCACTGGATGATTATCAGCAGTGGAAGCTCTAGCAGACTGTGACACAGACCAATTATAGTGCCCCAATTTCTGCTCTGGCTTAGATCTGTTAACGTAGCACAGAGTGCAAATTGAACCTGATCTTCTGGAACTGTATCACATAGTAATACATTAGGTGGTGCCTTAACCCACAGTGTTATTGGAAGAGTTAGATATTAATATCTTTAATATAATATAAATAACCGCAAGATCCTACAAATCCCCTGAGAGGACAGACGCAATAACATTAGCGTCCTCGACCAGGCCAACATCCCCAGCATTGAAGCACTGACCACACTTGATCGGCTCCGCTGGGCAGACCACATTGTCCGCATGCCAGACACGAAACTCCCAAAGCAAGCGCTCTGAACTCCTTCACGGCAAACGAGCCAAAGGGGGACAGAGGAAACGTTACAAGGACACCCTCAAAGCCTCCCTGATAAAGTGCAACATCCCCACCAACACCTGGGAGTCCCTCGCCAAAGACTGCCCTAAGTGGAGGTAGTACATCTGGAAGGGCGCTGAGCACTTCGAGTCTCATCGCCGAGAGCATGCAGAAACCAAGCGTAGGCAGCGGAAAGAGCGAGCAGGAAATCTGTCCCACCCTCCCTTACCCTCAACGACTATCTGTCCCACCTGTGTCAGGGACTGTGGTTCTCGTATTGGACTGTACAGCAACCTAAAGACTCATTTTAAGAGTGGAAGCAAGTCTTCCTTGATTCCGAGGGAGTGCCTATGATGATGATGATGATCTGGACTGTATTGCATAGAAATACATTAAGTGGTGCCTTAACCCACGGTGTTATTGGAAGAGTTAGATATTAATATATATTTAATTAAATATAAATAAGTCAAGTGATTTTCTGTGCTGGGCTGCAATTGAACTTTTAATTTCTGGAGGTAAAGTTTTCCAGAGGTTGAAACTAAATTTTGTTTTTAATTTTTTTTTAAGACTTTCTCTTTTTAAGACTTCCTCTTTCTCTACCCATTGCAAAGATTTTTTGGCTGAGGAATTGTTATGTATGCAATAAAGGTTCAAACTGAGTACTGTTTAACTAAGCAAGGTACAACCTTGGCTCTGCTTTATTTAGGCCCAAAGTACCTGATTCTCAAAATGGCTGGCCTTTTATACCTGAGCAGCACCATGTGCGTGCCACTCAGTGGCCTCCAACAATGATGCCATATGGTGGCTACAAACAGAATATACATACATGACAATACCCCCCTCTGAGATCTTATCACAGTCTTTCACAAGTTGAGACGGTCTGGTGCTTTGCACTCCCGGGTTGACCGTCTCAGTTCGATTCCGGCCTTGGGTGAGTGTGCGGGGTCTGTTGTAGCTGATGGCTGGATGGCTGACTTGTTGGGGCTGGCTGTGGCCATGTCAGGAATTGCAAGTCCATTTTTATTGAACAGGTCCATGATGGAAATTCCGGGTTTACTGATGACCCTTGAGTCCTCTGAAGACTGCTGGTAGGTTGGTTGGTCGTCGATGGTTTCTTCGTCCAACTGTTCTGGCTCATCTGTGTGCCTCAGCTTTGTCTGATCCATGTGTTTCCTGCAATTTTGCCTATTCTTGAGCTTAATAACGAATACTCTGTTGCCTTCCTTGGCCATGACCGTACCAGCGACCCATTTGTTCAACACACATACAGGATCATTAACAGAAATTTTGTGTGACACAGTTGCACGATCGTGGTACCCTTGTTGACTTTGTCTTCTATATTCAACATGATTATTTAAATCCGGGTGTACCAGAGATAGCTTGGTCTTGACCTCTTTTCATCATGAGTTCAGCAGGCGAGACCCCTGTGAGTGTGTGGGGTCTTGTTCTGTAACTCAGCAGTATGCAAGACAAGCGGGTCTGCAGTGACCCTTGGGTTACTCTCCTCATGTTTTGTTTGATAATTTGTACTGCACATTCAGCTTGCCCGTTGGACGCAGGCTTGAACGGTGCTGACCTGACATGTTTTATGCGATTAAGTTTCCCAAACTCCTGACTGGTGAAGCACGACTCATTGTCGCTCACCACTATGTCAAGCAGACCACGTGTCGCGAACATGACATTAAGATTCTCTATGGTTGCCATGGACGTACTGGATGACATGATTATGCATTCAAACCACTTCGAATAAGTGTCCACCACCACTAAAAACATCTTTCCCAGGTAGGGACCTGCAAGATCCTGGACCAAGGTTTGGATGGCCACGACCACAGACTCAGCGGCGATTCCGCTGGTGCTTTGCTGAGCTGCATGCAAGTGTTGCACTGATGCACGCATGCTTCCAGCTCAGAATCAATTCCTGGCCATCATACATGGGACCTGGCAATGGCCTTCATCATCACTATACCTGGATGTGTTCTATGTAACTCACGCACAAACTTCGCTCTCCCTTTCTTGGGCATTACAATACGATTTCCCCACAATATGCAATCTGCTTGAATAGACTGTTCATCCTTGCAACGAATTTACGGTTTGGCCTCCTCACACATTTGCTTAGGTATCGCAGACCAATCCCCTTTGAGGATGCAACCCTTCACCACCGATAATACCGGGTCCTGGCTGATCCAGGTCTTAACTTGTTGAGCCGTGACAGGGGTTCCTTCACTCACAAAAGCATCCATGATTAACATTAGATCCGCCGGTTGTGGCATTTCCACCACTGGTGTGGGCAACGGCAACTGGTTTAAAGCATTGGCACAATTCTCTGTGCCAGGTCTGTGGTGAATGACATAATCATAGGCAGATAATGTCAGCGCCCACCTTTGGATGCGGGATGAAGCGTTGGTATTGATACCTTTGCTCTCGGAAAACAATGAAATGAGCGGCTTGTGATCAGTCTCTAATTCGAACCTCAGACCGAACAGGTATTGATGCATCTTTTTAACACCGTACACACACACTGAAGCTTTTTCTACCATGCTCTAGGCTCTTTCCGCTTTAGACTAACTTTTGGATGCATACGCGACAGGATGAAGTTTCCCCGACTCATTGGCTTGTTGGAGTACGCAACCAATTCCATATGGCGATGCGTCACAGGCCAAAACTAAATGTTTACATGGATCATAATGTACCAGCAGCTTGTTCGAGCAAAGCAGATTGGTGGCTTTCTCGAAAGCTCTGTCTTGCCATGCGCCCCACATCCAGTTGTCGCCTTTTCTCAATAGCATGTGCAGTGGTTCTAGTAAGCTGCTCAATTTAGGTAGGAAGTTACCAAAGTAGTTGGGTAGACCCATGAATGAACGCAGCTCCGTCACATTCTGCGGCTTGGGTGCATTCTTGATGGCCTTGGTTTTTATGTCAGTAGGTCTGATGCCGTCAGCGGCGATTTTCCTCCCAAGGAATTCGACCTCCGGTGCCATAAAGATGCACTTCGAGCGTTTCAGTCTGAGTCCCACTCTATCGAAACACAGTGGAACCTCTTCCAGGTTGTTCAGATGTTCCTTGGAGTCACGACCGGTGATCAGGATATCATCTTGGAACACGACGGTTCAGGGAACGGACTTCAGTAGACTTTCCATATTCCTCTGGAATATTGTTGCAGCCGAGCGAATTCTGAAATGGAACCTGTGGTAAATAAAGAGTCCTTTGTGCGTGTTAATGCCGTAAGTCTCTTCAATGTCTCGACCAACTCCTGTGTCATATAGGCCGACGTCAAGTCCAGTTTTGTGAACGACTTCCCTCCGGCTAGCATCGCAAACAAGTCATCAGCCTTCGGTAACAGGTACTGATCTTGTTTCGAAACCCTGTTGATCGTAGCCTTGTAGTCTCCACAGATTCTGACTGTGCCATCACTTTTCAGCATAGGAACAATGTGGCTGGCCCATTCATTAAACTCGACCGGTGATATGATCCCTTCACGTTGGAGTCTGTCCAGTTCAATTTCGACCTCCTCCCTCATCATATACGGCACTGCCCGAGCTTTATGATGGACGGGTCTTGCATCTGAGTCCACGTGGATCTGCACCTTGGCTTCCGTGAAGTTGCCGATACCCGGTTCAAACAGCGAGGGAACTTGCTCAATACTTGGGCACGTGTATCTTCCTCCAATGACAACGCCTTTATGTCAGTCCAGTCACATCTGAATTTCTCCAACCAGCTTCTGCCGAGCAGCGTTGAGCCATTGCCTGGAACAATCCACAGCGGTAACTCGTGAACCGCACCGTTATATGACACATTAATTTGTGCACTGCCATTCACCTTTATCGATTCTTTGGTTTACGTGCGCAGCTTGGCGGTAACAGGGCTCAGCCTGGCCTCACAGTATGAGTATCCCACAGCTTATAAAATGTCCTCTCATTCATGAGCGATTGACTTGCCCCTGTGTCCAGTTCCATCGCTACCGGTATCCCGTTAAACTTCACATTAATCAAAATTGGTTTACGGTTGGTTATGAAGGTGTACAGTCCATACACTTCCTCCTCTGGCATCTCGGATTGCGTATCCGGATCCGTGCTAGTCTGACTCTCATCCTCCATGTGGTATGTCGCAACTCACTTGCTCAACTGCGGACACTTGCACTGGAGGTGCCCCACTCTCAGACACTATATTACTTAAATTGGCACTGCTGGTGCCGATGATTTCCCCCACAACGCCAACACGGAGAAGTCGGATACATTCCCGCTGGCGGACTTTGGACAGCCACAGGTTTTGCGAATGCAGCCGGGTAAGCCCTGCCATATGCCACTGTGACAAACGCCGAATCAATCGCATTGACTGTACTTGCCAAGGTTCGGTTCTTCACCGATATTTGCTTTGGACTCCTGTCCATCGTCATACATGATTGAACGATCTGGATGGCCCTTTTAAAAACCAACTCCTCCACCGCCAGAAGTTTGCGCAGGATCACCTCGTGGTTGATACTGATAACAAAGAAGTCCCGCAGCATGTCTGCCAACACCGTCCCAAACTTGCACGGTCCCGCTAGACGTCTCAGGTCAGCAACGAATTCCGCCGCGTTCTGGCCCTCCGATTGAACGTGTGTATAAAACCTGTATCTTGAGATGATGATGCCGTCGTCTGGCTTGAGGTGCTCCCGTACCAATGTACATCTCCTCGTACGTTTTCTCTGTTGGATCACTAGGCACGTGTAGATTCTTTGAATCACACACAGTGAGGAACATGGCCTGGCACTGACCTGCATCGTCGACCACCTTCATTTTGTTGTCCATGAAGTACTGGTTCAAATGGCTCACTAAGTCTGCCCAATCTTCTCCCTCCACGAATCGCTCTAAAAATCCAATTGTGCTCATTTTGCAAACAAAGGTTCTTGTATTCTCGTCGCCAAATGTTATTTATGCAATAAAGTTTCAAACTGAGTACTGTTTAACTAAGCAAGGTACAACCTTGGCTCTGCTTTATTTAGGCCCAAAGTGCCTGACTCTCAAAATGGCTGACCTTTTATACCTGAGCAGCACCATGTGGTGGCTACAAACAAAATGTACAGACATGACAGGAATGTAGACAGACAAGGCTCATAGCTTAGCAAGATATGTAGATCACCAGCTAAGCGTAAGCCCAGGTTGATTCAAGCTCTCTGTTTGTGATTTTTGATTGTCTTTCCTGTCAATGGAAAAATGTCCAGCCTTTCCTGGGTATTTTCTCCTAATGGCATGGCTGAGATCAGAAATTCAGTGCTTAGGAAATCACAGGTGCAAAGCCACATTCTACGACCTGGTATGGAATGTGGAAACACCAATGCACTCGCTGCCCAGTTGTGGAAACTAATAGAGACACCATGTGTTAAATGAGGAGATTTAGTGAAAATAACTTCTGTGAAGTAATGAGAGAAGGGCTGTAATTTTCAGAGAAAAAACAGGTGGGTTGGAGGTGGGGCGTGATGGTTGTAAAAATCTAATACCTGACCCCAACCCACCCACTTTCATCTTTTACTCAGACGGGTCGGGGGTAGGGCAGCCAACCCACTGCCAGGAGGCGGGTTGGTATTTTAAATACGATTTTTACTGCAGGTGGCTGGGAATCCCGGGGCTTGGGGAGAATTCCTTGTGGGCTGGGAAGAGCAGGTGTGCTTCCCTCCGGCCCCAAGCTCACCCACCAGCAACGCCCAGCATCGGGGTTCGGACCCCCCAAGGGATCGGAACCTCCAGAATTTATCTGATTGTATTTTCATCACCAGTTTTAACTGTATAGATGTGGATATTCAGTAGAAACTTATGTAGGATGCAGACATCCAGCTTTTCCAATGTAATAACCACCATACTTTCCTCAGAGACTGTAGCATATATTCTGTTGGTTACATTTAGACAATCAAAAATGTAATTTATTTTTTTTTGCTCCAAATCTCTGTTGCCAGGTGATATTATTTGTTAGAGAGATTTTTCCTTTCAAAAAGCAACTTGTCTCAATTTATGTTTCTCTTTTTTCCCTTCTGAAGAGGGTTAAGGGATGAAGCATTCACCTAGGTGTTTAAAATAATTTTCAAATTAAAATTTGCATGCTAAACAATAAGCTATACTAAGATTTACTTGGTGTACTTAAATAATGAACTGTTTCTGTTGATTTATATATAGGTGAAGTGATTCATTTCAGGCATAGCATCCCCTACGGTGACTGGTTTGAAGTAGTTTCCTGCCCACATTACCTGGCCGAGCTGCTGATCTACCTTGCTATAAGCATGACCTTTGAAGGACGACACCTTACTTGGTGGTTTGTTGTGTTGTATGTGTTATTCAGCCATGCAATGATGGCAATCCTATGCCATGAATTCTATGTGAAAAAATTTGACACCTACCCAAAAAAACGAAAAGCATTCATACCTTTTATATTTTAATACTATTTTCATATACAGTACTCTATACTTGCATATTTTGATACATCTTGTGTTATTTTATTGTATTTGATGCGATAAAATTCACTAAGGCCAACTTTAAAACTTATTATACATTCTTTCCTTCAGATAATGCTTTTTTGAGGTTGAATTTTGAGGCTGAATTGGAAATATTTTTTTTAATGCCTGAATTTGTGTAATAGGGCACCGTTAAAGAAAAAAGTCCTGTTGCTATAATTGACAAGCTAAACTTTCATGTGAAGGCAAGTCTTCAAAAGGAGTGGCTTTAACTGGGCTTTTAATTACATTAAGAGATTTTGAGTTGAGCCCCAGTGTTGGGAGTCCTAATAGCTGTCTTGCTTTTCTTATCTGTGATGCTGTGAACAAGAATGAGAAGACCATTCAGCCCATCAAGTACATTCCTTTCAGGAATCATGTTCGATCTTCCTGATCTTGTTTTGCTCTAATTCTGAACATTATATTTTTATAATGTTTATAAAAACACTGCAATTATCAATGCAGTATGTTATAGATCTGGTGGGTATCGTCCAAAATGCTCCATGTAGTTCATGCATGACATCTGTACGATAATTGTGACTAATGATTGAATGCTTAAGTGATAATTAATAGCTGTGTTGTCAGAAAATAAATGTACATACAGTGCACACTTCCTGCAAATGTCACACTTACTTCCTGTATCATTTTTTGTAATGTTTGCCTTTCACACACAAACATACTGTAACTTATTATACTTGCCTCCCATTGAGAATTCCCAGCTCTCTCCATGGCACGTGGAAGCATGGTAATGCTCTGCACGACACGAGCTCCCTAAGGTCTATAATGCCTGATAGTTCTCTCCCGCTGCTTTTATTTCCTTTCTCTGAGCTAAGAGAGAAACATAGAAACATACAAAATAGGTGCAGGAGTAGGCCATTCGGCCTTTCGAGCCTGCACCACCACTCAAAAAGATCATGCCTGATCATTCCCTCAGTACCCCTTTCCTGCTTTGTCTCCATACCCCTTTATCTCTTTAGCCGTAAGCTAATCTAACTCCCTCTTGAATATATCCAATGAACTGGCATCAATAACTCTCTGTGGCAGGGAATTCCACAGGTTAACAACTCTCTGAGTGAAGAAGTTTGTCCTAATCTCAGTCCTAAATGGCCTACCGCTTATCCTAAGACTATGTCTCCTGGTTCTGGAACTCCCCAACATCAGGAACATTCTTCCCGCATCGAACCTGTCAGAATCTTATATGTTTCTATGAGATCCCCTCTCATCCTTCTAAGTTCCAGTGAATAAAGGCCCAGTTGATCCAGTCTCTCCTCAGATGTCAGTCCAGCCATCCCTGGAATCAGCCTGGTGAACCTTTGCAGCACTCCCTCAATAGCAAGAATGTCCTTCCTCAGATTGGGAGACCAAAACTGAACACAATATTCCAGGTGAGGCCTCACCAAGACCCTGTACAACTGCAATAAGACCTCCCTGCTCCTATACTCAAATCCTCTAGCTATGAAGGCCAACATACCATTTGCCTTCTTCACCGCCTGCTGGATCTGCATGCCAACTTTCAATGACTGATGAACCATGACACCCAGGTCTCGTTGCACCTCCCCTTTTCCTAATCTGCCACCATTCAGATAATATTCTACCTTCGTGTTTTTGCCCCCAAGGTGGATAATCTCACATTTATCCACATTATACTGTATCTGCCATGCATTTGCCCACTCACCGAACCTGCAGCCTCTTAGCGTCCTCCTCACAGCTAATACCGCCACCCAGTTTAGTGTCATCTGCAAACTTGGAGATATTACACTCAATTCCTTCATCTAAATCGTTAATGTATATTGTAAAGAGCTGGGGTCCCAGCACTGAGCCCTGTGGCACTCCACTAGTCACTGTCTGCCATTCTGAATGGACCCGTTTATCCCGACTCTCTGCTTCCTGTCTGCCATCCAGTTCTCTATCCACGTCAGTACATTACCCCCAATACCATGTGCTTTGATTTTGCACAACAATCTCTTATGTGGGACCTTGTCAAAAGCCTTTTGAAAGTCCAAATACACCACATCCACTGGTTCTCCCTTGTCCACTCTGCTAGTTACATCCTCAAAAAATTCCAGAAGATTCCCTTTCATAAATCCATGCTGACTTGGACCGATCCTGTCACTGCTTTCCAAATGCGCTGTTATTTCTTCCTTAATGATTGATTCCAACATTTTCCCCAGTACTGATGTCAGGCTAACCGGTCTATAATTACCCATTTTCTCTCCCTCCTTTTTTAAAAAGTGGTGTTACATTAGCTGCCCTCCAGTCCATAGGAACTGATCCAGAGTCGATAGACTGTTGGAAAATGATCACCAATGCATCCACTATTTTTAGGGCCACTTCCTTAAGTACTCTGGGATGCAGACTATCCAGCCCCGGGGATTTATCGGCCTTCAATCCCATCAATTTCCCTAACACAATTTCCCGCCTAATAAGGATATCCTTCAGTTCCTCCTTCTCACTAGACCCACTGTCCCCTAGTACATCCAGAAGGTTATTTGTGTCTTCCTTCGTGAAGACAGAACCGAAGTATTTGTTCAATTGGTCTGCCATTTCTTTGTTCCCCATTATAAATTCACCTGAATCCAACTGCAAAGGACCTATGTTTGTCTTCATTAATCTTTTTCTCTTCACATGTTTATAGAAGCTTTTGCAGTCAGTTTTTATGTTCCCTGCAAGCTTCCTCTCGTACTCTATTTTCCCCCTCTTAATTAAACCCTTAGTCCTCCTTTGTTGAATTCTAAATTTCTCCCAGTCCTCTTGTTTGTTGCTTTTTCCAACCAATTTATATGCCTCTTCCTTGATTTTAACACTATCCTTAATTTCCCTTGTTAGCCACGGTTGAGCCACTTTCCCCGTTTTATTTTTACTCCAGAGAGGGATGTACAATTGCTGAAGTTCTTCCATGTGATCTTCAAATGTTTGCCATTGCTTATCCACAGTCAACCTTTTAAGTATCCTTTGCCAGTCGATTCTAGCCAATTCACGTCTCGTATCGTCGAAGTTACCTTTCCTTAAGTTCAGGACCCTAGTTTCCGAATTAACTGTGTCACTCTCCATCTTTATAAAGAATTCTACCATATTATGGTCACTCTTCCCCAAGGGACCTCGCACAACAAGATTGCTAATTAGTCCCTTCTCATTACACATCACCCAGATAAGGATGGCCAGCCCTCTAGTTGGTTCCTCGACATATTGGTCTGGAAAACCATCCCTAATACACTCCAGGAAATCCTCCTCCACCGCATTGCTACCAGTTTGGTTAGCCCAATCAATATGTTGATTAAAGTCGCCCATGATAACTGCTGCACCTTTATCGCACACATCCCTTATTTCTTGTTTGATGCTGTCCCCAACCTCACTACTACTGTTTGGTGGGCTGTACACAACTCCCACTAGCGTTTTCTGCCCTTTGCTATTCCGCAGCTCCACATATACCAATTCCACATCATCCAGGCTAATGTCCCTCCTTACTATTGCATTCATTTTCTATTTAACCAGCAACGCCACCCCCCTCGATTTCCTCTCTGCCTATCCTTCCTAAATGTTGAATACCCTGGATGTTGAGTTCCCAGCCTTGGTCACCCTGGAGCCATGTCTCCGTGATGCCAATTACAACATATCCATTAACTGCTATCTGCGCAGTTAATTCGTCCACCTTATTCCGAATACCCATCGCATTGAGGCACAGAGCCTTCAGGTTTGTCTTTTTAACACACTTTTCTCCTTTAGAATTTTGCTGTAATGTGGCCCTTTTTGTTTTTTGCCTTGGGTTTCTCTGCCCTCCACTTTTACTATTCTCCTTTCTATCTTTTGCTTCTGCCTCCATTTTATTTCCCTCTGTCTCCCTGCATAAGTTCCCATCCCCCTGCCATGTTAGTTTAACTCCTCCCCAACAGCACTAGCAAACACTCCCCCTCGGACATTAGTTCCGGCCCTGCCCAGATGCAGACTGTCCGGTTTGTACTGGTCGCACCTCCCCCAGAACCGGTTCCAATGTCCCAGGAATTTGAATCCCTCCCATTTGCACCACTCCTCAAGCCACGTATTCATCTGTGCTATCCTGCGATTCCGACTCTGACTAGCACGTGGCACTGGTAGCAATCCTGAGATTACAACTTTTGAGGTCCTACTTTTTAATTTAGCTCCTAGCTCTCTAAATTCGTCTCGTAGGACCTCATCCCGTTTTTTACCTATATCGTTGGTACCTATATGCACCACGACAACTGGCTGTTCACCCTCCCTTTTCAGAATGTCCTGCACCTGCTCCGAGACATCCTTGACCCTTGCACCAGGGAGGCAACATACCATCCTTGAGTCTCGGCTACGGCCGCAGAAATGCCTATCCCCCTTACAATCAAATCCCCTATCACTATAGCTCGCCCACTCTTTTTCATGCCCTTCTGTGCAGCAGAGCCACCCATGGTGCCATGAACTTGGCTGCTGTTGCTCTTCCTTGATGAGTCATCCCCCTCAACAGTATCCAAAGCGGTGTAGCTGCTGTGCAGGGGGATGACCGCAGGGGACCCCTGCACTACCTTCCTTGCACTGCTCTTCCTGTTGGTTACCCATCCCCTATCTGGCTGTGTCCCCTTTACCTGAGGTGTAGTGTCTCTGCACCTTGTTTCAAACTCACACGAGGCATGGATATAATCAGACACGGTCACTCTGTGACCTTCACTTTATTTCCCGGACTGAAGAGTCTTGATCCTGGATGGGACCTCCCCTTTTATACATGGAAGCCCAAGTGAGGAACTCACTCCCTGTGGTCAGGGTGTGCATTACAAGGGTACAGGTACAGTTTGCATGAGTTACCGTTACATACTTATAGTCATTGCAAGATGGTGAAATACATGACATCACCTCCCCCCTTAGGTCTTTTAGTTTCAGAGGTTAAGTCTATCGGGTGATCGGCGCTCTCTCGTGGAGCGCCACAGTTGTGAATCTGGTGGCTGAGCCTCAGCTCGCGTCTCTGTCACTTGAGGTGATTCCGGCCTGTCCGGGCTGGCCGCAGGGACTGTGCATGCTGAGGCCTGTCTTTGTTGCTCATGCGCTGGCAGTGATGTGGGTGCTATCTCATCATGCTCTTCTTCCGGTTCCTCCGTGTCTGCACTGAACCTTGTCTTTACTTGGTCCAAGTGTTTGCGGCATATCTGCCCATTGTTTAGTCTGACCACCATGATCCTGTTTCCTTCTTTGCCAATTACGGTGCCCTCAAGCCATTTGGGTCCCAAAGCATGGTTAAGAACAAATACCAGGTCATCTATTTCCACACACCTCCCCCTTGAGCCTCGATCACGGAGCTCGGTTTGGGACTGGCGCTTGCCCTCAACAATGTCTGCCAGGGCTGGGTGAATGAGGGACTGGCGCGTCTTGAGCATGCGTTTCATGAAGAGTTCCGCTGGCGGGATTCCCGTGAGCGAGTGCGGGTGGGACCTGTCGGCCAGCAGGAGGCGCGATATACGGTACTGAAGGGAGGGTCCTTGGATGCGTAGCATGCCCTGCTTTATGACTTGGACCGCCCGTTCCACCTCGCCATTGGAAGCCGGCTTGAACGGCGCTGTCCGGAAGTGCTTGATCCCATTGCCCGACATAAACTCCTGGAATTCATGGCTGATAAAACACGGGCCATTATCGCTGACCAGGATGGCCGGCAAGCCGTTGGTCACGAAAACCATACGCAGACTCTCCATAGTGATGGATGTCGTGCACGAGTTCAATATGATGCACTCGATCCACTTCGAGTATGCATCGACAACGATCAGGAACATTTTTCCCATGAACGGGCCCGCATAGTCCACGTGAATACGTGACCATGGCCTGGTGGGCCAGGGCCACGGGCTGAATGGGGCCTCCCTGGGGGTATTGCCCAGCTGGGCACACGTCGTGCACCTGCAAACCCAGTGTTCCAGGCCTGAGTCAATCCCCGGCCACCACACGTGTGACCGGGCAATGGCCTTCATTAACACGATGCCAGGATGGACTTCCCTGATGAAAGCTTCCCTTTCTTTCTGGGGCATGACTACCCGGCTGCCCCATAATAGGCAGTCGGCTTGGACGGAGAGTTCATCCATCCGTCTCTGGAATGGCCTGACTTCCTCGGGGCACGCCCTGTGTGCGGGCACCCAGTCCCCAGTCAGGACACATTTCTTTATCATGGATAGGAGTGGGTCTCTGTTGGTCCAGAGTTTGATCTGGCGGGCTGCGATGGGGGAGCCTGCAGTGTTAAAAGCCTCAACGGCCATGACCATCTCAGCGCTCTGCTCCGACACCCCCTCGGTGGTGGCCAGTGGGAGCCTGCTGAGCGCGTCAGCGCAATTTTCGGTGCCTGGCCGGTGCCGTATGGTGTAGTCATACGCAGCCAGCGTGAGGGTCCATCGCTGTATGCGAGCTGACGCATTAGCGTTGACAGCCTTGCTGTCGGACAACAGGGATGTTAACGGCTTGTGGTCCGTCTCTAGCTCGAACCGTCTACCGAAAAGGTACTGGTGCATCTTTTTCACACCGTACACACATGCGAGTGCCTCCTTCTCGACCATGCTGTATCCACGCTCTGTCTGGGAGAGCGACCTGGAGGCGTAAGCCACCGGTTGGAGTCGGCCGTCATCGTTACCCTGCTGCAAAACACACCCAACCCCTTAGGATGACGCATCGCATGTTAAAACCAGTTTTTTACAGGGGTCATACAAAGTCAACAGTTTGTTGGAACACAGCATCTTCCTCGCCTTATTGAAAGCCGTTCTTGACAATCCCCCCAAGACCATTCACAACCTTTATGGAGGAGCATGTGTAACGGCTCCAACAATGTGCTTAAGTTCGGCAGAAAGTTCCCAAAATAGTTCAAGAGTCCCAGGAATGATCGCAACTCCGACGTGTTGCCGGGCCTGGACGCCCGGCGAATTGCCTCAATTTTTGATTCAGTGGGCCGGATCCCGTCTGCGGCAACCCTCCTGCCCAGAAACTCGACCTCTGGGGCCAAAAACACGCACTTGGCCTTTTTCAGCCACAGGCCTACCCGTTCCAATCAGCGTTGCACCTCCTCCAGGTTGCGGAGGTATACCTCAGTGTCTCGACCTGTTATAAGGATGTCGTCTTGGAACACGATCGTTCCAGGGATGAACTTGAGCAAGCTTTCCATGTTTCACTGAAAGATAGCCGCTGCCGAACGAATGCCAAATGGGCACCTATTGTAAACAAATAATCCTTTGTGTGTCGTGATGGTGGTCAGAAACTTGGATTCTTCAGCCAGTTCCTGAGTCATGTAGGCCGAAGTGAGGTCCAGCTTCGTGAACAGCTTACCACCTGTCAGTGTGGCAAAAAGGTCCTCCGCTCTCGGGAGCGGGTATTGGTCTTACAGCGACACTCGGTTGATGGTGGCTTTGTAGTCGCCACAAATCCGAACTGAGCCATCTGCTTTGAGGACGGGAACAATGGGACTTGCCAAGTCGCTGAATTCAACGGGCGAAATTATGCCCTCTCTGAGCAGCCTGTCCAGTTCACTTTCAATTTTCTCACGCATCACGTACGGCACCGCTCTGGCTTTGTGGTGCACTGGTCTGGCGTCCGGAGTGATGTGTATCACTACTTTGGTGCCCTTGAATGTTCCGACACTGGGTTGAAAGAGTGACTTGAATTTTTGCAATACCTGCGACCATGAACTTCGCTCTACGGATGAAATGGCGTGCACATCCCCCCATTTCCAATTCATCTCAGCTAGCCAACTCCTCCCCAAGAGCGCAGGGCCATTTCCCGGAACAATCCAGAGTGGCAGCCGGTTTTGTGATCCACTATGCGTTACCACCAAGTTTGCACTGCCCAGCACTGGGATGATCTCTTTGGTGTACGTACGTAGCTGCGTCTCAATGCGTTCCAATTTGGGCCTGCTAGCTCTGTATGGCCATAGTCTCTCAAATTGTTGGGCGCTCATGAGGGACTGGCTAGCTCCGGTATCCAGCTCCATGTGCACCAGAATGCCATTCAGTAAGACTTTCATCATCATGCGTTTTGGTGTATGAGCTGTGGACGTCGGCCACATGAACTCTCTGAACTTCAGCCTCCATGGTAGTTCCCCAGGCCTCATCCTGCATTTCAGACCCCTCATCTGGTTCGTCTGTCTCACAGACTAGCCTCGCTACTGCCTTTTTGCACATCCTGGCCAGGTGTCCCTTGACATTACAAATCCTACAGGTGTAAAGTTGGAACCTGTAGATTTTTGCAGTGTGTCTGCCCCCACATCTCCAACATGAGCTGAGATTGCTGTTAACAAAAGGGCTATTCCCAGGCATTCCTCTCTGATGGCCCATTTGGCTGTTTCTAATCACTCTGATGGAGGGTGTTAATTGTCCCATCACAGGGTGCATTGTTCCTCGTGATGGCGTGAATTGCCGATCCCCTTTCCATTGTCCCTGTTGCAGGCCCACCCTGGCTGCCTGGACAGTTCGAATTGCCCTTGCCTGCCTGTCTGGACGGTGTCGAATTGCCCTTGCCTGCCTGTGGGGTTCTGTGTCCTTTTTACAATATTAACTCTCTGGTCCATCGCAACATTGAAACCAGAGCTGTGTGCTTAAATTAGCTTGGTCTCCTCTTCCCCTGCCATGAAGGTCTGAGCTATCAACGCTGCCCCTTCTAAAGTCAAATCCTTAGTCTTTATGAGCTTCCTGAAAATGCCGGCATGGTTAATGCCCTCAATGAAAAAGTCCCTTAACACCGCCCCCCTGCAGGCATCGGAGAACTTACAGAGACTGGCCAGACGCTGCAGTTCCACCACGAAGTCCGAGATGTTTTGACCCTCCCGACGCCGGTGAGAGTAGAACCGGTGCCGGGCCATGTGTACGCTACTTGCCGGTTTGAGATGCTCACTGATCAGCTGGCTGAGCTCTTCGAAGGACTTGTCCGCTGGCTTTTGGAGTGCGAGCATACGTCTGTGGACCACAGCTGGTCAGTAGATGCGCCCTCCGCTTGTCAGCCGCTGCCTCTTCCAGCCAGTCCTTTGTGACAAAGCTCTGCTGGAGTCTTTCCACAAAGTCTTCCCAGTCCTCACCCACACAGTAGCGTTCCTCTGTGCCACCGGTGGCCATTGTCGTGGTTCGGTGATTCCCGATTCTCTTCGCCAGATGTAGTGTCTCTGTACCTTGTTACAAACTCACACGAGGCATGGATATATCAGACACGGTCATTCTGTGACCTTCACTTTATTTCCAGGACTGAAGAGTCTTGATCCTGGGTGGGACCTCCCCTTTTATACCTGGAAGCCCAGGTGAGGAGCTCACTCCCTGTGGTCAGGGTGTGCATTACAAGGGTACAGGTACAGTATGCATGAGTTACAGTTACATGCTTATAGTCATTGCAAGATGGTGAAATACATGACATGCAGTAAGACCAACTCGCTAAACGTGCTATTCACGTCATTCTCAGCATCGTGTATGCTCCAGAGTGAATCCACCCGCAGCTCCAGTGCCGCAATGCAGTCCGTCACGAGCTGCAGGTGGATACACTTCCCGCACACGTAGTCGTCAAGGACACCGGAAGCGTCCCTGACTTCCCACATATTACAGGAGCATAACACGTGTCTGAGCTCTCCTGCCATGTCTTAACCCTTAGATTAACTTAATTTGGCAATAACAATGCTAAAGGTTACTTACTGATAAAGAAAAGAAAAAAAAGCTACTCACCAATCACCAGCCAATCACTTACCCCCTTGGCTGTGATGTCACCTTTCGATTTCTTTCTACTTTTTGCCTCCCTGCTACAGCTGCACCGGCCGGCCTCCTCGACCTCCCGCTGGCGCATCCCAGCTGATGGGCCTTTTGTAGGCCTCCCAACTCTGCTGCTCCACCTCTCTGATGCCTCCTCGACCTCCCGCTGGCGCATCCCAGCTGATGGGCCTTTTGTAGGCCTCCCGACTCTGCTGCTCCGCCTCTCCGACGCCTCCTCGACTTCCCGCTGGCGCCTCCCGAGATGGTCTTTATCAGTCAATGCTTCTGTCCACTTGTTTCATGCCTATTTTTCCTGCCCTTGAATCAATCCCGAAGTGGTTTTTCTTCCCAGTATGCCACTCCCTGCTTCCACACAGATCACTAGTTTTCCTCCTGTTCCTGTAAAGAGGACATTGTTCTAGTGTGTGATCAGGAAGTGACTATATAGTTAGCACATATATTCTTGTGTTCTTAAAATAACACTCTCAGGAGGGATGCAGCTGCATTAAAAGTATATTTTTAAAGGCATACTGCTTCTCTGATTATTGGAGTAAGAATTTAATGCTGTTTTATTAGATGGATAGAAACCAAGCCACTGGATATTATCTTGGGAATGAGTCACTTATTTATAAGGACATTTACATCATATGCCTTTCCCTCTAATTACGTTACACATTAAAAACAAGAAAACATTACAAATCAGAATTGGATTGTACAGGGGAACAGACTGAGAGTAGATCACAGGTAATTATAATCTGTTTATAAATAGTTTAGCAAATTTTAAACTAAAAATAATTTATAGCTCAAAATCAGATGAAAACACCTTGTGATACCAACTTATTACAGAAATGTCATATCTGCAGAAAATAAAAGCAGATGTTTCCTGCATTCTCGACCCAATTCCCACTAACCTGCTGACCACCCAACTTCCCTTCCTGGCACCAATATTAGCTGCTATTGTAAATGGTTCCCTGTCCTCAGATATTTTCTCCCCTCTTTTAAAATCAACCCTCTTCTCAAAAAAAATTATCTAGACTTGAATATATGGAGTATGATTAAGAAGTTTGCAGATGATACTAAAATCGGTTGTGGGGTTGATAATGAAGAAGAAAGCTGCGGACTGCAGGAAGATATCAATCAACTGGTCAGGTGGGCAGAACAGTGGCAAATGGAATTTAATCCAGAGAAGTGTGATGTAATGCATTTGGGGAGGGCTAACAAGGAAAGAGAATATACATTAAATGGTAGGACACTGAGAAGTATAGAGGAACAAAGGGACCTTGGAATGTAAGTCCACAGATCCCTGAAAGTAGCAGGCTAGGTAAATAAGGTAGTTAAGAAGGCATACGGAATGCTTGCCTTTATTAGCTGAGGCATAGAATACAAGAGCAGGGGGGTTATGCTTGAACTGTATAAAACACTGGTTAGGCCACAGCTGGAGTACTGCGTGCAGTTCTGGTCATCGCATTATAGGAAGGACGTGATTGTATTGGAGAGGTTACAGAGGAGATTTACGAGGATGTTGCTGGGAGTGGAGAATCTTAGCTATGAAGACAGATTGGATAGGCTGGATTTGTTTTCCTTGGAGGGGCGATCTCATTGAGGTGTATAAAATTATGAGGGGCCCAGATATAGTGGATAGAAAGGGCCTATTTCCCTTAGCAGAGGGGTCAACAACCAGGGGGCATAAATTTAAAGTAATTGGTAATAGGTTTAAAATTGATTTGAGGGGAAATTTCTTGATGCAGAGGGTTGTGGGAGTTTCGATCTCACTGCCTAAAAGGGTGGTAGAGGCAGAAATCTTCACCACATTTAAAAAGTACTTGGATGTGTACCTGAAGCGCCGTAACCTGCAGGGTTACAGACCTAGAGCTGGAAAGTGGGATTAGGCTGGAATAGCCTCTTGTTGGCCGGCATTCTGAAGGGACTGCTGCCTCAGTGACACCCTGGTCCACTCCTCAATCACCCCCAGCACCTTCCAGTGCAAGCGCAGGAGATGCAATACCTGTCCTTTTACCTTCTCCCCACTGTCCAGGGCCCCAAACATTTCTTCCAAGTGAAACAGCAATTTATTTGTACCTCTTTCAATTTAATATACTGTATTCGCTGCTCACGATGTGGTCTCCTCTACATTGGGGAGACCAAACGCAGATTGGGTGACCGTTTTGCAGAACATGTCCATTTCAGTACGTAAGTGTGACCCCGTGCTTTGGTCGCCTGTCACTTTAATTCTCCGCTCCACTCCCTCTCTGATTTCTCCATCCTCGGTCTCCTACAATGTTCCAATGAAGCTCAATGCAAGCTCGAGGAACAGAACCTCATCTTTTGTTTAGGCACTTTACAACCTTTTGGACTCAACATCGCGTTCAACAATTTCAAACCATAATCTCTGCCCCTGTTTTTTCTGTTTGTTTCTCTTTCCCGTGGTGTTGATGATTCTGTTACTCCATTTACCCCTATCTAGACTCATCTTTTGTTGTTGATGGGGAGAATCGCCCTTCTCCTGTTTTTACAAGCCTGGATTCAACAGACGGACACCTTGGATAAGTTTAAATTACTTTAATTCCAACACGTGAAGGGGGAACATCTCACTTCTCAGCCCCTGAGAAAGGATCTCCAATGAACTGTTCAAATTGCACCTTAATTATACAGGGTTTAGCACATGGGTGCCTCCGTGGACAGACCTTAACAGTGATGTGATTGGTTGTACCAACCATTTGTTCCCTCCTTCTAAGTGTCACTCGCCTTATATTATATTGCTCCCTTGAGCCCGAGGTCAACGAGTGGTTATCTTGTGTATGTGCAGTTTTAAGCATACCTTCTGTTTAGCCAGCTCAGGGCCTACATAATAACCAAATAACATTTTTGATAATCAATCTTGCTCTTGCAATCCCCCCTTTTGGCCCTTGGCTATGTACCCCAAGATAGACCAATGTGCCGTTCCCTCATTATTTCATCCAAAGGGGAAGTGATATTGTCAGCGTAATCCGTCCGTCTGGGTGGCCAAATCCTTACTTTCGGATGGCTTCCGTATCTCTTTCCCTTTACACACCATTCACCTGTTTTACAGATTTTTCCTTAGATAATAAGGCTTTTATGGGGGCCTGAGCTATGGCTTTCCTCGCCTGTCGTTTACATCTCCAACATAATTCAATCAACAATACCATTAAAACCACACATTGCACAATGACCAATACATGGGATATTATTCTTATCCAGGGGTGCGGGTGCACCTGTACGTTTAGTTCAAAGTTCCAGAGCCCTGCACACCAGGGTTGGTTCGCCAACATTTCTTTAGGTTGAAGATCGATTGTATTAACCGTCGCAATGCCCACTGCGTATCCTGCGCCCACCATTTCTAATATTCCCCTCTTTCCTGTTTTTGTTTGGCTTTTTTACGCTGAACTTCAGTCTTGGATTCGGGCCCCTCAAGGGCTCTTAGGGTTAGGTTTTTATATAAGCTTATAGTTTTCTTACTGCAAAACAGTGGGATAATTATATCTGTTAGGTTTAATAATACCATAATTACCCTATGGCATACCCCGAAGTGAATTTGTCTTTAGTTCTTTTTATTACTAATTCTCCGCTTGCCCCGTGTCATGTTTGGGCATCCTGGGGGTTCTGGGGTCATTGTGATTGGAGCTATTGTGGTGGTTGGGATCTCTATCTTACACATGAACATTCCCCATAAGGAACCATTACAGCATTGTGATTCCCTGATGGATATAGGGGTAGTCCCCTCTGCCTCTCTGGTGAGGTTACATCTTACCCACACACACTAGTGTGGATTTCCTTGGTCCGAGCTATTTATGCATGTCCATGATTGGTTCTGCCATGAGTGTCTCTTATCCAGGCTTGTCCATTCCACTTCAAGTCGCCCCCTTTGGCATTTTCCGCAAAAGATTGAGTTTGTAGTGGAAATATTTCCTTGATAGCCATCTGGGCAACTTACAGCTGGATCGTGGTATAAGATGGAGTTACCCAGTATTCCTCCAACTAGGACTAGGGTTCTGTAAAGCACAACATGTTTTCTCGGTCATCACTGGTCAGTTAGAGTCTCATGTTACACATAACGTTTTAACTGTGTCCAATGTTTCCACCGTCCGGTTCCGCCTATCGCCACGCATGCACACGTATCACTTACCATTACCTAGTGAGGGCCTGTCCATTTCGGTGAGAATCCTGGCTTTTGGGAGTTTATTTTTGCCATTACCTTGCTCCCAACCTGAGGTATCTGACCCTTTTGTTTCTTGGTGCCAGTTTCCAAGTCCTTGATCACTTACTGATCCCTGGCGTGTGCCTTCAGATCGTGTAATTGTTTACATAATTCCATCACAAATCTCCTTACTCGGTCCCGATAGGGTCTGACGTCATCACTCCCTGTCACTCGAACCTCAGGTAATCTCATTGCCCTTCTTAACATTAGTTCGAAAGGCACGAGTCCGGTGGTCCGGTTTGGGTTCGCCCTTAACTTCATTAAAACCCGGGGCAGCATATCTACCCATCCCTTTCCTGTAATGTGGTGACCCAACTAGAGTTTTCTACGGTTCAAATATGATGTCTCTGCTCCTGCATTCCATACCTCGACTAATAAAGGCAAGTATTCCATATGCCTTCTTAATCACGTTATCTACCTAGCCTGCTAGCTTCAGGGGTTTGTGGACCTCTACGACAAGGTCCCTTTGTTCCTCTACACTTTTCAGTGTCGTACCATTTAATGTTTGTTTTATAATCTGCACCATAATCTGCTGCCTCTGTAGTTTTTAGCAATTTTTGCTGCTATATGCCGACACTTCATGGTTTGGATTCCCACTAAACATCTTTTAGAATTGCTTCCTGCTTTTTTTAAATGGTCACCGTAGCAACTAACTTCGACCCCTCATTTCTTGCATTACAAAGAGCGTCTCTCTCTCTACATTTCCACCACGTTTGTCAGTCTGTTGCAGTTATAACAGACTTCTGGTGTCCTACCCCCGCCCCCCATTGTTTCTAATTGATGGGGGCTGCTGGCAATTGTTCCTTTCTATGTGTCCTGATGGATGCTGTCATCTTCACATCTACTGTCAGTTTATTTCATCACTTTCTCAGTCAATAGTCTAGTCCATTTACTTAATTCACAATATGCGCGAGTGACTACAACAAGGGCTTTCTCCTTGTTTCTTTTCCAACTCCCACCATTTTCTTTGTTCCGGGGTGGGCCGTCTGGTTTCCAATTTTGTTTAATCATTATTTCAATTAGTCTTAGATTTTTGTCTGCTAGGTACCGTGTCATGGATCCCTGGTCCCCACGCGAGTTTCTCACTTCCCATGGCTATAGGTTGTCAGCGGTACGTCCCTTACTTACTCGCCCTGCATGAGACTAATACTTGCAACCTTTTGGTTGTCAGCGGTACGCCTTTTACTTATTCCTCACGAGTGAGACCATTACTTGCAACCTTATCAATTATCAATCGCAACGTTACACAGACACACTTCTGTATAACCGATCGCAATTGTTTCACCTGGGATCTTCCGCTGACTACTTGAAGTTTCGGCCAGACAGACCTGCAGATTCGGGCAGCTGACACCAGACAGATATCTGTCCTTTGTCCTGTGCGTGGTAATTTAAACGTACTCACGCCTTTGACATGGCTTCCATCAGCCGGTGTCCGCTGCCCGCTTGAGATCCTGTTCGTGACGCCTATTGTAGTGGAGTATTTAAAATTAACACTCAACAATAGGTCTGGGTTGGAAGATTCAATATTACAGGTACCACTTTGTGATGCACATCATGGTACAGTATCACCTAAGTTGAAATTACCATTAGCCCATTTGTTGGCCCTGGGATGCGCTTATGACAAATAATTCGCTTTTCCCACAAATCTGTTTATTCATTGGAGAAGGAGCCTTTGGATGAGTCTCTTTTAAAACTCTACTGCTTGTACAACCGTGCTCCCATCCTTCATATAATGGACGGTTACAGTAGTATGATTACCATGCCACTGTAAATGTACCTCTACCCTATACCCTCGTCCGTCCCTACTTCTACCAGTCACGATATGCCTCTTACTACTTTGTGAGATTGGCGGGGTTTGCGAGGTATGTCTGTGGACAGGAGGTAGTTCCAAATCTGGGACCCGAGGAGATTCTTCCAGCCCCTGTGTCCTGTCCACTTCCCTTTGGATCATACTGTACCTGGGGGGTAGGTGGGGGTAATCCCATTAGGCATCCCTTCTTCCTCATTCCCCTGGAGAGGACGAATCCCACTTCTGAGATTTACTCTGAGATGTAGTCGGTTACAGTGGTGTGCCCTCCTGACCCCTCAGAGATAATCCACCAACCCTTTTAAACAACATCGCTCCTTTCTGATGGTCACCTACTTAAAACAAAAGAAACAGAATCTTTGGTGATGCTCTTGAAATTAAGAAGATTTCCAATATTCAAAAGGTATCACCCACTGAGTTAAAACAGTCCACAGCTGCCTGTGAAAGAGTTAACTTCCTTTGTTTCGAAAGCTGACAAACACAGACCATTAATCAATATCAACTTCAGCCTACAGCCTTTTTCAGTTTAAACTCTCCAGTTAAGAATGTTACTTTTATAAAGTCTCTGCATTTTTACTCTCAAAATAAACATTCAGAAAAACACCTTTACACATAATAGTATTTCATCCTTTTCTCTCCAGTTACACATTGGTCAGAATTTTTTTTTTAAACCATACCAATCACTAATGTGAAATGCCTGATGTCCAGAACTAAAGACTTTCCACACAATTTACATCAACCAGAATTTGATCATGGCCATAATAAAAGTCTGGTTTTTAATAGGTTAATTAACCTCAGTTACTCCAATATTAAGCTTCCCGATGCCACTTGGAAAAGGGGGAGGAGCCACAGCCAAACAAAGGAATAGTCGCACATGTTTTCCTAAAACTTTACTGAAACATCAAAGGAAAACACGAGAACAGTAAGAAAGAAACATGATCTTCCCTTTTCTCCTTTTGATTCAGTCAGAACTATTTATCCATTACTCCTTAAATCAATTTTAAATTTCTGATCCCTATCATATCTCCTCTAATCCTCCCTTCAATCACTTTAAACCTATGCTCTCTGGTTGTTGACCTCTCCGCCAAAGGAAACAGGACCTTCTATCACTCTGTCGAGGCCCCACCTAATTTTATACACCTCAATAAAGCTGTCATGTATTCAACTATCATTGTAACCCATGTATAAGCTGACCTAAATTGTACACCTTGAGAACATTGACCACAAGGGGGTGAACTTGTAGGAGACACTCCTAACCTGGACTTTCAGGTATAAAAGGAGAAGCTCCACCCACCTTCATCACTTGAGGTCTTGGTAATAAAGGTAACTGGTCACAGAGTGACCTTCTCTCAAGTATGGGCTTCGTGTGCATTTATACTGTACAGTAAGGACATATCATTGGCAACGAGAAACTGGGACTTAAACCACGCGAGCATGGTCACTAGCAGCACAGAAGAGAGGTACTGTGTTGGTGATGATTGTGACGACTTTATTGAGAGACTACAGCAAAGTTTTATCACTAAGGAATGGTTGGGACAGGATACGGCCGACAAAGGCAGGGCTCATCTCCTGACGGTTTGTGGATCCAGAACGTACTCCCTGATGAAGGATCTTCTAGCGCCAGAGAAGCCGGCGGACAAGACGTTCAAAGAACTCAGCAAGTTGATCGGGGAACACCTTAAACCGGCGAGCAGCATGCACATGGCGAGACACCGGTTTTACACGCACCGGCGGCGAGAAAGGAAAAGGGTTCCAGACTTCGTGGCAGATCTCCAGCGACTGGTAAGCCTATGTAAGTTCCCAGATACATGCAGAGCGGAGATGCTGCGAGACTTTTTTATTGAGGGCATCGGGCAGGCTGGGGTTTTCAGGAAACTGATTGAGACCAAAGACTTGACCTTGGAAGCGGCTGCTCTGATAGCCCAGACATTTATCTCAGGGGAGGAAGAGACCAGAATGATGTATGACAAAAATCTTGGCTCAAATGCGGCAAACGACTAGGGAGTCAATATTGTTAATGCGGCACACAGTTCTCTAGGCAGACAAGGGCAATCGGACATGCCCCAGCATGTAGTTGAACCCAAAGGGGGAATTCAACAGAGACAATAGCTAGCTGAACGGCGATTCATGCTACCACAATGGACAATGCGGCCAGTAATGGGGCCATCAACACCTGTGAATGGTGCGCTTAAGGACAGTTACAGAGACAGTCAGAGACGATCGACTGATAATGGACCTTTTGTTTCCAACAATGGGGCCTCCAGCTCATGCTGGAGGTGTGGAGGCAAACATCCAGCCAGAGCTTGCAGGTATCAGCAATATACCTGCAGAAACTGCAACATCAGCGGTCACTTGGCGCTTATGTGCATGAAGCCTGCAGCCAGGTTGATGTACGAGGAGGGCGGGCCCGACATAAGCCCTACGAGGCCAAATGAATACTGGGGGAAATCGCTGGAAGCTGAAGTTTAGCAAGTTCATGTGGAGCACATATACAGTTCATACACCAGGACGCCACCGATGAAAGTGCTCTTCAATGGCATCTCAGTATTAATGGAGCTAGACATGGGGGCCAGCCAATCCCTGATGAGTATCAAACAGTTTGAAAAGTTGTGGGTGTCCAAGGCCAGGAGGCCAAAATTATTGCCAATTGACGCACAGCTATGGACATATACAAAGGAGATCATTCCGGTGCTAGGCAGCGCCACGGTAGTCATGACCCACAAAGATTCGGAGAACAGGTTGCCACTCTGGATTGTCCCGGGGGACGGTCCCGCATTACTGGGGAGGAGTTGGCTTGCTGTCATGAACTGGAAATGGGGTGATGTCAATGCAATTTCTTCTCTGGAACGAGTATCATGCTCACAGGTCCTGGACAAATTTAACTCATTATTTCAACCCGGCATCGGCACTTTCGTGGGGACCAAGGTAGTAATTCACATAAACCCGGACGCCAGGCAGTACACCACTAGGCCAGAGCGGTGCTGTACATGATGCGGGAAAAGATAGAATGTGAATTGGACCACCTGCTGAGGGAAGGCATCATCTCGCCAGTTGAATTCAGTGACTGGGCGAGCCCGATCGTACCGGTGCTCAAGGCGGATGGGTCTGTCAGGATACATGGTGATTACAAGGCCACCATCAATCGGGTGTCACTCCAAGACCAGTACCTGCTACCGAGAGCGGAGGACCTCTTTGCTATCCGGTGGCAAACTTTTTTCAAAATTGGACCTGACCTCAGCTTTCATGACCCAGGAGCTGGCGAGTGAGTCGAAGAAGCTGACCACCATCATGACTCACAAGGGGTTGTTTGAGTATAACAGATTTCCGTTCGGGATTCGCTCGGCCGCCGCGATCTTTCAGCGAAATATGGAAAGCCTCCTCAAGTTGATTCCAAGGAGGGTGGTTTTTCAAGACGACATCCTCATCACGGGTCACGATACTGAAGAACACCTCCACAACCTGGAGGAGGTGCTACATAGACTGGACCGGGTAGGGCTGCGACTGAAAAAGACGAAGTGCGTCTTCTTAGCTCCAGAGGTAGAATTCCTGGGGAGGAGGGTAGCAGCAGATGGGATCAGACCTACTGCGTCCAAATCGGAAGTGATCCAGAAAGCACCCAGACCCCATAACACGACGGAGCTGCGTTCGTTCCTGGGGCTCCTGAACTATTTTGGTAACTTTCTTCCCAAATTGAGCACGCTGTTAGAGCCACTACACGTGCTCCTATCAAAGGTTGCGATTGGGTCTGGGGGGCACGCAGTTTGTTATGCTCCAACAAACTGTTAACGTTATATGACCCGTGTAAGAAACTTTAATGTGCGATGCATCGTCCAATGGGGGCTGGTGTGTGTTGCAGCATGTGAATGCCAATGGTCAGTTACAGCCGGTAGCTTATGCCTCCAGAAGTCTGTTCCAGGCAGAAAGGGGCTACGGGATGGTAGAAAAGGAAGCACTAGCATGTGTATATACAGTAAAAAAAAATGCAGCAGTACCTGTTTAGCAGGAAATTTGAGCTGGAGACAGATCACAAACCCCTAACGTCCCTTTTGGCCGACAACAAGGCCATAAATGTGAATGCATCGGCCCACATACAGAAGTGGGCACTCACATTAGCCGCCTATGACTACACAATTCGGCACAGACCGGGCACTGAAAACTGCGCCGATGCACTCAGCAGGCTCCCACTAACCACCACTGAGGGCGCAACTGAGCATGATGCTGAGATGGTCATAGCTGTTGAAGCTTTCAAAAGCGAAGGCTCACCAGTGACAGTCCATCAGATTAAAGTCTGGACAAATAAAGAGCTGCAACTGTCTTTAGTTAAGAAATGTGTCCTGAATGGGGACTGGGCAGCCACGCACGGGGCATGCCCTGAGGAATTTAAACCGTTTCATAGGCACAAGGATGAACTCTCGATTCAGACCGATTGCCTACTGTGGGGAAACCGAGTAGTCATGCCCCAGATGGGCAGAGAGGTGTTTATCAGAGAACTTCACACTGAGCACCCGGGCATTGTCATGATGAAGGCAATTGCCAGGTCACACGTTTGGTGGCCAGGGATAGATGCAGACCTGGAACTTTGTGTTCGCAGGTGCAACACGTGTGCTCAGCTGTGCAATGCACCCAGGGAAGCTCCCCTTAGCCCCTGGTCCTGGCCCGCCAAGTCATGGTCACGCATCCATGTGGACTACGCAGTCCTTTCATGGAAAAATGTTTTTGGTTGTAGTAGATGCCTACTCCAAATGGATTGAGTATGCCATTTTAAATTCAAGCACATCCTCTGCCACGGTAGAAAGTCTATGGGCAATGTTCACCGCCCATGGTCTACCGGATGTCCTGGTCAGCGACAATGGCCCGTGCTTCACAAGCACTGAATTCCAGGACTTCATGGCAGGCAGTGGAATCAATCATGTCAGAACAGCAGCGTTCAAGCCGGCCTCAAACAGCCAGGAGGAACGAGCAGTGCAGATAATCAAACAGGGGATGCTCAGAATCCAAGGGGGTTCCCTACAAAGCCGCTTATTACGCCTCCTGTTGGCCAATAGATCCCGACCACACTCGCTCACAGGGGTTCCACGCACAGAGCTGCTAATGAAAAGGACGCTCAAAACCAGGTTATCCCTTATACACCCTACTATGAAAGAAATTGTTGAGAGCAGGCGTCAGTCACAATGTGACTACCATGACAGGAATGCGAGGCCGCGATGTATTGATGTCAATGACCCTGTTTTTGTCCTTAATTACCCTGCATGGCCCAAATGGCTTGCAGGCACTGTGATTGCCAAAGAGGGAAATAGGGTTTTGGTAGTTAAACTTACCAATGGACAAATCTGTCACAAGCACGTGGATCAAACTAAAAGGAGGTTCAGCAACCCCATAGAAGAAACAGAGGAAGAACACGACGTCGAGTTTACTCCACCACAGGTGACCGAACACCGGAACCAAGTGGAGGAGAGCCCAGTCACTCTGGGCAGTCCAGACAGGCCTGAGGCACCGCAAACAGCAGACACTCAGGCCAGCGCCCAACAACCGGAGCCCCAACTCAGGCGCTCTACAAGGGAACGTAAACCACCAGAGACTTAACCTGTGATCCCAATAAGACTTTGGGAGGGAGGTGATGTCATGTATTCAACTATCATTTTAACCCATGTATAATCTGACCTAAGTTGTACACCTTGAGAACATTGACCACAAGGGGTGAACTTGTGGGAGACACTCCTAACCTGAACTTTCAGGTATAAAAGGGGAAGCTCCACCCACCTTCATCACTTGAGGTCTTGGCAATAAAAGTAATTGGTCACAGAGTGACCTTCTCTCAAGTATGGGCCTCGTGTGCATTTATACTGTATAGTAAGGACATATCAAAAGCCTTCCCTCAGGCCTCGTCTGTTGAGTGTATCTAGCGGACTGGCCTCGGCGGCTTTCTGCGGTGGAGAGTTCCGCGGGTTGGCCGCTCTCTGGGTGGGGGGTTTCTCCGCATCTCGGTCCTGGATGGCTTGCCCCTTGTCCTTGGACTGTGGCCCCTGGTTCTGGAACTCCCCGGCAGCGGGAGCATTCTTCCTGCCTCTGGACTGTCCAGTCCTGTCAGAGTTTTGTGTGTTTCTGTGGGGTCCCCTCTCATTCTTCTAGGCTCCGGTGGATACAGGCCCAGTTGATCCAAGCACTACCCATTGAGCCACGGTTGACACTCTGAAGAACGAATTCCAAAAGAAGGGCCGCACCCATTTCGAACCCACTGGCGCTGCCGCAGGTCTGGTGTGGCACGTGCTGCTGCTTCTCCTGCTTCACCGCCTTGCCGCGTCGGTGGATGTGCATCGCCACGGGGCAGCTCCTCCCTCGCCGGCGCCACGTATAGTTCGGTAGCGGAGGAGGTGGGCCCGGAGGATGCAGACGCACGGCTGACCTGAGCCCGCTGGGGGTGGGGTGGTGGGGGGGGGGCGGGCTCGACTCCCGGTACAAGCCCTCCCAGCGAGAAGCGTCACCCACGGGGAGCCTTGCTCCTGAATCTCTGCATCACCGACCCATAGCGAGATCTGCTGTCCTGTGCAGCGGAGGTTTGTAGGAAAAAGTCTGAATTTGTGGATATCTGAACGGAATATATGGAATTAAGGACAGTAAAGTAAACGGGATATATGAAAATGTATAAGCCATGGAAGAATAGCTGGGAGAATGTCAGATTGCAAATAGTGCAACATCAGCATAGCTAACAGTCTTTCTCAAGGTTTCAAGTCACTAAATCCTGCCAATAATATCTAATTGTAACATGAAATAAATCTGCAGAATTGCAAGGTCTCAGTTAATAGTCACACCACTAGATTGAAACATTTAGAGGCAATGCTTGAGCTTTCATAAAAACATCTCATATAGATTGACTAATGAGTGACTGAGTTAGACTGTCAATCCAATTGTATTTTGTTATCTGATTTCAAAACTGTATAACTGTTGACACTTTACGATGTAACTTCACCTGTACGCTCTATCCAGAGAGTATATCTTCTGTCTGATAGGTCTTACTGGCCGGTAATAAAGACTGCTTTGTTCAAAGCACAAGAGGTATTCGACTCAGTAATTTTACTGAACCAGATTGAGGTAAAAGAATCCAGGAATTTATATTTGGTGTCAGAAGTGGGATCTCAACGGACGACTGCCGAAAACTTGCGAATTAAGAGCCAGACTAGCCTTGGACGAGACGAGGGGAAAGTGGCCACTGGAGTGAGTATGATTTCAATACTGCTCCAGTTTCCCCCAGTTTCAAAAGTCTGAGGAAAGTTTAGCCACTCGCTGGTTCTCAGGTAGTGTCTGAACGAGATCCAGGACAATCTGGTGAATACCTTTCAAACTTAGAATAGGGATAGAGATAGGGAAATTGCGCGATGACGCAAACCAAGCGGCGACTTGGAAAGATAGGTTATAGTTAGAGCTAGATAGGGATAGATGATCAATCATGGATCCAAAAATTAATAGGAAAGAAAAGAGACTCTTGTGAATGTCTGTTTAAATGAGAAATGCTTCTGTGATTTTTACTGTAAAAAAAGCCGGGGAGTTGTGGTTTGTTTTATCTCAAACAGAATGAAAGTTTGTTTTAACCCTTCGTAGTGTTGTCCTGTATGTGGGAAGTTTAAGAGTGTGAACCTTACTAAATTACGTATATTCGGATGATAAGTTATGGAGCCAGGAAATGCACAAAGGATAGGTTTGTTAAAAAAAAAGAAAAAAATTACATGGTACCGGTGGTTAAAAAAAAAAGAAAAACTTGTTGAAAGAAAACATTCAGAGAAGGCACAGCAAAACAACTGAGATGGATTCAAAAGGATTTTTTAAAAAAAATTATGTTAAATAACACGACCTTGAGGCTGGAACAATTGAGATAACGAAAAGCAGTCCACAGCCTACGTGCCAGACTTCTCTCTAGTCATGGAAAAAAAAGTAACGTACTAAATAGGTGCTGAAAGAAAAAAATGTTCTGAGATTTTAAATTATGAAAAAAATTCCACTGCAGTAAAAAAAAAAATCACTCCTGTCCAGTTGGCAGAAAAACTCCATTAAATTAGGGCTTTCATTGACTGATTGAATTTAAACTGCGCAGTAACGCGAAAGGATAGGGAAATTTGGAAACTGAAAGAAATTAATTAAGGCTCATAAGAAATCAAATTTAGAAAATTAGGCTCACAGGGAATAAAATGGGGATTTAAATAGAGGATAGGTGTTCAACTCAGGTACGACGTCGACCTTGTATATCACTTGGCCCGTCTAGGCTCTGATTGAAAAAAAAACCCCCGCAGCAACTCGGAAGGTAGGGCCGACGCGAACGCGCAGCGGCGCAGACGCACAAACAACGCGAGACGCGCAGCGGCGCGAGCGTGCGGCCGAGAGGAGAAGGGCCGAAGCGAACGCGCAGGGAAGCGAATGCGCAGTGAAGCGAACACGCAGCGACACTAACGCATAGTGACGCAAACGCGCAGTGACGCTGACGCGTAGTGACGCAGAGGCGCAGCAACATGAATCGCGAAAGTCAGTGCTAGTGTCAGTAAGTCTTTGTAAGTCTTAAGTGTTTAGAGTGTTAAGTATTGAAATTGCGCGGCGACGCGAACCACACGGCGACGCGGGTAAGTGTTAGAAGTCCTTGTTTATCTTTTAAAGTTTTAAGTATCTTAACTCGCGTGGTGACGCGAGCCACGGGTCGACGTGGATTGCGTGGTGACGTGAACTGCGAGGCAATGCGGATTGCGCGGCGACGTGAACTGCGGGGCGACGTGGGAGTTTTAAGTATCCTAATCGCGCGGCGAAGCGGGTAAGTGTTAGCATTAGTAAAGTTTGTTTATTTGGAGTTAGTTAAAGTCAGTGTTAGTTTCTGTAAAGTCTGTGTCTATTTTTAAGTTTGTTTAAATTGCACGACGACACGAACACGTAACGACACGGTAATACGAGGGGCAGTGTGAAAATGGGTAATCAGTTGGATAAAACAACGGATGCGGATAGTCCGCTACAAAAGTTATGTGAGGAATTCCCTGAAAGAGCTGAAGACTTTAGAAAATTATCAGGAGCCCTGAACAAATTATTGGGAGATGATCAATGGCCTCTAGGTGGCACTAGAAGCGTAGAGGTAGTAAAACAAAAGCACAGGGATTGTTAAAAAAAATTAATTAAAAGATGCATCACTTCTGTCAAGTTGGCAAACAAATGCTATTAAATTAGGACTTGCATTGACAGAGGGAACACATGTTAAAACTGTAGACGTCTTTAAAAAAGAAGAATGTGCGCACGAGAAACTTACTAAGAGATCCTCTGGGACCTCTGAGAAAGGTATTGATCAACTATGAGTTAAAATGGCTGGCATTGTGTTAACCGAGGCTGATGATGAAATTGATGAGTGGCCACTGACTCAGCGCCCAACGGCGCCTCCCGCACCCCCTGGCCTCTTGCTCCAGACCTCTTCCCAACACCCTCCACCTTACACTCCGGCGAGAGGAGTTAAAAATAGCCCCATACCATCAAAGCAACAAACCCAAACTGACTCCTCATCCTCTGATAGTGATTCGGATCCCCGGTTTACAAGCAATATAGCCGAAAGGACAAGATCTCACACTCGAAAGGGCAGAACTATATCTCGACATCACAAACAGTCCCGTAAATCTTTTAGTCAATCTACCAGTCCAAGTTGTGAAAGACATAGCAAACACCCCCGCCGATCGAGACGCAGAACTGTCAAGCAGTCAGACAGCTCTGAAACATCCTCCGGCCTAGAAATGATTTCCAAGATCCCAAAGTCCCGACACCAATTCCCTGTCAGACCAATGCCAAACCCTGATGCACAACAAGCTGTTGACCACCTCTCTATAGATGTCTGTGATCTTCAAACAACTATTTGATTGCTCACGCTATCCGGACAGATGGAGAGGACAGTTAGATATTATTGGCAGGAAAAGAAAGGGGAGGGGGGAGGTGCGCCCCCAACCCGGGTCAAGACTGAATACGTGACTAGAAAGGAAGAGCTATCTCGGGAGGAAGGATCAATAGAACCGTAGTGTTGCATACAGGATTGGATGGATAAGCAAGGATACGGTTATACTAAACAACCAAACGGCCCGAGCCCTGTTAATAAACCTCCCTATTGTCCCCGGCATGGTATGGGAAGAGGCCGGGACTGGGTAAGAGGAATTGACTGTTTTAATTGTGGGCAGGAAGGACATTGGAATAAAAATTGCCCCTACCGTCAGCATGGAAAAGGAAGAGGAGGAAGAGGAGGAGGGCAAGGGGGGAGAGGAGGATTTTACACTAACTTCTCCCAGAACAACCCCTTTGGTCACTTGTCCCCCAATTGACTACACAGCTTGATTGTGCAGGGATCCTCCCCGGACGACGAACCCATAGATACGGGAGCCTTCATGTTTTCTATACAATCAAAGCTTAAACTCCCTGCCTCTACTGAAACACAGGAACTTTCAGGATTCCTGGGACAAATCTCGACATTCCCAGTGTCAGAACCGGTTAAAATGGGTTACCAGGAAGAATCAGTGGAACATCGAGTTGTTATCACAACCAATCTGGACTGTAACTTGATGTCTAGAGACTTCCTTTGCAAATTCCAGTTGCATTTGGAGTGTGGAGATGATGGGATTATTGTAAAACAGGAAACCCTTAAGCGGCAGTATTATACCACTAGAACCCCTCAGTGGTGGTCTCTGGACCTGCCACAGGCACCCTATCACGTGACCCTAGCATACGATCCCAGTGGAAAGAATCAGGACCTGCAGAACTTTTATCAGGATCACGAAAGGGAAGTGAAGGGAATTCTATTAAGGGCTAGAGTGACTGGACTGGAAAGAGAGGCAGATTTTGTGGAAGTGGATAAGAATCTGTGGAAACAGCCCCTAACAATGGCACCGTATATTGCTCGTGAAGTATTAGCCCCTCACCATGCTAAAGATTTGGGAGTTATGGTACGCAAGGCCATAGATGAGGCTGACCCTACCAGCCGGGATGTGCAAATCATAAAACATGGCCGAACAATCCAATTTCATGGGGAGCCCGAGAAGGTCTTAACGACTCTACAGCATCATACTGGCTCGGACATACCTGACTATGTGGATCCTCATGTGTGGGCAGAGGACCCCTCCCAAGTGGGTTATACTCCCATTAATTGAGATCTCAGTGCAGGGCAATGTGGACTGGCCCTCTATCCGACAGAACCCACTGAAATCACAGGCAATCCTAAACTGACCTTGCGGCACTGTACTGCAATTAATCCGGCCTGATTTCTTACTGAGCCACCCCAAGATGAGGAAGAACCCAGTCATGATTGCTTATCTTTAATTTAAGAGGCCACATCAGTCAGGGAAGATTTAGTTGATGTACCAATGGAAGATCCAGACTGTATTCTTACTGAGCCACCCCAAGATGAGGAAGAACCCAGTCATGATTGTTTATGTATGTTGACGGAAGTACTTCGATTAATCCAGAAGATACACGAATCTCAGGATACGCCATAGAGAATCAGGTCTTGGAATCTGCCGCTTTGAAACCGCCTATTCTGCTCAACAAGCTGAACTATTCGCCCTCACCCGAGCCTGTATCTTGGCCAAAGATCTCAAAGTCAATATCTATACCGACTCTAGGTATGCCTTTGGGGTGGCCCATGATTTCGGACAATTATGGAAAAGTAGGGGATTCCTAACCTCACAGGGGAATGAGATATCTCATAAACAGTTAGTATCTGATTTGTTGCAAGCCCCCATGTTCCCCAAACGCATTGCCATTGTCAAATGTACCGCCCATACTACCGGAAATTCTCTGGTTGATATAGGGAATCGTTGTCCTGACCAAGAGGCCAAACAGGCCTCTCGTGACCAACAGATGGTAGTGCCCAAAATTATGAGTCAGACTAAAAATCCTGCGAAGGATAAGTTAGCCTCGGAAAAACCAATGCCAACCATCCAAGATGTTATAAAGGCACAGGAGGACGCTCCTGAAAAAAATAAACTGTTGTGGAAATATTATGCATGTACTTATGACAATGTTTCTAAACTCTGGACCACTCCCGCGGAACAGACTTGCATGTCTGACAAGTTGGCTCTATGAGTTATTGAATGTATGCATTTTGCTACTCATTGTGGAGCAAGGACCACGAGTGACACACTTTTGGCTACTTGGGGGCACCCTAGACTCCAGGCGCTCACCCAGAACATCAGTAGTCGTTGCCTGGTTGGCCAGCAACATAATCCAGGGAAGGGAGTCCCCTGTGATTGGGGTAAAACACCCCTACCCGAAGGTCCCTTTGAGACATTTCAGTTGGACTACATTGAGTTGCAAAAGGTTCAGTGTTACAAATATGTGTTAGTAATAGTAGATGTGTTTAGCAGATGGATTGAAGCCTACCCTAACCTAGACAATAAGACTCAGACTGTTGTTAAGGTGTTAATGAGGGAAATTGTTCTTAGATATGAGATCTCAGCTCGACTGATGACCACCTATGTTCTTTCTCTGACTCAGGCTCTGCGACTAGTTCACAACCAGGTTCAAGATGCTCACCTCGACCTCCCAGTTTTACCCGAATTGTCCCTCGTGGCACCAGGGAAGTATGGATTCGGACGGGATTAGAGCCACAATGGGAGGGGCCTTTTCAGGTGTCACTCACTACCCCCACTGCAGCCAAGGTTGAGGGGAAAAGTGCCTGGGTTCACCTGCACCACTGCAAGCTCATCACCATTTAAACAAATTTTGCTGGTTAGTCTAATTCCTGTTTCTGTTCCAGATCTCCTCTTCCCCATAGCTGAACAAGGCAGTTGAAGGAGGATCAGTTTGAACTTTTACCCGTAAGACAGCCAAATACACTGACGGAGACCTGAAGAAGGGAAACGGGAAAACAGAACTCTTTTTATCAGCTAAATAATTGGACTATTTATAAGATGAGACTGTGTCTGTATGCCACTGTCTGCATAATAGTGTTGATTTATGACAGTTTTGGCGCACGGGAAGGAAGACAAAGGCGAGAGCTCCATGTAAACACCTTTTTGTATATGTCTTACGTTTATGCGGAAAAAGGGCACTTCACTAGATGCTGGGTGTGTTCACATATCCCTATACATTCCAAAGGGGGAATTCCTTTGTGCACCGTTCCACTGACCCTAACTGAGACTGTTAGATGGATTCAAAGAAACGATATTGGAACAGGTAGCTAACCGCACTGCTGAGGCTCTGGAGGGCATCACAGCTGAAATGGTAGCGATAAGGACCGTAGCATTACAAAACCGAATGGCCCTCGATTACCTGTTAGCTGAGAAAGGGGGAACGTGTGCCTTGATCGGATCTGAATGTTGCACTTACATTCCTGATAGTTCAGAAAACATAACCCACCTTGCCGATCACATAAGGAGGGAGGTGAAGAAGTTATCCACACCAGCAAAAGAACTTAGCAGGTTTGATTGGTTTCTGGGTAGATCTTGGATATCCTATCTAATACATGGGGCAATTGTTCTCATCGTAATAATAATTACCTGCTGTTTGATTGTTGGTTGCCTTAACCTCTGCTGTAAAGTAATGATGACAAGGTTAGCAGACCCTCTTGTGGTCAAGGGTTCCCGGGTTATGATCCAACAAACTAGAGAACTACTCTGGAAAGCGAGTGCGAACGGATGAATGCAATACTCCTAGAATGATCCTAAATGTTATCATAGAATGATAAAAGGAGGGATGTGGATATCTGAACGGAATATATGGAATTAAGGACAGTAAAGTAAACGGGATATATGAAAATGTATAAGCCATGGAAGAATAGCTGGGAGAATGTCAGATTGCAAATAGTGCAACATCAGCATAGCTAACAGTCTTTCTCAAGGTTTCAAGTCACTAAATCCTGCCAATAATATCTAATTGTAACATGAAATAAATCTGCAGAATTACAAGGTCTCAGTTAATAGTCACACCACTAGATTGAAACATTTAGAGGCAATGCTTGAGCTTTCATAAAAACATCTCATGTAGATTGACTAATGAGTGACTGAGTTAGACTGTCAATCCAATTGTATTTTGTTATCTGATTTCAAAACTGTATAACTGTTGACGCTTTACGATGTAACTTCACCTATCCGTAGGGAGTGTGTACGCTCTATCCAGAGAGTATATCTTCTGTCTGATAGGTCTTACTGGCCGGTAATAAAGACTGCTTTGTTCAAAGCACAAGAGGTATTCGACTCAGTAATTTTACTGAACCAGATTGAGGTAAAAGAATCCAGGAATTTACAAATTCAGAGCAGATAAAAGAAAGACATGGATTTATATAGCGCCTTTCATGACCACCGGACATCTCCGGGCGCTTCGCAGCCAATGGGGTACTTTTTGGAGTGTAGTCGCTGTTGTGGTGTGGGAGGCTCGGCGGCCGGTTTGCGCGCAGCAGGCTCCCACAAACGGCGGTGTGATGCTGAGCAGATAATCTAGTTTTGTTGATCTGAATGATCAATCACTTGCTGCTACAAATCACTTACCCTGCGTGGAATATTGAGCCCATGTTTGTTGCAGCAGCTTTAAATTGCATTTCGTGCTGAAAGGTTAATTGTAAATTGGAGAAACCTAAATATTGGTGACTGAAGGCACTTTGCTCACACCCATACGTTGAACGAAAGGGTTAATTATCAGCTCAGTTTTGTACTCGGCTGAGAACAAGAGATATAAGTGCTGGACGGGTTGACTGCGCAGATGGCGGTTGGTGGATGTGGTGTGGTTGGCGTCGCAGGGGCGTGGCTCCGGGGTGGCCGGGGCTGGGGGCTCGACATCCGGGGGTGTTCGGCATTTGGGAAGGATTCTGACGGGACGGAGCGGGTTGGGTGCGGGGGAAGTGTTCCCGGTGTTGGGTGGGTCCGGAGCCGGGGGGGGGTGGGGGGGGTGGGGCACGCTCTTGGGATGGGGGGTGGGCTGTTTGGGGCTGGGATTGGGAGAGACTTCTTCACTCGGGGAGTTGTTGGCCTGTGGGGTTCCCTGCCGCGGAGAGTTGATGCCAGTTCATTGGATGTGTTCGGGAGGGAGTTGGATGTGGTCCTTGCGGCTGGGGGCGTGGGGGGAGGTGCTGGGGTGGGTGATCAGCCATGATCTTGTTGAATGGCAGTGCAGGCTCGAAGGGCCGAATGGCCTACTCCTGCACCTATTTTCTATGTTTCTATGTTTCTATGTTCCAAAGAAAAGAGACCCAGCATCGCGAATCTTTCCGCACAGCCAAAATTCTCCAGTCCAGGCAACATTCTTGTAAATCTCCTCTGCACTCTTTCCAGTGCAATCACATATTTCCTGTATTATCTGATCCTTTCTTTCCATCTCTTTATTTTGTGCCCGATAGCAGGCTAAAACTACCATATGAGCCCGGTCCCCTTTATTTCTTGACTGGCACTCCCACCACTTTGCCCGACTCTCCGGTGGGTTGTCTAGTTGCCAGCCCTTTTTCTTCATTCCCTCAATTAGTTTCATGTTTTTATCTGCTAGCATTTTCCCTATAGATCCCTCGGGTCCCCAGTCATATTCGCCAGCCATGTCCAAGATCGCTAAGGGGCTACCTTTCCCTTAGTGGGCTACTCTTGTACCTCCGTCGTGTCTCCTGACTGATACTTGTTCGTTAGTACCGCGCCCCGGTTAACCGCATTAGAGCCTACTCATACTCCAAGTCATACTTATTCCTTGGTCTCCGTCTTCTCCGTGGCTCGTTTATTTGTTTTTTCTTCTACAGCTTTCCTCCTTTCCCGCAAACAGTGTAACAGCTCTAACTTGTAGGTGGTATTTAAAACGTACTCACCCCAACAGATGCCACATCATTTTAGGGTTAGCGAGTCTGTATCCTGCTGACTACGTCAGTTGATGGGGAGAATCGCCCTTCCCCTCTCTTAACAAGCCCGGAATCAACAGACGGACATCTTGGATAAGTTTCAATGACTTTAATTCCAACACATGAAGGGGGAGCATCTCACTTCTCGGCCCCTGAGAAAGGATCTCCAATGAACTGTTCAAATTGCAACTTAATTATACAGGGTTTAGCACATGAGTGCCCCCGTGGACAGACCTTAACAGTAACATGATTGGTTGTACCAACACATAATCAAATACCCATTTGTTCCCTCCTTCCAAGTGTCACTCACCTTATATTATATTGCTTCCTTGAGCCCAAGGTCAACGAGTGGTTATCTTGTGCACGTGTAGTTTTAAGCATATCTTCTGTTTAGCCAGCTCAGAGCCTACATAATAGCCAGATAACATCTTTGATAATAATCTTGCTCTTGCAGTTTCTTAACTTGTCCGATTACCATCTCCTTTTGCCTTGCACCATCATCTCTTGTTGCTTAATCTATTCTGCCTTCCATCCTATCACCGACCTTTCCTTTACAGGAAAAATGCAGGGAACAGCACCAGCCCTTATACATGGCATTCTTCGACCTTACAAAGGCCTTTGACACTGTCAACCGCGAGGGTCTATGGAGCGTCCTCCTACGTTCGAATGCCCCCAAAAGTTCGGCACCATCCTCCGCCTGCTCCACGACGACATGCAGGCCGTGATCCTTACCAATGGATCCACCACTGACCCAATCCACTTCTGGGGTCAAACAGGGCAGTGTCATCGCCCCAACCCTCTTCTCAATTTTCCTCGCCGTCATGCTCCATTTCAGTCAACAAACTCCCCGCTAGAGTGGAACTAAACTACAGAACCAGTGGGAACCTGTTCAACCTGCGCCGTCTCCAGGCCAGATCCAAGACCATCCCAACCTCTGTCGTCGAGCTACAGTACGCGGATGACGCCTGCGTATGCGCACATACAGAGGCTGAACTCCAGGACATAGTCGATGCATTTACTGAGGCGTATGAAAGCATAGGCCTTACGCTAAACATCAATAAGACAAAGGTCCTCCACCAGCCTGTCCTCACCGCACAGCACTGCCCCCCAGTCATCAAGATCCACGGCATGGCCCTGGACACCGTGGACTACTTCCCATATCTCGGGAGCCTCCTATCAACAAGAGCAGGCATCAACGACGAGATCCAACACCGCCTCCAGTGCGGCAGTGCAGTCTTCGGCCGCCTGAGGAAAAGAGTGTTCGAAGACAAGGCCCTCAAAACTGGCACCAAGTTCATGGTCTACAGGGCTGTAGTAATACCTGCTCTCCTGTATGGCTCAGAGACATGGACCATGTATAGTAGACACCTCAAGTTGCTGGAGAAATATCACTAACGATGTCTCCACAGGATGCTACAAATCCCCTGGGAGGATAGGCACACCAACATCAGCATCCTCATTCAGGCTAACATCCCCAACATTGAAGGACTGACCACACTCGATCAGCTCTGCTGGACAGGCCACATAGTCCGCATGCCAGACACGAGACTCCCAAAGCAAGTGCTCTACTCAGAGCTCCTTCACGGCAAACGAGCCAAAGGTGGGCAGTGGAAACGCTACAAGAACACCCTCAAAGCCTCCCTGATAAAGTGCGACATCCCTACTGACACCTGGGAGTTCCTGGCCCAAGACCGCCCTAAGTGGAGAAAGTGCATCTGAGAGGGCGCTGAGCACCTCAAGTCTCATTGCCAAGAGCATGCAGAAATCAAGCGCAGGCAGTGGAAAGAGCGTGCGACAGACCAGTCCCACCCACTCCTTCCCTCAATGACTATCTGTCATCTGTTCCAAGGGACTGCCTATGATGATGATGATGATGATGATCTTTCCACCCCAGCCCCTACACTTGCTTCAAAACCTATTACATAGAAACATAGAAACATAGAAAATAGGTGCAGGAGTAGACCATTCGGCCCTTCGAGCCTGCACCTCCATTCAATAAGATCATGGCTGAACATTCCCTCAATACCCCTTTCCTGCTTTCTCTCCATACCCCTTGATCCCCTTAGCCGTAAGGGCCACATCTAACTCCCTCTTGAATATATCCAATGAACTGGCATCAACAACTCTCTGCGGCAGGGAATTCCACAGGTTAACAACTCTCTGAGTGAAGAAGTTTCTCTTCATCTCAGTCCTAAGTGGCTTACCCCTTATCCTTAGACTATGTCCTCTGGTTCTGGACTTCCCCAACATCGGGAACATTCTTCCCGTATTTAACCTGTCCAGTCCCGTCAGAATCTTACATGTTTCTATGAGATCCCCTCTCATCCTTCTAAACTCCAGTGAATAAAGGCCCAGTTGGTCTAGTCTCTCCTCATATGACAGTCCAGCCATCCCTGGAATCAGTCTGGTGAACCTTCGCTGCACTCCCTCAATAGCAAGAACGTCCTTCCTCAGATTATGAGACCAAAACTGAACACAATATTCCAGGTGAGGCCTCACTAAGGCCCTGTACAAGTGAAGTAAGACCTCCCTGCTCCTATACTCAAATCCCCTAGCTATGAAGGCCAACACACCATTTGCCTTCTTCACCGCCTGCTGTACCTGCATGCCAACTTTCAATGACTGATGAACCATGACATCCAGGTCTCATTGCACCTCCCCTTTTCTTAATCTGCCGCCATTCAGATAATATTCTGCCTTTGTGTTTTTGCCCCCAAAATGGATAATCTCATTTATGCACATTATACTGCATCTGCCATGCATTTGCCCACTCACCTAACCTGTCCAAGTCACCCTGCAGCCTCTTAGCATCCTCCTCACAGCTCACACCGCCACCCAGTTTAGTGTCATCTGCAAACTTGGAGATATTACACTCAATTCCTTCATCTAATGTATATTGTAAAGAGCTGGGGCCCAGCACTGAGCCCTGCGGCACTCCGCTAGTCATTGCCTGCCATTCTGAAAAGGACCCGTTTATCCCGACTCTCTGCTTCCTGTCTGCCAACCAGTTCTCTATCCACGTCAGTACATTATTCTAAATACCACGCGCTTTGATTTTGCACACCAATCTCTTGTGCGGGACCTTGTCAAAAGCCTTTTGAAATTCCAAATACACCACATCCACTGGTTCTCCCTTGTCCACTCTGCTAGTTACATCCTCAAAAAATTCCAGAAGATTCGTCAAGCATGATTTCCGTTTCATAAATCCATGCTGACTTGGACCGATCCTGTCACTGCTTTCCAAATGCGCTGCTATTTCATCCTTAATGATTGATTCCAACATTTTTCCCACTGTTGATGTCAGGCTAACCGGTCTATAAATACCTGTTTTCTCTCTCCCTCCTTTTTAAAAAAGTGGTGTTACATTGGCTACCCTCCAATCCATAGGAACTGATCCAGAGTCAATAGACTGTTGGAAAATGATCACCAATGCATCCACTATTTCTACGGCCATTTCCTTAAGTACTCTGGGATACAGATTGTCAGGCCCCGGGGATTTATTGGGCTTCAATCCCATCAATTTCCCTAACACAATTTCCCGCCTAATAAGGATATCCTTCAGTTCCTCCTTCTCACTGGACCCATTGTCCCCTAGTACATTCGGAAGGTTATTTGTGTTTTCCTTCATGAAGACAAAACCGAAGTATTTATTCAATTAGTCTGCCATTTCTTTGTTCACCATTATAAATTCTCCTGAATCTGACTGCAAGGGACCTACATTTGTCTTCACTAATCTTTTTCTCTTCACATATTTATAGAAGCTTTTGCAGTCAGTTTTTATGTTCCCTGCGAGCTTCCTCTCGTACTCTATTTTCCCCCTCTTAATTAAACCCTTAGTCCTCCTTTGTTGAATTCTAAATTTCTCCCAGTCCTCAGATTTGTTGCTTTTTCTAGCCAATTTATATTCCTCTTCCTTGGTTTTAACACTATCCTTAATTTCCCTTGTTAGCCATGGTTGAGCCACTTTCCCCGTGTTATTTTTACTCCAGACAGGGATGTACAATTGCTGAAGTTCATCCATGTGATCTTTAAATGTTTGCCATTGCTTATCCACCGTCAACCCTTTAAGTATCCTTTGCCAGTCTATTCTAGCCAGTTCATGCCTCATACCATTGAAGTTACCTTTCCTTAAGTTCAGGACCCTAGTTTCCGAATTAACTGTGTCACTCTCCATCTTAATAAAGAATTCTACCATATTATAGTCACTCTTCCCCAAGGGGCCTCGCGCAACAAGATTGCTAATTAGTCCCTTCTCATTACACATCACCCAGTCTCGGATGGCCAGCTCTCTAGTTGGTTCTCGACATATTGGTCGAGAAAACCATCCCTAATACACTCCAGGAAATTCTCCTCTTTTTCCAGTTCTGACAAGTTGAACTCTGTTTCTCTCTCCACAAATGCTGCCTGATCGGCTGAGTATTTACAGCATTTTCTGTTTTTATTATACGAGGAGAGAACTGTCAGCTTAGATTTGAAAGCCGACAATATGTTTGAGGAGACTTTGGAAAGGAAAGTCGGGGATGGTGTGTTAATTTGCAACATCAAGGGTCAAGGATCCTTCTTGAGAACGATAATGCTGTACAGGAATACTCTTCAGGTTTAGATTTCCAGATTAAACTACTGTTAAGACTCATCATCAAATGACCTCAGCAATAAGGTTGCTGCTCATGCGCAGAAGAACTAGTTCGAAACTCGAACCAAATACAGCGTAAGCTGGAAATCTAGACTGGCGCATGCGCACATATCAACTGCCTGTAAATGCCTCCCGACCGGTTGGAACGTACGTCACAAGGGAAGTCACAACCAAACATGACCTTCGCTAGGCTAAGACTGGCATGCGCCCATCCAATCATGTGCGAGGACGGCAAGGCAGTAGCCAATGGGTGCACGGGAGCGGGTGTGTGGGCGGGATGGAAGAGCTGTGAAGTTTGGCTGAGGTGGACCACGATGGCCGCCCTGGCTCGCTGAGGAGAGACAGGTTAACATCGTGGCCTGGGCCTCTTTAGGCATTCGCGTCGCCCCCTTCTCGCCCTCTGCGGTCATGTCTGCGCCGTGCCGACCGTCGGCAGCGGGTGTCGCTGCGGTTTTCTTGTTGAGTCTCTGTTGCATGGCGGCGACGGTAGCCGGCGTGCGAGAAGAGGAGAAAGCAGCCAAAGCAGAGTCGGAAGTACAGGTAGGGCCGCTCGAGGGGAGAGGGAGAGAAAAAAGGTAAAGCCGGGGCCCTCGGAGAGGGGGAGAGGAGAGGACAGGAGGTAAAGCCGGGGCTGTCCGGGAGGAGAGGAGGAGAGGAGGGAGGGAGGGTAGAGCGCCTGGGGGAAGCGGCAGAGAGAGCCCGGGAAGTCAGGTGCTGCGACCTTCATATGAAGGCGCCGTGGAGCCGGGTGGTCTTGAATCGAGGGAAGGTTCAGGAGCCCGGACCGGTTACCATCTCTAATTAATCCCAAAGGATCTGCTTTCAGATCCTCTTCCCGGTGTTGCTTGGGTCTCCACAGTGACAGTCTCCCGAGTTTCGACTTGAAGCCAACAACCTGGGATAGTTAAAACTCCAGCTGTCCAGGGAGGCTTATGACAGAAACCAAGGGCTCAACATTGCAGAAACCCTGGAGGGTTATAGAAAGTGCCGGGGTAAAATTAAAAAGGTAATTGGGAAAGCAGAGACAGAGCATGAAAAATTTTGGTAAGGAAAACCCAAAGATGTTTTTTCAAATACATTAAGAGCAAGAGATAATTAAAAAAAGAGTAGGGCGTATTCGCGACCATAAAGGCAATCTGTGTGTGGAGGTGGAAGACGTGGGTATAGCTCTTAATGAATACTTTGTGCCTGTTTTCACAAAGAGAGAGGCAATGCAGATGTTGCAATTGGGGAGGAGGTGTGTGAAATAATAGATGAAATACATTTGGTGAGCGAGGAAGTATTAAGGGGTTTAGCATCTTTGAAAGTGGATAAATCTGCATGCCAGTATGAAATGTATCCGAGGCTGTTAAGGGAAGCCAGAGAGGAAATAGCAGAGACTCTTGCTACAAGTGTGGTGCTGGAGCACTGCTAACATTGTACTATTTAAAAAGGGACCACGCCAGTCAGCCTAATCTCAATGGTGGGAAAATTATTGGGAAACATTGAGGGTCAGGATAAATCTTCATTTAGAAAGTCATGGATTAATCATGGACAATCAGCATGTATTTGTTAAGGGAAGGTCGTCTCTGACTAACTTGATTGATTTTTTTTTGAGGAGGGTCGATGAGGGTAGTGCACTTGATGTAGTGTATTTAGATTTTAGCAAGGCTTTTGATAAGGTCCCACATGGCAGACTGGTCACAAAAGTAAAAGCCCATGGGATCCAAAGCAAAGTGGCAAGTTGGATCCAAATTTGGCTCAGGCAGGAAGCAAAGGGTAATGGTCGATGGGTGTTTTTGTGACTGGAAAGCTGTTTCCAGTGGGGTTCTGCAGGGCTCAGTACTAGGTCCCTTGCTTTTGTGGTATATATTAATGATTTAGACTTGAAGGTAGGGAGTATGATTAAAAAATTTGCAGATGATACAAAAATTGGCCATGTGGTTGATGATGAAGATGAAAGCTGTAGACTGCAGGAAGATATCAATGAACTGGTCAGGTGGGCAGAACAGTGGGATCAAGGGGTATGGCGAGAAAGCAGGAATGGGGTACTGAAGTTGCATGTTCAGCCATGAACTCTTTGAATGGCGGTGCAGGCTCGAAGGGTTGAATGGCCTACTCCTGCACCTATTTTCTATGATTCTATGTGGCAAATGGTGTTCAATCCTGACAAGTATGAGATAATGCTTTTGGGGAGGGCTAACAAAGTCAAGGAAATACACATTAAATGGTAGGACACTGAGAAGTGCAGTGGAACAAAGGGACCAAGGAGTGCATGTCCACAGATCCTTGAAGGACAGGTAGATGGCATACAGAATACTTACCTTTATTAGCCGAGACATAGAATACAAGAGCAGGGAGGTTATGATGAACTGTATAAAACACTAGTTAGGCTACAGCTAGAGTACTGGATGCAGTTCTGGTCACCACATTACAGGAAAGATGTGATTGCATTAGAGAGGGTACAGAGGAGACTTATGAGGATGTTGCCTGGACTGAGAAATTTTAGCTATGAGGAAAGATTGAATAGGCTGGGGTTTTCTTTCGAACAGTGGAGACTGAGGAGAGACCGATTGAAGAGTATAAAATTATGAGGGGCCTAGATAGGGTGGATAGGAAAGACCTATTTCCCATAGAGGTCAACAACCAGGGGCCATTGATTTAAAGTAATTGGTAGGATGTTTAGAAGGGATTTAAGAGGACATTTTTTCACCCAGAGGGTGGTGGGTGTCTGGAACTCACTGCCTAAAAGGGTGATGGAGACAGAAACCCTGACCACATTTAAAAAGTACCTGGATATGCACGTGAAGTGCTGTAACCTGCAGGGCTATGGACTGAGAGCTGGAAAGTGGAATTAGACTGGATAGCTCTTTGTCAGCCGGCATGGACATGATGGGCCTAAATGGCCTCCTTGAGAGCTGTCAACTTCTGAGATTCTATGTCAGGCAGTCACAAAGTTAACGGCAAGCTTTGTGCCTGTTGAAAAAACACTGACTGACAGCGACCAGCACAAAATAACACTGACATGGTGCTTGTAGGTTAGAGAGAAATAGAGTTCACTCAATTCATATTTAAAGGTTTCTGAAATGGTGTTCAGTCATGAAGCTGGGTTATTATTAACTCTGATGCAAATGTTTAAGCTAAATATTTGTCTTGGAAATTTTCAATATAGCAGCCAAATGAAAAGTCAAACCAGCTTAGTGATCAGAGTGCGCACTATTAAATGTATTTTCCATGATTTATAATAGTTCCACGAAAATTACATTACACCTTAAGTGAAGTGTAAACAGAATACTCGATTACCACTCTTGATGTGTGCAAGCATTCTGCTATTTGTAATCACCTTTGTTATATAATTCAGAAGTAATTCTTTTGTTCTGAAGCACTTTGGGAAATATTGACTGAGGGAGTGAAAGAGCGAGAGAGGCTGAGGCAGAGAAAAAGAGAGACGGTGAGTGCGCGGGGGCTAGGCTGGGGGGGCAGAGCGTGCGGGGGCGAGGGGTGCTGAGAGGCTGGGGGAGAGGGGGCGAGAGAGAGAGAGAGAGAGAGAGAGAGAGAGAGAGAGAGAGAGATGAAGGCTGGTGGAGGGAGGGAGGGAGGGAGGGATGGGGGCTGGGAGAGAGAGAGTTTTTGAAAACTTTGTTTTTGTCTTGTGTAACATTAGGCTCATCACTGTTTCTTTTAATGCAGAAAATACCATCACCACATCCTATGGCTAATGTTGTAAGCGATGAATCTGTTACCAAAACAAACCTGGGTTTCATACACGCCTTTGTTGCTTCCATATCGGTCATTATCGTCTCTGAGCTGGGTGACAAGACATTTTTCATAGCAGCTATTATGGCCATGCGCTACAATCGTCTGATTGTGCTTGCTGGAGCTATGCTGGCTTTGGGATTGATGACCTGCCTGTCTGGTTGGTGACTTAAAATTAAAAAAAAAATGTATTCTGATTGTACTTTTTGCCAGAAATGTATAAATTGTTAAGAATTAAGTCAAACAACTGGTATGTAATTTACTTGATCATGAATGTAATCTGTACACTCAATCTTGAAGCTAGATTAATTATGAATCGTTAGTCTTGTGCCATTGCTCACGGGTAAAATTGTGTGTGGGGTGGTGGGGAAGTGTTTATCTTGCTGCAACTGTCTCTGCTGCCTGTTTCCCCATCTTCTGTTTGTTTGCATTCCTTGTATTTTTCCCCCTTTTTCTTATCAACTTGTCTTTGTGTCTCTATCTCCAGCTTTTTCTCATTTCCTTATTTGTGTAAGCCTGTCCTTTGCTTTGCCTCCCCCAATACTGTATTAATCTCACTCTCTGACTTTGTTCCTTTTTCTCTCTCTCTCTCCTTCCTGGGTATATCTCACTCTACCTTTCATGTTCTTTCTCTCTTTTTGTCTGTGCTTCATTTCTCCATCTGTATGCCCCTATCACACTTGTGTGTATGTCCCATTTTCCAATTCCTCTCTCGGAAACATGGAGGCATGCTCAGAGCTCCAAACCTCAGAGCTGCAAAAATTATCTAATTTCTCTCTGATTTCAAAGCCACGACTCTTCACTTTGGCATCGGTGTAAGCCTCAAACTCCAGGAGGATCCGACCACAGAAACATTTGGTTGAAATCGCTATCCCTAATAGCATTTTCTCATCCTGTGTCCAACACCATTTAGCTGCTGGTGCAGGTTGCTTTGGCCTGGGAACATTTATAGGAGGAGGGGGGGGGGGGGGGCTGCCTTGGAAACTTGGGGAGGGTCTGGGAGATCTCTGGAATGTAACTAGCAATAATGGATTGATATCCTGGAGAAATTTCATAGTGCTTTCCCTCTGGTTATTTGCCTTCCTCCCTCAGGACATTGGAGCCCATGAAGGTCCTAATTCTGTCGCCTTTATGAAAATGTATAATTGGATCACCAGAGAATGACCGTTTTAAAGGCAAAATTCAAGAATAGCAAGCCAGAAGATGATTCTCTGGTGATGATGACATGAGCAAATTCCTCTTACTGCCTTCAGGGCATTTTTAGGGCCAATGTTGCCATAGACAATTTAATAAATCACTATTTGAAATACCATTGTTGAAATCTTTAATCCAACTCTAATGCATTTATTTAGGCATTAATTTCTCTGAATAACATAACGGCCCAGATGTTGCGGTGTCAATGGCAGCGAAACTGTCAGCGTCGCCATTATTACCCCTCTGAAACTGACCGAAACTTCAGGATTTAGCGCATGTGCATCTGAACGTGGAAATCCTGAAGTTGTGGTCAGTCATTCCCTGCTCCACCACAGGCTTCGCTGTGGAACTCGCATAGCCGGCACTCAGTGATACCAGTTGAACTGATGAAAACTTAAGCTTTTCTGCTGTAGTATCGCTGTTAAACACCCCATTCAAAGTTAAGCCTTGTTGGAATTGGTGTAATTGTCGTTTTAACGGCGTATTGACTGCTGAAGAACCATTCAAGCCCTGAAAAACACATTTTATATTTGTGAAATATCAAACTTCTCCATTGTGATGGGTAATAAACATTTAGATTTTTAAAATAAAACAATATTGGCCTCAACCGATAACTGACATCTCTCATCCATCTTGTATCCTTTGCCTATTCTTCTTAACTGGACACACTATTCTAACTGGCCTATCAAATAATTTATATTGGTTTAGCATTAATTTTTCTTTTATACTTGTTCCCCCGTGTCTAAAACCTATGATCACATACATTTTTATTAACCGCTTTATCAACGTGTCCTTCTTTAAGATTTGTGTATTTTTCTGTTATTTTTAAAGTTTTATCATTTTGTGTGTATATTTCCTCTCTTTTCATCCATGCTGTTTATAATCCTCCTGAAGTCACTTGCATTTCTTAGTTAACCATGCTACTTATTTAGTCGGCATATTTTGATAGTGCTCTCTAGCTTTAAAGCCAAATCATAAATATATATATTAAAATTTTGTCTGTGTGCACGTTGTCATCTTTCCATTATAGATTTCAATGTATACCGTGCAACTGTTGCCTGGAGGGTGTAATTACCATGTAACAAGTTTGCATAAGCAGTTTTCATTTATAAATATGCACATAGGTATTTATAATAGAAATACTAAAACATAGGACCAGTTGTATGATAAAATGGGGATGGAATTACATCTGTGTGCCCTGATCTAATTATCTCCTGGCCTCTAACCCTGCATCATTTGAAGATTACTCTTGGTGTTGACTCCATGTGTGCAATTCCATTGGTTTGACTAGCGTGTGTGCACGCAATGGGTCCAACACTCGTCCCTGGGGGACACTAATGTTGACATCTCGCCAATCCAAAACCATACATTAGTTACTACTCTCTTGTTTTCTGTCCTTCATTTAATTTTGTATTTGTTGCCCTATTCTATTTAATGGCTTGTTCCATAAAGTCATCAACAAGCCTTTTAATATGGCACCTTAACAAATAATTTCTGAAAATCCCTAATGCAACTTCTATGTTTCCTTTACAAATACATTCCTTAATTCATCAATAAACTCTTAAATTTGTCAGACATGATTTGCTGTTTGGATATCCTTGCTTAACATCTTTCTAAGTGAGTAATTTTATCTTGTATGGGCTCTAGAAGCTAATCCATACAGGAAACTAGTTTATAGTTACTTGTATTATTCCTTTCTCCTTTCTTGCACAAAAGTTTTACATTGGCAACCCTCGAGTCCCCGGCAGCTTCCTCATCCAAAGATGTTTGAAAAATGCTAGTCAGAGCCTCTGCTTTTTTCTGTGACATATCACAATATTCTAGGATGTGTCATGAGGGCTTGGTGCCTTTTTCACTTTGATTTCCACCTTTCAGTACTACTTATCTATAGTTATTTTATCTAATGGTTTCACACCCTATTGTACTCTTCATTCCCACTATCATCTCTCCTGTGAAAATGGAGGAAAATACTATTTACTGCTTGTCATTCCTTCATCCTACATGTCATTTCCCTTTTAGTCTCTGATTAGTCCTACCCTTTCATTTAACTATTCTTTTACTTTTTATTTATCAAATCCCTTGCCATCTCCTTTTGTTACCTGCTATTCTTTTGTCATATGCTCTTAGTCATTCTAAAAATTTTTTTGCTTTCCCCTTTATTTTTTGTACACTTGGCTATTTTTTGGATTTGCCTTAAATTTGCCATATGCTGCTTTAAGTCTTATTTTATTTTTTGTTTCTCAGCTCATTGAAGGAACTTCAACTTTTCCTGCACCCCTATACTATGTGTTCGAATATTATAGTTTGTACCCTTATGATCTCCTGTTTGAAAGTTTTCCATTGTTTGTCTGCTTTTGTATCTGCCAATATCTATGCACTAGTTCCTTTTTTCTTAAAATGTGTTTGCTTTTACAACCAAGGGCCTTATCTTTGAGAGTTTCTCATTTCAGTTTTTATATTGAACCTAATATTGCTGTGTACCAGATAATGTTTACCCTTTCATTTCCAACTTGCCTCACTTCATTCCCTACCATAAATATACTGATCCAGGAAGCAGCCCGAGACAAATTGTTGAAACTCCTTCCCCCATTGCTGCATGCATTACTATCCCAGTCTGTCTTTGGGTAAATAAAGTCGCCCATTATTATGGCCCTGTTATTTATGTATATTTAATTTATCTATATATCTTATCCCCTATCTCCTTTCCACTATTTGGTCTTTAATAGACTCCCAATAGAGTAACAGCTCCTTTCTTATTCTCCAACTTCATCAATTTCCTCCTGGTTCACCATTCCCTCCATCCTGGAGATCTAGTGCTGTAATGGAATTTTTTTGAAAACAGTCTCTGGATGGGCAAAGTCAACTTAACTCTGTCCTCTTTTATCGTTTATCATTTCGGTGTCGCTTGAACGTGAATCGTGGTGTCCATAACGTCAGCTGGCCATTAGACTCTGCTCCTAACCTGATATCGAGCTGTGATGTAAACTGCTGTAAATACTCAAGAATGAGATCTCTAGATTTTTGGACACTAAGGGAATCAAGGGATAGGGTGGGAAAGTGGAGTTGAGGTAGAAGGTCAGGCATGATCTTCAATGGTGGAGCAGGCTCGAATGGCCGTATGTCCTACTCCTGCTCCTATTTCGTATGTTCTTAACTGCAGGATTTCTGCCAGGACATGCTTTTGGCTGTTAAATCTGAATTGATACATTTATGCATTTAGGGACTGGACATGCCTCACACCTTGTTCAGCAGAAACCATGTTTCATTTTGCATAGCTCCCACTCAGCACATATTTCTAAACTATTGTCAGCAAATTCAGAAAAATCCCCATCACTCAAATAATTGGCTTGTTGGAAGGATCAAAAGCCACAGCCAGTTTCTTAATTAAAACTATCCTGAACGCATCCATATATCTGACACACAAATCTAAATGTAGACAAATTTGAAGGATACGAATTGCAGTATATTTTTGAAAAATCCCTGAAGTGTTCCCTTGAAAATTTTATGAATTAAGTTCTGTTTTCAGATGTGACCAAAATGATCCTTGTGCGGGGGTGGGGGAGGAGGATAGAAATAAAACATCATTGATTTGAAATAAATTGGTCTTGTTTCATTCTTTTTTGCAGTTCTTTTTGGCTATGCTACTACAATAATCCCCCGGAAGTATACATACTATGTATCAACTGCACTATTTGCAATATTTGGCTTCAGGATGCTTTGGGAAGGCTTGAAGATGAGTCCTGATGAAGGTCAGGAGGAACTAGAAGAAGTGCAAGCAGAAATCAAAAAGAAAGATGAAGATGTATGTATGATTACTGACACGGATGGTACAATCCACTATTTGCCAGTAACTTTGATTCTCAATCTGGTTTGTTCCTTAACGGGTTTCCACACGTGTAGAATGTCAGCCATTGCTTTAATGAAATGGAGATAGTAAAAGGAAAGTCAAGAAAAATCAAGCTTTTTTGAATTGCGAAAATGTTTTTCAACATTAGTTGTAAATTTCATGACAACGTGTGTTTTTGATGAGCTTAAAGCCTACTAAGAATGTACACAACTCATGGGTAAAGGTGATGTAAAGTACTTCTTTTGCCTATTTTTGTTCCATGTCCTTATTTCTGTGGAGGAGCTGTTCAATTAAGGATTTCTACAAAAGCAGAGGATACTTGCAGTTATTCCAGAGTTTCTTGTATGTAACATACTTAATTGTTTAATTTTAAATAATGTTTGACAGCGGATTAGTACTTTTGGTTTAGCTCTATCTCTGCTATGGCCCTATTAATTAAAAATGACAAGGTACAGTGGAACCTTGATTAGAGAAACATTTCAGAAATATGGAGTTGGCATCCTGGAAGCAAATCCCCAACAGGAGTAGGGGTATCAGAACCATAATACCAATGGGAGTCATGGCTGCGAGTATTCAAGTGAACAGACATTATATGTTGGCTCCCCTCAGTTAAGTGTACAGGAGTTTATGGAATGAATTTACTCGGGTAAAAGATTTATCACGTTAACCATTTGCCATCAAAGTGGTGCACAAAAAATGGAATTATGTACTTCAGATATTAAATATTCTTGATTATGTGGGAAGTAAAATTATAGGATTCTTAATTCATCCTCCAATTTCTGTTATGACAAATAATCCAGGTTCACTCCAACAAATATTGAAAACAAAATGGGTGCATTTGATGTATTGGAAAGTTTACTTTCAGTTTAGTTTATGTTTGCTTTTCTGTGTTGTCTTTAGTTTTTAAGTAACGTGGTAGTTATCTTATTAAAATTCAGTCTACATTCGACAATAGCCTAGAGATAATCTCAATTATTTCTGGAGTAATGTATGTTGAGGATATGATGGATGTACAGATGTATCTTACTGTAATTGGTGTATACAGTGACGTTTCAAGAAGGACTGCAGTTTAGTGTGGTTGCCTAGCACTAATCTACCAATGTGTAAAAAGCATTCCAAGGCTTTTGGCATTTTTTTAAAAATACTGATTTTAAAAGGTGCATGGTCTATAGACTATAGAAAACATTCTTGTGTGTGTGTGTGTGTGTCATGAGCCATAAGCCATCGTCTTTTCAAAAGAAAGATTTTTCAAAGTTATCCATGGCTGCCAAACACTGCAGACTAAAATCTTAATGGGTTCTTGGCCAGAGTTTGAAAGATTTTATTTGGTGTGGTTGGGGAGAGGAGTGAAAGAGAAGGAAGTGTGTTTTTTTAACATGGTTGCCTAATTTAGCTTAAATGGAATCTTTAAGGTTCAAGAGGCAGAGAGCTGATATAGGAATGTTTATTCCAAATCCTTCATTAGTCTACAACAAAACAAAATCCTGATTACAAGTTCATTAGAGGGCTCTGCATCAATAATTTGTGGGCTAAGCATGCTAGGATTGCAGACCAAGGTGTTTGTCTTGCAGCATATCTGCTAGCACTGAGAGTGCCATTCTAATGCCTGCAATCTTTTCAGCAAATTGTCTGAACAGAATACAAGTATATTCTGCACTGTGGCGGTAAAAGCTATAAGGAATTAAACCCTACAGGGAAGGGGGAGCTAAAATAAAAAAAGGGTTGATCAACTTAACTCTGTTGCATTTTTGTGTCGTTTCTAACCTTGCCCTTAGCAACAACATCTGCAGACATGAGGTCAGCTTCCACACGTACATTGACTACACCAGTTCTATTTTTCCATCACCCCTCTCAACTCCTCCACTGCTTCTATGCTATTAGACTGCTCCTGACACCCAATCTTGGATGAGCTCCCCAGCTAAAGATTGTGAACACAAAATGCATCATATTCAACACTGCCACAAGCTCTACCTTTTGCATCTATTCCAGTCTCCTTCCTGAACCAGATTATAAGAAACCTAAACAGCCTATTTTACCAGAAGCTGACCCCATATTTCTCCATCACAAAAACTGCTTATGTCACCATAATATTGCTTGCTTCCATCCCTACCTCACCCCGTCTGTGGCTGAAACCCTCATCTGTGCCTTTTTTACCTCCAGATTTCACTATTCCAGTCCACTTCTGACTGGCCTCCCATTCTTGGCTTTGTGAACTTCGGCTTATCCAAAATTCTGCTGCTCCTTTTCTATCCTGCACCAAGTCCCGCTCATTCATCACTCCAGTGCTTGCTGAGCGACATTGGCCCAGTCCCCACAACGGCTCAAATTTAACATTCTAATCCTTTAGATCCCTTTATAGCTTAATCCCCCTCTCTTGCCTCCTCCAGCCTAGCCTACATAACATTTAAATCTCTGTTCCTATCGATTTGCATATATCTCAACCAAAGTTAAATATCTGCCTTTGGAATATCATAGCTACAGTGTATACAATCTACAGGATACACTGTAGCAAATTCCTTGGCAGCATCGCCCATACCTGTGATCTCTACCACCCAGGAGGACCAGGACAAGGGCAGCAAGTGCCTGGTGGTAGCACCATCACTTCCAAGTTATACACCATTGAGACTTGGACATCTATTGCCACTCCTTCATCGTCACTGCGTCAAAATCCTGGGAACACCCTACTTTAACAGCATTGTGGGAGTACCTTCATCCCATGGATTGCAGAGATTGACAAAGACCTCAGAGCAACTAGGAATGGACAATAATTGCCGGCCTTATTAGTGACGCCAGAATGAATATAATACAGATCTTGGTGTTCTTATTTAGGATTTATTACCAATGTAGCATCAGCACTCAGAGCAGCTATTTCCAAAGCTCCAGGCCCAGAAATTTCTAAAATATTTTAACCATTAATAGATTTAACTATGTTGCCTGGGTTTTAAGGACTGAATTGCCAAGGGTCTGTCCTCACAGGTTGGGTTCTCCTGCCAAACATATTTACCCATTTTTTACTGAATTGAAAACATAGATATTCCTTATGGGAGCACTTCTAAAAGGTTGTGATGTCAATACTGGGAATAGAATGAGATTCTTACTCTTGTCACTTTGCATTAGTACCAAATGTTCCCAGTGGTAGCATAGCCAGATGAAGATTGTGAGTTTGATTGAAACTCCAATGCATGAGAAATCTACAGTGGAAAGGTGGGAAGTAGTTTTATGGTTGTAGAGACTGCAATTGAAATTCATTGTGGTAAAGTTTAAAACATCTAAAAAGGCAATGGGGGCGAATGTGATTGTGGTGATATATCAAGTATTAAGTACCTCGTAGTTTCACTTGGCGTAAAGTCCATTTATCAAAAGTACTTGAAAATGTACTAAAATATCTTTTTAGAAGACCCAGAACTGAATTAAAGTAACTGACCTCTCAACTACTTAATCACACCTACATCATATTCTGGCTTTTGTGCATTTATTTGTACAATACAGTGATTCCTCAATTTTTTCAACGGGAATTTAATTTAAAAGTAATTTATAAATGGCAACGATTTAGATTTTCCCTATTTTGTACTACATTGATGCCTATCTGAAGTATACTTTAAGTTTTTTACATTTCAAGCGTGCTGTAGGAAGCATTTTTTTTTTGAAAGTGAAATGCTGGTAAAATTATTTTTCCTGAGCGAAAGTATCCAGCTAATCATAAATGAGAATGGCTTTATAGCCCTACTGGAATAAATCAGAAGTTTGGTATGTAGAAGATCTGGCCGGGGATGTCCTCCGTCTCCCTTGCTCAGCCATCGTAACTTTGCTGAAAGTGCAGTGGAAACCAAATCCATCCGGCGAAGTTCCAGGTCAGGGTAGCTCCAAGGAAATTCCCAGCCAGGTCAGAAAACTATACTTGGCAATTACTTTTAATGTCCTTGAATGGAAATTTAATTGCCTTATTTAATCATAAAGGTTTATTGGACATTGTGAAAGTCAGAACTGGCACATTGTGAGACCCAGCTTGTTTGAGATTTGAGATGTTGGTATATTGGGTCAAAACTATCACTAAAGAAAAAGTACTCGGTAAACTAATGGGACCAAAGGTGGACCAGTCCCCTGGACCTGATGGCTTGCATCCTAGGGTCTTAAAAGAAGTAGCTGCAGAGATAGTGGATGCATTGGTTGTAATCTACCAAAGTTCCCTGGATTCTGGGGAGGTCCCAGCAGATTGGAAAACCGCAAATGCAACGCCCCTAATTTAAAAAAGGAGGCAGACAGAAAACAGGAAACTATAGACCAGTGAGCCTAATGTCTGTCGTTGGGAAAATGCTGGAGTCTATTATTAAGGAAGCAGTAGGAGGACATTTGGAAAAGCAGAGTCAGCATGGTTTTATGAAAGGGAAATCATGTTTGACAAATTTGTTGGAGTTCTTTGAGGATGCAACAAGCAGGGTGGATAAGGGGGACCCAGTGGATGTAGTGTATTTGGATTTCCAGAAGGCAATCGATAAGGTGCCACATAAAAGATTACTGCACAAGATAAAAGTTCACAGGGTTGCGGGTAATATATTAGCATGGATAGAGGATTGGCTAACTAACAGAAAACAGGGAGTTGGGATAAATGGGTCATTTTCCGATTGGCAAACGGTAAATAGTGGGGTGCCTCAGTGCTGGGGCCTCAACTATTTACAATCTATATTAATGACTTGGATGAAGGGAATGAGTGTAACGTAGCCAAGTTTGCTGATGATACAAAGATGATGGGAAAGCAAGTTGTGAGGACACAAAATCTGCAAAGAGATATAGACAGGCTAAGTGAGTGGGAAAAGATTTGGCAGATGGGAAAGTGTGAAGTTATCCACTTTGGCAGGAAAAATAAAAAAAGCAAATTATTATTTAAATGGAGAGAAATTACAAAATGCCACAGTACAGAGGGACCTGGGGGTCATTGTGCATGAAACATAGTTAATATGCAGCTACAGCAAGTAATCAGGAAGGCAAATGGAATGTTGGTCTTTATTGCAAGGGGGATGGAGCATAAAAGCAGAGCAGTCCTGCTCCAACTGTACAGAGTATTGTGTACAGTTTTGGTCTCATTTAAGGAGGGATATACTTGCATTGGAGGCAGTTCAGAGAAGGTTTACTCGGTTGATTCCTGAGATGAAGGAGTTGACTTCTGAAGAAAAGTTGAGTAGGTTGGGCATTTAAAACTGAGATGAGGAGGAATTTCTCCTAAGGGTTGTAAATCTGTGGAATTCTCGGCCCCAGAGAACTGCATTGAATATATTTAAGGTGGAAATACAGATTTTTGAATGATAAGGAAGTGAAGGGTTATGGGGAACAGGCAGGGAAGTGGAGCTGAGGCCAAGATCCGATCAGCCATGATCTTATTAAATGACAGAACAGGTTCGTGGGACCAAATGGCCTACTCCTGCTCCTGTTTCTTATATTCTTATTTCTGAATGGATAGAAGCATTGCACTATGGTGTTTTTTTCAATGAGCTGCTACTAGTGCACTAAACTAAAACCTGGAAGAACAAATCAGATTTGATGCCAATGGTCTGTTTTCTCCTGTTTAATTGCATCATATGAGCACAATAAAGTAGCAAATAAAAGGTAACTATTTCATGTCTTATTCATCAAAAGCAGCTCAAAATATATTTTACCATTTTAGAATTAATTAATACCTCCTAATTTCAGATATGGTTGGTCCACTGGTTTTAGTTACTGTTTGAAACCTTAAAAATACTCTTATCTAGCTTAAATTTATTTTGTGTTTTATTAAAATATTCTCTCTCATATTAAAGCTTCAGCGATCAAAAGTGGCAAATGGTCCGCAGGATATTGAGTCGGGATCATCAACACTGCCACAAAAGAGGCGAATGCATTGTATTTCTCCAGTTTTCATTCAGGCATTTACCCTCACGTTTTTGGCAGAGTGGGGTGATCGGTCACAACTAACTACGATTGTATTAGCTGCTAGGGAGGTGAGTTTTTCAGCTTTTCATTTTCACTTTCGCTTGGAAAATTCATTAATCTAGATTCTTGCGGGGTTTTTTTGGAGAGGAGGGGGAAGAATGGGTTGGTTGAATTTTTGCCTTTCAAGATGAGGAATGATTGTACTCTAGATTTAAAACACTGTTCTGACTCAGTTGAACACTGAGGGTGTGGGTTACGAATTGAGTAAGTTTAGATATCTAGTAAATTTCCATGTATTCTGTCCCCAAAATGCCAGAGATCTCTGAGAACAGAAGGACACTTGTCAAACTGTGCAGGTGTGATTTATTGTTGCCCCTCATATTTTCCACACAATCAATACTTGTGGGCCTTTAAGTGAGGGAGCGAATGTGGTGCTAACTTGTGCTGAATTGTAGGGGTATTTGTACCACTAGGAGCTGGATTGAGACTATTAGAATTCATTTCACTTAATGCCTTTCCATCAGTGGAGAAAGACATTCAATCCATAAATTTGGTTTGCATACACAATACATGCTCATCAATTGTCTCATGACCAATTGGAAGATATCCTCCTTTGAAGGTAGGCAAATGGGATCTCATTGGGGACAAGTTGGTCCCAGGGTGACGCATCTCCTGGTGAAGATTGGAAGCGAGTTGATCCTCTATGGCAGACTCAGTAATCTGATGCCCAAGTCAGGCAGGTCTGCAGTACTCGGAGGTTCAGTTGCTGATTGACAAGTCAGCTTCGGCAAGTTGATGGGGGAAGTCGAACTGTTACTGGGGCATAGGGATTCTTCTCACTTGGCTCCTGATTATCTTGCCAAGTCAATGGTCAAGCATGTAGGGTTGTCCTAGTTGAACAAGCAGTGGAAAGTTCATCTATGCCTTGTGCGAGTAGCTGTGGGGTTTTAACTGATTAAAGTTCAGCAAAATTTTATATACACCCAGGGGTTCTTAATTCTTGGCACTTGGTCAACCTTAAGTTGAGCTCTTTAGTCTCGGATGTTGTTACTGGGGGAGGGGGGCGGGGGGGAGAAGAAAGAGAAGAGAAGGATACTCCAGTTATGTGGATTTCCCAGTAGTTTTATTCGGAGACTCTAGTATGATGAAGGTTTCAGCGCATATCAGACATCTTGCTGAACCAAAAAAATATTTATTCAAAGGCTATGGCTGAGAAATTCGGATAAGCCTGAAAACGGGCGGTGTCATCGCAAGCCAAGGTTAACAGCCGCCCGCAAAGAGAGCCCAGGCAATGGCTTTGAACTAAATCCTCACAGAAGCTCCCGTGCAATGCGCTCTTTCCAGCAGTACAATCAGCAGGAGGTTGAAGGTTGGGTCTAAAGGATGTGTGTGGTGGTCTCCGATCGTGATTTCTTAGTGAACTGCTATGTTTCCAGTTATGCTTCTCGGTTAACAAAGTGTATGCAAGATAAATGAAAGCTTAAAAATAGACTAACCTGTTATATTTTAAAGAATGCAACCATTATTTCTGATTCTACTCCCTAGAATACAAACCTATTCTTTTAATGTGCATACATAGTGAATAAGCTTTGTGATTAGAGGCTTTTCAGTAATTCTTTTTAACAGTATATCTCTCTAGAAAGTACCCAGAATAAGAATTATGAAAGGACAATCGTGTACTGAAATTGGGAGATTTGTTTGCAGTACTGCATGTCAGAGCTGGCATAGGTGATCCATGATTCTTCCCTGAATAGAGATGTGAGAAGTTTACTGGATCCTCTGAATATTAATAAGAGTAAATGCAGATGTACAAATTCCTTCAGAAATAGCAAAAAGTCATTGGGTCTCCTTTCATTGGAAAAACTAATAAGCACACACCACCTTCAGAGGAACAGGATGCATATTCAATATGGACATTTGTAACAATAACAGTAAACATTTACAAATCCCAAATATTTCATTTCCACTTTACTGACACAACTGCAAGTGACAGTAGACTGTCCCCTATACTGTTTATAACCATAATGCTGTTCTGTACACATTACATGCCAGAACTCTCTGATCTGTTTGGGTTGAGTGCAGGCATCTGAAGTGTATAGAACAGGCATTCAATCTGCTGATAGGTTTCTGCAGCAATCACCATGAGCCATCTCACTGGATTGGACTCTGCAGAATTCTGCAGCAATCACCATGAGCCATCTCACTGGATTGGACTCTGCAGAATTTTTGTAGACCTTGGCGAAAATCTGTAGCGCTCTGCTGCTTTCTCCTGGCTCTACGTGCTGTCAACGGCTGCACGTATGGGCGTGCTTTAGAGAGGGCGTTAAGAGGAGCGGTGATATCCAAAATTGCTGCGCATGCGTCAATTCGCCGTTGTGCGGTGATTGCCATCACACTCCTAATTAAAATACTTGCGGCGAGCGCAGGCAACAGCAGCACTGCAGACCTGCCCGATATGGTAGCCGTTGAGTACTGTGGTGGAAGCAAGATGGCTGCCATTTTTTCTTCAAAACTAGCCTTAACAGCTGGTGCTAAAGGTTCCCATTTCTAGGCCCATACCTTTATAATCCTTGAGCACTTTTCATGATCTTAAATCATCTATGATTTACCTTGTCTTCCTATAGAATCTGAAATTGCTGATTTCATTTGAATATTGTTAACAAAACACCTATTCTATTATCCGTACATGGAGACGAGGAAATGCCCATGTTCACCAAACCCAGTTTCCAATTTGCACATCTTCTATGGAATTTTGCTAAAGTGGGTTGATCTTGAAAATTACGTATAATTAGCATAGAGTAGAAGAATCTCGATAAAGGTATAAATGTTGGAAGTTAGTTAAGATTTTCTCCGCCTCTTTGGCAAATGCCAAACTTGCTCCAATAAGTAGTAGTCCTCAAGGATAAAGTTCCTGTTTTAGTCTGCCTTAAAGTCTGATTTTTAGAATTTCCTTTATCTTCGAAAGATTATTGACAAGAATTGTATACTCACTTTTTAATTCACGGAATGTGGGCTTTGCTGGCAAGGCAGCATTGTTTACCCATCCCTAAATGTCTTGAGAAGGTGGTGATGAGCCGCCGCTTTAACTTGCTGCTGTCCGTGTAGTGAAGGTGCTCCCACAGTGCTGTTGGCGAAGGGGGTTCCAGGATTTTGACCCAGTGACGATGAAGGAACAATGATATACTCCCAAATCAGGGTGGTTTATGATTTGGAGGTGGAGGTGTTCCAATGCACCTGCTGTTCATATCCTTCTAAGTGGTAGAGGTGGTGACTTTGGGAGGTGCTGTCGAAGAAGCCTGGGCAAGTTGCTGCAGTGCATCTTGTAGATGGTACAAGTAATTTTTTTTCTTAAACGATTCCTTTGACTCCTAGTCTACTGAAATTTAATACAAGCCAACAAAATAGTTTCAACAGTTGAACATTTTCACAGAAATATACACGAAGATACCCATTCCGAAACAACAGATCCTATATCGACATGGACCAATGTGATTGGTGGGCAGAAGAATTTCTCACATTGCACTTTGACGACATTTTTTCTTAACTTTTCTACCCGTTTCTCCCCTCTCTCTCTCTTTCCCCCCCCCCCCCCCCCGGCCCCCAGTTTTAATTTATAGAGGGCATCAAAGCCAAACTTGGCCTTGTCCTCGAATCGTGCATTTTTTATACACCAGATTGCAATTAGGAGCATGAACCCTACTTCAGTTCCCCTTGACTCAGGAATATTGGAGCCAAATGTAGTTACCCCATAGCAGTTCGCATTGCCTTAACCAGCTGAACCATTGAGCAACACCATACAAATTATTTTGCAAGGTATTTTTTATCGTGTGTGAAAGATGAGTGATGGATTCAACAAGAAATATTTTGTATGTTGATTAGCAACCTAACTCAGGAATTCAGTGAAACTATATATTGATGCTCTAATGGTGCACTTTTTCTGCAGGACCCCTTTGGTGTAGCTGTAGGTGGAACACTGGGCCACTGCCTTTGTACTGGATTGGCAGTTATTGGAGGAAGGATGGTTGCCCAAAAGATCTCTGTTAGAACTGGTAAGTATTAAGACAAGTTTTGTTAATAAATAAAATTACTGATTTAAATTGTCAAAATAATACTGGACTGAATTCCTCTCCTTTTCTCTTCATTCTGAGGGAGGTGGGAACTAAATGTTAAGCTGTAACTGGTCAAATGGGATATGGCTGCCATAGACAAAATAAGAGCCATATTTGGCAAGTATGGAGTGCACCGTCTGAACATGTAGCAAAGACCAAACCAGTGCTCTTGTGAAAGAAACACTTAAGGCAGCACAGCACTTGCTTGTGTGTATTAGGCACACGTCCACATTGGTTTAAAGTAATTGGGGAGAGGTTTAGAGGAGATATGAAGGGAGATTTATTCACCGAGTGGTTGGAGGTCTAGACCTCACTGCCTGAAAGGGTGGTAGAGGTAGAAACCCTCACCACATTTTAAAAATACTTGGATGTGCACTTAAAGTGCCGTAAGTTACAGGACTACAGACCAATAGCTAGGAAGTGGGATTAGGCTGGATAGCTCTTGGTCAGTCGGCACGGACACAATGGCCTCCTTCTGTGCAGTAAATTTCTATGGTTCTATGGTGGTATGTGGTCTAGCACTGACATATTGATTACCAGAATTTATTCATATTTGTACATAATTTCTAGTAACTTGTAGAAAAATACATTATATCTCATGACCTGAAACCAAATGTCTAATCTACCTCTTTCACTTTTTTTTCTAAAATCAGATGCTAAGGGAATATTAAAAATACAGTTTATATAGCATGTGGACTTGGCCATAGGGAGCATGTTCTCAAAATTTGCTGGTGATGTAAGAGTATGGGATTTGGTAAACTGAAGTCTACTGTAAAAGATTGCAGGAGAACATATACGAGCTAGCAGAATGGGTAGACAAGTGTTGGATGCAATTTAATGCAGAGTATTATGAACTAATACATTTTGGGAGAAAAACGAATAAGTATACACTTGGGAAAATGCTGAAGGATGTGGATAAATGGAAATTTAAGAGTTTAAATGCATAATTCTTAATGTGGGTAGATGAAGTCATAAAGAAAGAGCCAAAAATACTTTGAGTTTTATAAATGGGGGCACAAAGTATGATCTATTTTTACAAAACATTGATTAGACCATAGTTCGACTACTGTGTGCAGTTTTGGATCTACCATTCTACAAAGGACATTAAAGCCATAGAGAGCATTCAATGTAGAATTAGTCAGGAATGGAAAATGCTTTGAGGAAATACTGGGATTATTTCTAGTGGAGCAGAGAAGGCTAAGAGGAGATTTGATAACGCTTTTTAAAGTTGAAGTTTTTGATGGGTTGAATAGAGGGAGATTATTTCCTCAAGTTGAGGAATCCATAATGTGGGGTCATCAATTTTAAATTAATCACTGCATATGTACAGAGCGATTAGGGGAAATTTCTTTCTGCAAAGTTTTGTGGCCGAGGAAAAGATGGATAAATATTTGAACAGAACAAAATACAAGTTTGTGAAGAGAACAAGGCAGCATGATTAGTTTAGGATTAGCAAAGAGCCAGTACAGACATGATGGACTGTATGGCCTCCATTTGTGCTTTAAACTTCTATGTCGATGAAAGGGAAAGACCTACTCACTGGGATGCCCATATAAGCAGCAGATGCTGTTGCAAGAAAATTATATACTTTCTCATGGACTAAGCAATGTAGATTAAAGAATATGTTTGTGATGGGGCTTGTCCTAGTTTCATAGGTTTTAAAAGAAAAAAAATTGATTTGCCAGTTTTGTAGATTACATAATGCAGAGGAAGTCTAGATTTATTAATTTTATAAAAATATTTGATTTAATTTTTTTGTTTGTTTTCAGTGACCATCATTGGTGGAATAGTTTTCTTGGCATTTGCACTATCCGCCTTGTTCATCAGCCCAGACAGCGGGTTTTAACAAGAATGTTTGCGGGAATGACGACCAGCATTGCCCATTTCCAACTCTCATTGCTATGTTTATAAATGTACAATGTAACTGCAAACTACAGAGGACTTGATGTAGACCTCTGCCTCCTGTACAGTTTACATGTATTTTAGATTCTGAAGGGAGTCTTGAGTTTTTGAACCCAAACAACCACACTGTAGGTTTCATTTGCTGTATAAATATTTCATTAAGTAGGTTCCTCACCATTTATCACTCACTGTTAGCATAAACATTAAATACAACATATCAGAGTTTGGAAGTAACTTTGATGGAGAGCTCCAGCATTAAAAGAACGCTTTTCATAATGGGAATCTAAACTTTAAAAATGAAGTAAAATTTTATTACAATACTCTCTCTAAAGAAAATGTTTCTCAGCATTTTCTTTATAGTGCAGTCCTTTTAATTACTTTGTTTAGTACACTGTTTCATGAGCCTCCATTGCATTACTTGAAGGGATCATTGACATCAAGCAATGCAGATTTGTTAACTAGCTTTTTTTTTAGTAATCCTACATGGCTGGTGATGAGTCATCAAATGAGCAGATAATATTGGGGCAAGTTTAAAAGAGTAACAGACTTTAGTGGCACTGACCCATAATTATCAGTTATGTTTTATAATTGTAATAACTAGGTTTGTGAGGTGGTTGTTTGTGATTTTTATGTTGATCTTGCAAATTAGTGCTGTTCGATTGTTAACATTTGAGCTGCACAGGTTTGTAACTGCTACTTTCCACTTTTCCTGTGTTTCTGATCAGACTGGGTGTATGTCGGCTTCTAACCTTTTTAAAAATAACGGGAATTGATCAAGAATGCAAGTAGTGACTGTTTCTGGTAGTTAGAATTACAAATTAACTTGTAATCCTGAAGAGCTGCAGAAGGAATGTCAAACACAAAATGTTTTGGTACTGCAATTGATAAAGCGCTCAGTACAGATTACAGTGAATGGTATGTTTGTCCCAGTTAGTTGCTGCAACTTTTAGTATTTAAGTTAGCATTTAAATTCACACTTCCAGAACTCCACAGTGGCCTCTTGCCTGTTTACGGTTATGTCCGTAAAACGGAGCAGACTCCTTGGGGTGGAATAAGGATAAATGGATGCATTGATGCATAATCATTTCTTAGTATTGTTCTGAGATGAGGTTTCTGAATTATACTAATTAGCAAAAACTCACCATCTCCCAATCCATCTGAAAGCAGGAGCAGCCTTGAAAATGTGAGTAATAAAATTAATGAATACAAGAAATGGCATCATGATGATTTTACCCCATAGTTATCTTCTGATTTTAGTTAAATGAGGACTTTATAACACTGCAGTTGCTTAAAATGGTTAACAGCTATTCAGTTACCATTATAAGACTAAAATTATCTTGCAAGACAGGTCTACTGTTAAATTATGTGAACAGTAGTGGCAATTATGTAAGTATCAAAAACATATTACATGTTTTTTAACATTCATATGTTCAGCCAACAGAAGTACCCAGTTTATGGCCCTCATTACCTTCAAGTTGGTTTGTTTTGCTTTGAGGATTTGAAGTGTTAAACTTTTGTATTCACCATTTTACAGAAATGTAAATAGTGTAAACTTATATATAATGCAATATGCTCTATACTGGAAAGACATTTTGAAACAATTGCGATTGGAACTCAAAACTAGGATTGCTTTTCTGTTGGAGCTAGACTCCTAGATATTCACTTGTCTGTGGCAATATAAACATTTGTGTCTTGGCAGGTAACTAAGACAATTTTATACTGAGGAAAAAATATTTCTATTGTATAAAATAGCTTTAATACACAGGTATTGGGAATTTAGAGCAGTGTTTAACTTGGACTGATGAAAGAACAATGTATCCAATGTTCTTTTAAAGTAAAGGATTATGTGTAAAATGCTGCTTTCTGCACCCCTGGCTCACAGAGAAAACTACAAAGAGTGGGGGAGGAGGGGAGAAGTCATTACTTGGCAGCTCATGCTGTGGATCAGTGAGGGAATTGTAAATGGGGAGAGAAGAATCTTAACACCAGTAAGATAATGAATTGCAATTTCAAAGAGTACTTGTCAGGATTGGTGCTACAATGTTGTAGCCCTACCACAAATCCATTCTCTGAATGAGGTTTTGTATTGAGAGCGTGAGATCAATGAATTTACTCCTTAGCGTACAGCTGCTGTGAACAACTTTTACCTTTTTTTAGTTTCAAAAATTGTGGTTCCACTATATTACTTTCCTTGACAGCTCTTCAGAAAACTAGCACTGTTATAAATGTGGAACTTGAATTTCCAGTTGTTCTGTTATTTTGGTGCAGCAAATGCAGTCTATATCAAATTGGGCTTTTGCGAAGTAAACAGTGCTGCACTTCAGATCTCAGCACAGACAGGGCGTCTCATTATAAACTTTGTCTTCATCCATACAGAGTAACTCTTTGTGCTATTGGAATAAATGAAGATTAAGGCTTTTGGGTTAAAAGAACTTGGTTGTAGAATTCTTAGTTTTGTGGTCTTTCAACCACATGTGGCCTCCACAGGCCCCCATGTGTTCTACGTTAGAGTATGACAGTTATCAGATTCCTCCTAAAATGGCGTGAAACGAAAATCTTCGACAAAGATGATGATCTTTGTCGAAGATCTTCGTTTCACGCCATTTTATAATGTATCTTATAATCCTTGCCCTATTTGATTTTTATTCCTTGTGGTGCAGCATACCCATTACTGTAGGTGCAGTGCTGTCTTCAGTTTTCACTTTAGCTATTGTGCTCAATGTCTTTACGTTTGAACCCTGACATTCACCTAAATTAGCTGATACACGAGTTGGAGAGTAAATACACATTTGCACTATTAGTAGTTTATACAATCTGTATACCTAAATGTTTTTGTGAACAAGACCATGCAGAACATTTTCTTTGACATGATAGAATACAGAATTATAAGAAACTTAAGAATTTGTTGTACTGTTATGTGGTTGTGCTTATTTAAAGTATAAGGCAATATCTTTAAAATTTGACATTTTATTTCTAAATTGTGTTGAATACTGCCTCAGCTTTGTTGTCATATTCACAATTTAGGAGAATTAATGTTGGATCATAAGTTATGTTTTCTCAACACTATGATTTCCAGGTTCATTTTTTCTCAGTCTGTCTTCCAAGAATTTGTACTTTGAAGATTCAGGGTTATTAGGTGTATTGTGATGTATTTGCAACCTGGGTGCAGTCTTAACTCTTCTTGATCTTTTAGCACCATTTGATTAAATCTGGCAAGCAAAGGTACTTAGCAATGAGCTCACACCTTGTTCATTTCATCAAATATGATTTGCCAGTGTTCTATAAATGTTTTTATTTTATATATTTAACTTGTTTTTTTTTTGCTAAGTTTTACATTTGTTGTAGTAGTAGTAGTCATAAACTGTGCTGCTGGGAGGACTCTGTTGGGTTAACTATAAATGGTTCACACTTGACACAATGTAGCAAAATGTTGATGACATTTTTTTCTGAAATCTTTTTTGTATATTAGTGATTTAACTCTGATGTAAAACCCCAATGTGGTGTAAATAATGAGCTGTATCTAAGGGGAAAGATGCTCTGCACTTAATGTGAACATTTTAGTGCGAGACCAGAAAAGTTAAGTGCCGCTTAATCATAGAAATTTACAACACAGAAGGAGACCATTCGGCCCATATGCCAGCCAACAGAGCTATTCAGCCTAATACCACTTTCCAGTTCTTGGTCCATAGCCTTGTAGGTTATGGCACTTCAAGTGCATATTCAAGTACTTTTTAAATGCTGTGAGGCTTTCTGCCTCTACCACCCTTTCAGACAATGAGTTCCAGACCCCCCCACCACCCTCTGGGTGAAAATATTTCTCCTCAAATCCCCTCTAAACCTCCTACCACTTACTTTAAATCTATGTCCCCTGGTTATTGACTCCTTTGCTGAAAAGAATAGGTCCTTCCTATCCATTCTATCTAGGCCCCTCATAATTTTATACACCTCAATTAGGTCTCCCCTCAGCCTCTTCTGTTCCAATGAAATCAGCCCCAGCTTATCCAATCTTACCTCATTGCTAAAATTCTCTAATCCAGGCAACATCCTCGTAAATCTCCTCTGCACTGGAGAGGGTACAATCACATCTTTCCTGTAATGTGACCAGAATTCCATGCAGTACTCTAGCTGTGGCCTAACTAGTGTTTTATACAGTTCAAGCATAACCTCACTACTCTTGCCTTTATTAGCCGAGGAATAGAATACAAGTATCCCGTATGCCTTCTTAACCACCTTATCCAGCTGTCGTCTTACCTTCAAGGATCTGTACACATGCACTCCAAGGTCCCTCTGTTCCTCTACACTTCTCGGTGTCCTATCATGTATTGTGCATTCCCTTGCTGTGCTAGCCCTCTACAAATGCATTACCTCACAAAGGCTTTTGACAAGGACCCCCACGAGATTGGTGTGCAAAATTAAAACACATGGTATTGGGGGTAATCTGACGTGGATAGAGAACTGGTTGGCAGACAGGAAGCAGAGAGTCGGGATGAATAGGTGCTTTTCAGAATGGCAGGCAGGGACTAGTGGAGTGCCGCAGGGCTCAGTGCTGGGACCGCAGCTCTTTACAATATACATCAATGATTTGGATGAAGGAATTGAGTGTAATATCTCCAAGTTTGCAGATGACACTAAGCTGGGTGGCGGTGTGAGCTGTGAGGAGGACGCTAAGAGGCTGCAGGGTGACTTGGACAGGTTAGGTGAGTGGGCAAATGCATGGCAGCTGCAATATAATGTGGATAAATGTGAGGTTACCCACTTTGGTGGCAAAAACACGAAGGCAGAATATTATCTGAATGGCGGCAGATTAGAAAAAGGGGAGGTGCAACGAGACCTGGGTGTCATGGTACATCAGTCACTGAAAGTTGGCATGCAGGTACAGCAGGTGGTGAAAAGGGCAAATGGTATGTTGGCCTTCATAGCTAGGGGTTTTGAGTATAGGAGCAGGGAGGTCTTACTGCAGTTATACAGGGCCTTAGTGAGGCCTCACCTAGATTATTGTGTTCAGTTTTGCTCTCCTAATCTGAGGAAGGACGTTCTTGCTATTGAGGGAGTGCAGCAAAGGTTCACCAGACTGATGCTCGGGATGGCAGGACTGACCTATGAGGAGAGACTGGATCGAATGGGCCAGTATTCACTGGAGTTTAGAAGGATGAGGGGATCTCATAGAAACATAAAATTCTGACGGGACTGGACAGGTTAGATGCAGGAAAAATGTTCCTGATGTTGGGGAAGTCCAGAACCAGGGGACCCAGTCTAAGGATAAGGGGTAAGCCATTTGGGACTGAGATGAGGAGAAACTTCTTCACTGAGAGTTGTTAACCTGTGGAATTCTCTACTGCAGAGAGTTGTTGATGCCAGTTCATTGGATATATTCAAGAGGGAGTTAGATATGGCCCTTACGGCTAAAGGGATCAAGGGGTATGGAGAGAAAGCAGGAAAGGGGTACTGAGGTGAATGATCAGCCATGATATTGAATGGTGGTGCAGGCTCGAAGGGCCAAATGGCTTGCTCCTGCACCTATTTTCTATGTTTCTCTCACTTCTCTGGATTGAATTCTGTTTGCCACAGTTTTGACCAGTCCATGTCTTCCTGCAGTTTACAGTCACAAAAACACCCATCGACCATTATCCTTTGCTTCCTGTCTCTGAGCCAATTTTGGATCCAACTTGCCACTTTGTCTTGGATCACATTACTTTTACTTTCATGACCAGTCTGCCATGTGGGACCTTATCAAATGCCTTGCTAAAATCCAGATAGACTACATCAAAAGCACTACTCTCATTAACCCTTCTTGTTACCTCTCAAAATTCAATCAAGTTAGTCAGACATGACCTTCCCGTGACAAATCCATGCTGACCTTGATAAATCCGTGCCTTTCTAAATGAAGATTTATCTTGTGTCTCAGAATTGTTCCCACCACCGAGGTTAGGCTGACTGGCCTGTAATTACCCAGTCTATCCCTTTTTCCCTTTTTAAACAATGGTACAATGTTACACGTCCTCTGGCACCACACCTGTAGCCAGAGAGGATTTGAAAATGATGGTCAGAGCTCCTGCTATTTCCTCTCTTGCCTCTCAACAGCCAAGGATACATTTCATCTGGACCTGGGGATTTATCCACTTTTAAAGATGCTGAATCCTTTAATACTACTTCTCTCACTGTTTGTTTCATTGAATATTTCTCACTCCTCCCTGATTCCAATGTCTGCATCATCCCTCTCCTTTGTGAAAACACACAAAGTATTCATTAAGAACCATACCCATGTCTTCTGCCTCCACACACAGGCTACCTTTGTGGTCCCTAATAGGCCCTACTCTTTAGTTATCCCCTTGCTCTTAATGTATTTATAAAACATCTTTGGGTTTTCCTTGATATTGCATGCCAATATTTTTTCATGTCCTCTTTGCTTTTCTAATTTCCTTTTCAATTTCACCCCTGCACTTTCTATACACCTCTAGGCTTTCTGCAATATTGAGCCCTTGGTATCTGTCATAAGCTTCCCTTTTTCTATTTATCCTACCCTAATAATAAAATACATTGAAATATCAATGAAGTATTTCATGGTGTGATTTGGCAGCTATATTTGGGACAGCATGACAGGCTTGCATTTATATAGTACTTTTCACGACCTCAGGACTTCACAAAGCACCTTTATAGCCAATGAAGCTCTTGACGTGTAGTTACTGTTGTAATGTAGGAAATGTGGGAGCCAATATGTGCACATAAAGGTCCCACAAACAGCAATATGATCAGATCATCTGCTTTGGTGATAGTTGAGAGATAAATATTGGCTAGAACAGAGAGGGGACCTCCTCTGTGTTTTTTTTTGAATAGTGTCATGGGCAATGTACCCCCCCCCCCCCCCCCCGGCCTCGTCACAGTTTGGACCCGGGCTGCATTAGATCGGCGGAGAGCTGCACAGCTTCGACCAAAAGTTGGTCATGGGATCTCTTGCATCCACCCGCAAGGGAAGATAGAGTCATTGATGCCGTCTCGTCCGAAAGACGGCATCAATGACATTGCGGTGCTACCTCTGTACTGCACTGAAATGTAGGCCTAGATTTTATGCTCAAGTCTTTGGAGTGAGACTTGGGTCTACAATCTTCTGACTCTCAGGCAAGCATGTTACTAATTGAACCAGGGCTGGCACCAAATTGAGAGTTCCCAATTCAAACTTGCTGCCAATCGATGTGATACTTTGTTGATGAATTTTGGTGAGTATTGTCATCTTGGGGCTATCGCCCTAAGGTGCCTTCGATTGGGAATATGGGATATTTTAACAGGAAAAGCTCTCCTTGGCTTAAAACGTTTTTGATCTTGCACATCTCCTTTCTCTAACATCTCTAGTCTCTTATACCCATCTGCTGCTCGTTTCAATGGCGATTCCTAGTTTCATATCTTTACCCTCTGTGAAATAGTACCTAATTAAAATATGTTTTTGAACATTGTAATTTATCATAATTTTGAAAATTTTGTGACAGAGGTACCTTATGTTTACATGATGCTGGTGAGGTGCTAGCTCATATTCGACATGATTGGAAAAACTACTATTTGGAGACTAATGTAGAGGAAAATCAGAGGCACCCCTCGATCGACAGGAATATTTGCACACAGCACAAATGGTGCTGAATTAAATGCTCATCTAACAAAGGAGAAAGTTCTGGAATGCATTAAGCCCACATTCTTAACTTTCATCTGTTTACCACTCCTTGTGTGGAAAATGACAAATTCCTATGAGCTGTTCAGAGACAAGTGTAGTGATTTTAATTGGTTCCTGAAAAATTAAGGAGCTGAAAATCCTTGACTTTTCTGGTATACCCCTGCTACAACTCTGGCATGTCCCAGCCCAACATTGGAGTTCGTGCAAACCTAGTACGGGGCTTGCTTGCCTGTTACAAACTTCAGGGACTCCCTGCCCTGGCCTGAGAGCTTCCGATGAAAGGATTGGTGGCTGGTTTGCCCGTAAGAACTAGTAATGGTGCAGGAACAGAATGCAGGGAAGAAACTCGTGAATTAGTGGTTGGGATGGGGACCCTCCTTCAGAACACCGTGCTGATGAGGTGATCTGCAACCTTGATTTTGAGCTTTTTGTCTTCTGGGCTCTTGGAGCTTGCACTACTTCGCTAGTTTTCCATGCTTTTATTTCTAACTACCTTTCCCCCCACCACCCGTCATTAATGGTGTATTTTAAAATCTTAATTTTTTTGATTTCTCATACCACTTATCTCTTGCAAAATTACTTCCGTCATTAACCATCTTCTGGTGTCCACTCAAGTACTTTACAGATCACATTCTATTTCTTTTGCCCACTTCCCTCCATTGCAATGTCACTTTTCGTGTCTGTTGGGATCCCAAGCTTCTACAAAATCTCACCACTTCTGTGGGTCTCGCTATCGATTGTCATTCAATTATTGGGACTAACTAAAAAGTTGATTTTGCATTCTTAAGATCTTCAGCCAGACCAGCTTGTAATGTGATGAAATGACAGGAAGGCACTCAACATCTTACTTGGTCTGAAACTGCAGCTTCAACAGCTCCTTAAATGAAAATTTTATCAAGTTAAAATTGTCTTAACGGATCCAATTAACACCAACGCTCTACTAATTTTACAGATGCTTACTGCTAGGCAGATGAAATGTCTATCTATTTCAGGCAGTAGGCCCCTTTTAAGATGCAAATTGTGGTACTTTGTGAGACCCAGAACCCTGTTTGGCACTATGTGTATATATATATCCCTCTCCCAGGGGGAACTATCGACCAGAGGTAGGAAAGATAATGGAATCCATAATCAAAGATTTAATAGAAAAATATCTAGAAACTGAAAATATAATGGGTAGTCAACACGGATTCCAAAAGGGAAGGTTATGCTAGACCAACTTTATTGAATTATTTGAAGAAGTAACAAGGTAGATGAGGGTAAAGCAGTAGTAGACGTAATACATTTAGATTTCCAAAGAAACCTTTGATAAGGTACTGCATAGTAGACTCATGATGAAGCTCACAACATGTGGAATTGGGGGACAGGTACCAGACTGGATAGCAAGCTGGCTACAAAATGGATAATGGGGATTAAAGGTAATTATTCAGATTGGCAAATGATGTTCCACAAGGGTGGCTGGAACCACAGTTGTTCACCATTTACTTAAATGGTTTGGACTCAGGCATCAGAAGTACAATTTCAAAATTTACAGATGACACTAAATGGGGGGTATAGTTAATACAGAGGAATGAGACAAAATACAGGAATACATTAATAAACTTCCAGAATGGGCTTATAATTGGCAAATGAACTTCAAAATAGGTAAGTGCAAAGTAATACATTTTGGTAGGAAGAATAAGGAGGCCACATATGCCTTGAAAAATAAGTGTCCAAATGGGATCGAGGTGCTGAGGAATCTGGGGGTACGGATACATGGATCGCTAAAAGTGTCGCAGGTTAATAAGGCCATTTTTTAAAAAAAACAAAGCACGAGTTCATTTCCAGAGGGATAGAATTGAAAAGTAGAGGAGTTGTGTTAAACTTGTATATAACTTCTAATCTCCATATTATAAATCATCATCATCATAGGCAGTCCCTCGGAATCGAGGAAGACGCTTCCATTCCTGAAGTGAGTGGTGACTGAACAGTCCAATACGAGAGCCACAGACCCTGTCACAGGTGGGACAGACATTCATTGAGGGAAGGGGTGTGTGGGACTGGTTTGCTGCATGCTCCTTTCGCTCCCTGCGCTTGACCTCTTCACGCTCTTGCCGTTGAGATTCGAAGAGCTCAACGCCCTCCCGGATGCACTTTCTCCACCCAGGGCGGTCTTCGGCCAGGGACTCCCAGGTGTCAGTGGTGATGTCGCATTTTAGCAGGGAGGCTTTGAGGGTTTCCTTGTAATGTTTCCACTGCCCACCTTTGGCTCGTTTGCTGTGAAGGAGCTCCGCATAGAGCATTTGCTTAAGGAGTCTCGTGTCTGGCATGCGAACTATGTGGCCTGCCCAGCGAAGCTGATCAAGTGTGATCAGTGCTTCAATGCTGGGGATGTTAGCCTGGGCGAGGACACTGATGTTGATGCGCTTGTCCTCCCAGGGGATTTGCAGGATCTTGCGGAGACATCGTTGGTGATATATCTCCAGAGTCTTGAGGTGTCTTCTGTACATCGTCCATGCCTCTAATCCATGCAGAAGGGCGGGTGTTACTACAGCCCTGTAGACCATGAGCTTGGTGGTAGATTTGAGGGACTGGTCTTTGAACACTCTTTTCCTCAGGCGGCTGTAGGCTGCATTGGAAGCAATATTGAATCTCTGCATCAATGTCTGCTTTTGTTGATGAGAGGCTCCCGAGGTATGGGAAATGGTCCACGTTGTCGAGGGCTACGTGTGAATCTTGATGATTGGGGGGCAGTGCTGTCCGCCGACGATAGGCTGGTGGAGGACCTTCGTCTTACGGATGTTAAGTGTAAGGCCTTTGCTTTCATATGCCTCGGTGAATACGTCGACTATATCCTGGAGTTCAGCCTCAGAATGTGCGCAGACACAGGCATCATCCATGTACTATAGCTCAATGATAGAGGTTGGGGTGATCGTGGACCGGGCCTGGAGGCGGCGTAGGTTAAACAGCTTCCAACTGGTTCTGTAGTTTAGTTCAATTCTAGCGGGGAGCTTGTTGGCTGTGAGGTGGGGCATGGCAGCGAGAAAGATTGAGAAGAGGGTTGGAACAATGACGCAGCTGTGTTTGACCCTGGTCCGGACGTGGCTTGCATGTCATCGTGGAGCAGGCGAAGGATGTTGATAAACTTTTGGGGGCATCCGAAATGGAGGAGAATGCTTCATAGACCCTCACGGTTGACAGTGTCAAAGGCCTTTATAAGATCGAAAAAGGCTATGTATAAGGGCTGGTGCTGCTCCCTGTATTTTTTCTGCAGCTGTTGCATTGCAAAAATCATGTCCGTTGTGCCCCATAGCAGACAAAATCCGCACTGTGATTCCGGGAGGAGCTCCTCGGCCACAGGGAGAAGAGGGTTGAGGAGAACTCTAGCGACAACTTTCCTAGTGGCTGACAGCAGGAAGATTCCCCTGTAGTTGCTGCATTCGGACTTGTCCCCTTTTTTAAAGATGGTCATGATCAGTGCATCTCTGAGATCTCCCAGCATGCTCTACTCCCTCCCGATGAGAGAGATGAGGTCATTATAGAGAGGCATTGGTGAAGGTGCAAAAATGATTTACTCGAATGATACTAGAACTGAGGTTATACCTATCAAGAAAGATTGAACAGGCTGGGGCTCAAGAGAAGACTGAGGGGTGACCTGATTGAGGTCTTCAAGATTATAAAAGGGTTTGATAAGGTAGACGTAGAGATGTTTCCACTTGTGAAAAAGACCAGAACTAGGGGCCATAAATACGAGAGAGTCACTAATAAATCCACTAGGGAATTCAGAAGAAAATTCTTTACCCAGAAAGTGGTTACATTGTAGAACTCACTACCACAGGGAGTAGTTGAGGTAAATAGCATAGATACATTCAATGGGAAGCTAGAGAAGCACATGAGGGAGAAAGGAATAGAAGGATATGTTGATGGGGGTTAGATGAAGAGGGGTGGGAGGAGGCTTGTGTGGAGCATTAAAGCCGGCATGGACCTGTTGGGCTGAATGGCCTGTTTCTGTTCTTATAAATACTTTGTGGGGTCAAGAAGAAATTTGCATATTTAAAAGGGTCTACTACCTGGAACAGGCAGGCATTTCGGCCGCTCAATGGGAGGTATTTTATATTGGCCCCAGAAAAATAATCTAGGCCACAGCACCACTGAACTCCCTTCCCTGCGATTGGAAGTCCCTGAATCCAGCAGGTTGCATCAGAGTGCTTGCCAATTTTATTTAAATGACTTTTGGCCACTTCACTGATTGGGCGCACTCTGCTGGTCAGATCCCTTGTCTCTCTGCAACCCAATGTATGATGTTTGGTCAAGAGAATAGTGCTTGCACTCTTGAATGTTATGGTAAGTTTTTCAGCTTGTGAAAATAAGTGCTGATATGAGACTGGACATAACCACCCTCCACCATGCTTGACAGGATCCTCGACCAAATCCATCCCATTTTTCACCCCTTCCCCTCCCTCCCAGAACCACGATAGGGTTTCCCTTGTCCTCAGCTTCCACCCCACCTGCCTCCATGTTCAATGGATCATCCATTGCCATTTCTGCCATCTCCAAAGTGATGCTACCACCAAACATATCTTCCCTCGTCTCCCAGCATTCCAAAGGGACCCTTCCCTTTGCGACATCCTGGTCCACTCTTCAATCACCCCCAACAATCACTCCCCTTCCCACGGCACCTTCTCATGTAAGTGCAGGAGATGCAGCACCTGCCCTTTCACCTCCCTTCCCACCATTCAGGACCCAAACACTACTTCCAGGTGAAACAGTAATTCATTTGTACTTGTTTCAATTTAGTATACTGTATTTGCTGCTCATGATGCGGTCTCCTCTACATTGGGGAGACCAAACGCATATTGGGTGATCACTTTGCTGAACACCTCCGTTTAGTCCACAAGCGTGACCCTGAGCTTCTGGTCACTTGTCATTTTAATTCTCCACTCCACTCCCACTCTGACTTCTCCTTTGGCCTCCTACACTGTTCTAATAAAGCTTGAGGAACAGCACCTTGTATTTCTATTTAGGCACTTTACATCCTTCCAGACTCAACATTGAGTTCAACAATTTCATAAACACAGCTCCCATTTTTTTTGGAGAACAGGAGTTGGTAAATGTTACCATTTACAGCTCCTCTAGACATATCTTTTGTTTCTTTAAGACGCTCCTTAAAACCTACCTCTTTAACCAAGCTTTTGATCATCTGCCTTAATTTCTTCTTTTGTGGCTCAGTGTCAAATTTATCTGTTTTATCTTGTTACACTGTTGTGAAGCGCCTTGGGATATTTTACTGCGTTAATGGTGCTTATATAAATAAAAGTTATTATTATTACTTGTCCCATTATCACCCCTTTTTCTTTGCACCATCATTTTTTTTGTCATTTAATCACTCCTGCCTTCTACCCTATCACAGATCTTCCCTTTTGTTCTTTCCTCCCCCCTTCCCTGCCTCTACTTGCTTAAAACCTATTAAATCTCTAACCTCTGCCAGTTCTGACGAGAGTTCATCAACCTGAAACGTTAATGGTTTCTTTTTCCACAGGTGCTGCCTGATCTGAATATTTCCAGCATTTTCTGTTTTTATTGTTGATATACACTATCCATTTAGTAAGAGCTAAAATCTATGCTTATCAGTTGTCTGATGGGGCAGGGGAACCAGGTCTCTTTAGGACAAACTGGCTTCAAGATGATAAACAAGTAACGGAAGATTAAAGCCAAGTTGATGCCCCGTGGCAGACTGTGAGGTCTATTCTACAATACTTCAGCACCTTAATGATTAATAAGTCAGACTGGCTTGTAAATTGTGAGATCAAGAGTAAATTCAACACTTAGGGCTGGGATTCACCCCACTGCCTTCAAATAACCTTGTAAACCAATCCCTTGCCACGTCATCATCATAGGCAGTCCCTCGGAATCCAAGAAGACTTGCTTCCACTCTTAGAATGAGTTCCTAGGTGGCTGTATAGTCCAATACAAGAACCACAGTCTCTGTCACAGGTGGGACAGACAGTGGTTGAAGGGAAGGATAGGCGGGGAGCCTGGTTTGCCGCACGCTCCTTCCGCTGCCTGCACTTGATTTCTGCATGCTCTTGGCGACGATACTCGAGGAGCTCCATGTAGGATGGTTCTAGCTGGGCAAGTAATGTGAAGCTTATTAGTTCACTATGCAAATAGCCCTGTGCACACTTGGTAAGTCCTTAAACTTTAGCTCGTCAAATTGTTCCTAAGCTCTGGTGGCTAAATTGGGAAAAGGGCACTGCATATTGGACTAAAATTTCCTCTGGATTTCTTAGTAGCTTCGTTTGGAAACTCAAACATGCTTATGGGTATCTGTTGAAATGTCTTTTTTGTTCAGCTGAGTTTTTTTTTTTAAAAGGGCACTGCAATATCTCCACCAATTATGGTGTCCGCCAAATCTCGAAGACAAAATCAATAGGATAAAGTGGACTTGTAAAATGTAACACTGCTTTTGTGTGAACTTTGGTATCTAGTATGTGTTTTAATAGCAGAATATCCCATAAAATGTACCTTAATGCAAACTGTTACGATCTGTTTGAAGTACAATTACCTATATTGTTTTTGAAATACTATTAAACCCATCATTCACATTTATACAGCCCAATAATGTATTTTTGCCCCTTACTCCCTGTCAATGAAATTGATTCAAATGCTGAACTTTGATATATTCACAGCTTTGGGTATCACATTCTTCCCCTGCATAAGTCCAGGATGTTTATATTGGGATGTCCTCTATCGTATTCCATCGAATCTCAACAACTGCTCTTTTTGACCTTTCAAAAAAACTGTTAATTCTCATAAAAGGATAAAAGAAAATTGAAATCTGGACTATTGGTTTTAACAACAACAACAACTTGTATTTATATAGCGCCTTTAACATGGTGAAATGTCCCAAGGCGCTTCCCAGGAGTATTATGAGATAAAAATTTGACACCGAGTCGCGTAAGTAGAAATTAACGCAGGTGATCAAAAGCTTGGTCAAAGAGATATGTTTTAATGAGTGTCTTGAAGGATGAAAGAGAAGTGGAGAGCTTAAGGCAGGGAATTCCAGAGCTTAGGACCTAGGCAACAGAAGGCACGGCCACCAATGGTTGAGCGATTATAATTAGGGATACTCACAAGGGCAGAATTAGAGGAGCACAGACATCTCGAGGGAGGGGGGGGGGGGGGGGAGGAGATTATAGAGATAGGGGGGGAGGGAGGGAGGAGATTATAGAGATAGGGGAGGGGGGGGGGAGGAGATTATAGAGATAGGGAGGGGCGAGGCCATGGAGGGATTTGAAAATAAGGATGAACATTTTTTAGTCGAGGCGTTGCTTAACCGAAAGCCTATGTAGGTCAGCGAGCATAGGGGTGATGGTTTATCCCATGAACTATATTGCATAAAAACTGTACACACCATAGATCACTGGATACCATTCACAGCTTTTAGTATATACCAGCAAGGACTGATGTTAGAACAAAAGTAGATATTAAGGCCCCTATTTTCACCACAATTGTGTGCCATTTTTTGGCATGAAATCCTCCGTTTCCAACTTTCACCAACGTTTGTACGCCGGCGCCAACCATGTGCGACACTTTTAAAAAATTTTGCCGCAGACACGAGTGAAAATGGGCTTGGGTGCCATTTTTGTGCAGTTAGGCGATTTTGGCCGTCCACGATTTTTTTCAGCACGGCGCACACTGCCAAAAAGCTCCAAAAAGCGCTTATTGTACTGCAACAATAGCCAACATGGTCCACCTTTTGTTTCTGATTGGTCCCTTTGGAGGATAAGCCACACCCTGAAGTTTCAAAGGAATGTGTCACTGGAACCGCTCATCCCAAGGTCTCACTGACTTTGCAAATTGTAACTCGATCCATTTTGACTTCCTGAAGCGACAGAGGACAGAGCTCCCCAGAAGACAGTAAGGGCCAGCTGAAGTGCCTTACCCAGTCCAAGTACATTCTTCTCCCCTTGCCCAGCATAGATGGGGCGTTGTGTATGGATTGTTAACAGGTTTATTGGGTATGAAGTAAATAGTGACAGTGTTGTGACTTCTGGATATCATCCACTCCAACGATGTCCCTTGTAGGGGATTGGAAGAACATGAGCCGTCTTTCCTGAGCTCTCTCCCCTCCGGTTCCCCCTTCACCACCACCCACCCCCCAGCCTCTCTCTCTCTCTCTCTCTCTCTCTCTCTCTCTCTCTCTCTCTCTCTCTCTCTCTCTCTCTCTCTCTCTCTCTCTCTCTCTCTCTCTCTCTCTCTCTCTCTCTCTCTCTCTCTCTCTCTCTCTCTCCACCCCCCCCCCCCCACTCTCTCTTTCTTTCTCTCTCGCTTCCCCTGCCCAAGCCTCTCTCTCTCTCTCTACCCCCCCACTGAGTCTCTCTCTTTCCTCCCCCCTGCAAGCCTCTCTCTTTCTTCCCCCCTCCCCCCAGTGCCTCTCTCTCCCTCCCCCCACCCAGTGCCTCTCTCTTCCTCCCCCGAAGCCTCTCTCTCACCCACCCATCCTCTCTCTCTCCCTCCATCCTCTCTCTTCCCTCCCCCCTACCGCCTCTCTTTCTCTCTCTCTCCCCTCCCCCTCCCCAGCCTCTCTTTTTCTCTCTCTCCCTCCCCCCGGCCTCTCTCTCTCTCTCTCTCCACCCCCCCAACAGCTTCTTTCTCTCTCTTCCCTCCCCCCAGCCGGCCACTAGCAAGCTAGAAATGATCATTGGTCACAGGTGACCCAAGAAAATCACTACAAACAAACGCATGCACAGATCAGGGCGTGGTCCATTCTAGGGTGTCACCCAGTCTTTTGGAGCAAAACGCAGAGGAAAGGTGTCAGTGATTTAAGAATTTATCTGCATAGTAACAATAATAATGGGTGCAATTTTTAGCATGCCTGATGTGATATGGGTGTTTGCCATACACGGCATGCAGAGGCGATGAATAATTCAACGCCGATATCGGGGAGACATTGATTGGGAGGAGGCTTTACCCTCAGCGATTCTATAGGGAGAGGCACTCATACCTGCAACTGAGTGAGGCAGACTGCATTCGCAGGCTGTGATTCAGAACGGAGGTCATCAATGAGATCTGCCAACTAATGAGGGCAGACATACGGCCAAGAAGTGAAAGGAGGACTGCTCTACCTGTAGAAGTAAAGGTAACAACGGCACTTGCCTTCTATGCTACGGGATCATTTCAAGCATCAACTGGGGACGTATGCTCGATCTCGCAGCACGCCACACTGCTGCCAGGTGACTGCTGCACTGTATGCCAAAAGGGAACCAGTTCATCACTTTATGATCACGCAGTCAATGAGTGTTGTGTATCTGTAAAGCATGCACTCCCATGTTCTGCCACTAGAGAGCTCATTCCCTGAAGTCCCAAGGGATCCGAGCATCCCTTGGGAGCACTGTTATATAAGCCAGCCCCTAAGGCCTGTTCCACACTCTGGAGTGTCTTATTAAAGACTGAGGTCACTGTTACTTTCACCTCCCTGTGTGCATCCTCATTTGTGTTAGGAACACAATAACTGGCGACGAGAATACGAATCCTACGCAAAGATGCAGCAAATTGTGGGAATCCTGGAGAAGTTCTCGGAGGGTGAGGATGGGAAGCCTATGTCAAACAGCTAGACCAGTACTTTGTAGCCAACAAGCTGGACGGAGAAGGAAGCGCTGCAAAAAGGAGAGTGGTCCTCCTCACAGTCTGCGGGGCACCGACGTACAGCCTCATGAAGAATCTTCTGGCTCTGGTGAAACCCACAGATAAGTCGTATGAGGAGCTGTGTACACTGGTTTGGGAGCATCTTAACCCGAGGGAGAGCATGCTGATGGTGAGGTATCGGTTCTACATATGCCAGCGATCTGAAGGTCAGGAAGTGACGAGCTACGTCGCCAAGCTAAGGCGACTTGCAGGACAATGTGAGTTTGATGGCTACCTGGAGCAAATGCTCAGACGTTTTGGTACTGGGCATTGGCCATGAGACCATCCACGAAAACGTTTTACTGACCCTCAGTAAGGCCATTGCGATAGCACAGGCGTTTATGTCCACCAGTGATAACACCAAACAAATCTCTCAGCACACAAGTGCTAGCAATGTTCATAAATTAACTGGAACTGTGTTTGCGAGCAGAAATGTACAGGGCAGAACCCACGAGTCTGCAACTGCCAGCATGCCTCGGGTGATCCAGATAACTCAGAGTCCCCCAACAAAGGATGAATGCAAGGCAATTCACACCTTGTTGGCATTGTGGAGGCTTCCATTCAGCCTATTCATGCTGCTTCAAAACATATGTTTGCAAGAGCTGTGAAACAATGGGGCACCTCCAACGAGCTTGCAAACAAGCTGCAAACTCTGCAAAACCTGCTAACCACCACGTGGCAGAGGAAGATCGGTCCATGGTCGATTAAAGCAATTTCAAGCCTCAGAGAGAGGAGGCAGATGCTGAAGTACACGGGGTGCACACATTCTCGATGAAATGTCCACCTATAATGCTAAATGTAAAATTGAATGGCTTACCCATAGCCATGGAACTGGACACTGGTGCTAGCCAATCCACCATGAGTAAAAAGATGTTTGAGACTGTGGTGAAACAAGGCATTCAGATCAGCCCTGAGCCCCATCCACACAAACTGAGAATGTACACCAAAGAGCTTATCACTGTCCTGGGCAGCGCCATGGTCAAGGTCACCTACGAGGGCACAGTGCATGAACTGCCACTCTGGATTGTCCCGGGCGATGGCCCCACACTGCTTGGAAGGAGCTGGCTGGGCAAAATCCGCTGGAACTAGAATGACATCCGAGCGCTATCACATGTCGATGAGGTCTCATGTACCAGGTTCTTCACAAATTTCCTTCCCTTTTTGAGCCAGGCATTGGAAACTTTTCCGGAGCGAAGGTGCGGATCCGCTTGGTCCCAGAGGCACGACCCATTCACCACAAGGTGGGAGTGGTACCTCACATGATGAGGGAGAGAGTGGAAATCGAGCTGGACAGGCTGCAATGCGAGGGCATCATCTTCCCAGTGGAATTCAGCGAGTGGGCCAGCCCGATTGTTCCAGTACTCAAAAGTGATGGCACGGTCAGGATTTGCGGCGATTATAAAGTAACTATTAATCGTTTCTCGCTACAGGACCAATACCAGCTACCTAAGGCAGACGACCTATTTGCGACGCTGGCAGGAGGCAAGACCTTCACCAAGCTCGACCTGACTTTGGCCTACATGACGCAGGAGCTGGAGGAGTCTTCGAAGGGCCTCACCTGCATCAACCACGCACAAGGGACTGTTCATCTACAACAGATGCCCGTTTGGAATTCGTTTGGCGGACGGCATTCGGCCCACAGACGCCAAGACAGAGGCTATCAGGAACGCGCCCAGGCCACAAAACGTCGCGGAGCTGCAGTCGTTCCTGGGACTCCTCAACTATTTTGGTAACTTCCTACCGGGGTTAAGCGCCCTTTTAGAGCCCCTACATATGTTATTGCGCAAAGGTGAGAACTGGGTATGGGGAAAAATCCAAGTAATTGCTTTTGAGAAAGCCAGAAACATTTTATGCTCCAACAAGCTGCTTGTATTGTATAACCCGTGTAAAAGACTTGTGCTAGTATGTGACATGTCGTCGTAAGGAGTCGGGTGTGTATTACAACAAGCTACCGTTGTGGGGAAGTTGCAACCTGTCGCCTATGCTTCCAGGAGCTTGTCTAAGGCCGTGAGGGCCTACAGCATAATCGAGAAAGAGGCATTAGCGTGTGTGTTCGGGGTAAAAAAAATGCATCAGTACCTGTCTGGCCTCAAATTTGTGCTGGAAACCGATCACAAGCCCCCCACATCCCTGTTCACTGAAAACAAGGGGATAAATACTAATGCCTCAGCCCGTATACAAAGGTGGGCAGTTGCGCTATCAGCGTATAACTATACCATCTGCCACAGGCCAGGCACCGAGAACTGTGTGGATGCTCTCAGTCGGCTACCATTCCCTACCACGTGGGTGGAAATGGCGCAGCCTGCAAACTTGTTGATGGTGGCGCAGCCTGCAGACTTGTTGATGGTCATGTAAGCATTTGAAAATGATAAATCACCTGTCACGGCCCGCCAGATTAGGACTTGGACCAGCCAAGATCCTCTGCTGTCCCTAGTAAAAAACTGTGTACTGCATGGGAGCTGGGCCAGCATCCCCATTGAAATGCAAGAGCTAATCAAGCCGTTCCAGTGACGAAAGGATGAGCTGTCCATTCAGGCAGACTGCCTGTTGTGGGGTAACTGCGTAGTGCTACCAAAAAAGGGCAGGGAGACATTCATCTCAGATCGCCACAGCACACACCCATGTATAGTAATGATGAAAGCCATAGCCAGATCCCACATGTGGTGGCCCGGTATCGACTCTGACTTAGAGTCCTGTGAACGGCAATGCAGCATATGTGCTCAGTTGAGCAATGCACCCAGAGAGGCACCACTAAGTTTGTGGTCCTGGCCCTGCAGACTATGGTCGAGGATCCATGTCGACTATGTGGACCCGTTTCTCGGTAAAATGTTCCTGGTGGTGGTGGATGCTTTTTCAAAATGGATTGAATGTGAAATAATGTCGGGAAGCACCGCCACCACCACCATTGAAAGCCTGAGGGCCATGTTTGCCACCCACGGCCTGCCTGACATACTGGTCAGTGACAACGGGCCATGTTTCACCAGTGCTGAATTTAAAGAATTCATGACCCGCAATGGGATCAAACATGTCATCTTGGCCCCATTTAAACCAGCCTCCAATGGGCAGGCAGAGTGGGCAGTAGAAACCATCAAACAGAGCCTTAAACCCCGAATCACAGAAGGCTCATTCCAAACCCGGCTGTCCCGAGTACTGCTCAGCTACTGCACGAGACCCCACTCACTCACAGGGGTGCCCCCGGCTGAGCTACTCATGAAAAGGACACTTAAAACCAGACTCTCGCTGGTTCACCCCAACCTGCATGATCAGGTAGAGAGCAGGCGGCAGCAACAAAATGTAAACGATGGTCGCGCTACTGTGTCACGGAAAATTGATCTGAATGACCCTGTGTATGTGCTAAACTATGGACATGGTCCCAAGTGGATCGCGGGCATGGTGATAACTAAAGAAGGGAATAGGATGTTTGTAGTCAAACTAGACAATGGACAAATTTGCAGAAAGCACCTGGACCAAACGAGGCTGTTGTTCATAGACTGCCCTGAACAACCCACAGCAGACACCACCTTTTTCGAGCCCACAACACACACCCAAAGGATCAACGACACCACCCCGGACCAGGAAATTGAACCCATCACGCCCAACAGCCCAGCAAGGCCAGGCTCACCTAGCAGCCCTGCAGGGCCAACAACACGCCAGCCCAGCGAGGGCACAGCCAACACACCAGAACAGACATTTGTACCGAGGCGGTCCATCAGGGAAAGAATTGCTCCCGACCACCTCACCTTGTAAATAGTTTTCACTTTGACTTTGCGGGTAACGGGGGGGGGGCGGGTGGAGGGGAGGGGAGTGATGTTGTGTATCTGTAAAGCATGCACTCCCATGTTCCGCCACTAGGGAGCTCATCCCGTGAAGTCCCAAGGGATCCCAGCATCCCTTGGGAGCACTGTATTAAACCGGCCCCTAAGGCCTGTTCCTCACTCTGGAGTGTCTTATTAAAGACTGAGATCACTGTTACTTTAATCTCCCTGTGTGCAGCCTCATCTGTGTTAGGAACACAATAATGAGAGGCAGGGCTGTGGGGTTGTCCAGAAGTGCTGGCTTCCCCAGGGTACAGGGTGCCATTGACTGTTGCCTTGAGAGCACGCTTGCAAGATTCCGAAGTTTGCTGCAACAGGAAAGGGTTCCACTCCCTAAATGTGCAGCTGGTGTGCGAGGATCAGTAGTGGATCATGGCAGTGGATGTCAAATATCCTGGTAGCATCTATGACGCTTTCATCCCACATGAGAGCATTATATCTGCAATGTTTCAGGAACTGTCAGAAGGGCAGAGCTGGTTGCTCGGGGACAAAGGTTACGGGCTTGCAACCTGTCTTATGACCCCCCTACGCAAACCCTGCACTGAGGCAGTACAATATGTCCCACATAATGACACAGAGCATCATAGAGAGGACAATTGGTGTTTTAAAGCAGCGTTTCCGATGCCTGGACCACTCCGGAGGCTACCTACAATACTCCTCTCACCACATCGCTTAGTTCACTGTCGTGTGCTGCATGCTGCACAATTTAGGACAGGCACTGGACATTGAAGATCCTCCTGAGGGGAGAAGGAGGGATGAGGAGGAGGTCCAGCAGCAGGAGAAGGAACCATTTCAAGCCGTAGGACGACGGCGGAGGAGCATGGGGCAACCAAGGGGACCTATAGACATTGCTAGAGACTTGCGTCAGTGGCTAATCCGTGAAAGTTTTCCTGCCTGAAGGCTAAATGGCGGCACGTTTGATTATAGTGTCGCACCATGTTGACTATTTACACCTGTTTGCACTTTTAATAATGTGTTGGTTTATGTTGGCCTAATATAAACTGTTGGTTAAATTCACAAAATAATGCACTGATTCTGGTTAAATTGAAACAATAGGTTCATTAAACATTTGTACTTAACTTTAATAAAACATTACTTTTCATTGAAGAAATATCAAACTTTAAAATTTTCAATTAACATGTATCAAACTTTAAACTTCTCGCAAACTTTAATATTTTCAATTAACAAAACTTTATTGTATCAAACTTTTCTATTAACAAAACAAGTAACAGCAAGATACAAATATATCTCCTCCCCCTTATTCAACCACCACTAGTGCGTAGTGCCCCTCTTACCCACCCTGGTGCCTCTACCCTTAGCCCTGTCTGTTGGTGCAGCAGACTTCCTTGGCTCTCCGGTGAGCCCAAGGTTATATTTTTTTTGTTTTTCCGTTGGTGGAGTTGGACAGGGGCAAACCTAGTCGACAGCTCTCTGGAAGGCCCGGGTTCGTCTTCGTTCTTTTCATGCTGTGGATCACCTTACGGCACAGTCCCTGAGGTTGGTCTGGGGATGATTTAATTGGCAGCAGTTGATGCCACCAATTGGTGCTGTTGAATGACAACCTGGGTGTGTTCCCTTATTTCAGCAGCGACCTGCAAATTTCCATCATATATGTCAGACAATTTCCCCATCAGCTGTCCCGACAGTGCATCAAGTGCATCCACAATTCCCTCCCTAATCTGCCCCGCCAGTGGTGGTTCTATTCCTCCAGACATTGTTGCTACTTCTCCTGACAGTCCCACAATTTCTACCCTCACCTCACCCATGATGTCCTGGAGCGACCTGATTAGCTGCATACTCTCCCCACTCATCCTGATGAGCTGTACCATGTCTACCTGCACTTGTGGTTCAGCTATCCTTTCCACTCTCCTTCGCCGTCTCCCACCTGTGCCTTGCTCCTTGATCCTATTGGGCATCCCTCACACAGGTGTGCGTTGCGGGATCACACTAGGACCCGCATCCTGATCCAAGGGCTCCACCAGCTGCAGGTCCAAACTTCATCCAGATCTTCCTGTTCAAAATCAGGAAACAATTTTGGACTCTCTCTGGATGTCCTTCAGGTGCCACATCTGCTGGTGTTTCTGGATCACCTTCTGCCTCTTCTGATGCGCAGCTGCTGTAAAACATATTGAAAATATCCATTAAAGCCTAGCTAGCCCACGCAGTATTTAGCCAAGCCACAGTGCAAATTACAGGGCTTACCATAAGAACATAAGAATTAGGAACAGGAGTAGGCCATCTAGCCTGCTCCGCCATTCAAAAAGATCATGGCTGATCTGGCCGTGGACTCAGCTCCACTTACACGCCCGCTCCCCATAACCCTTAATTCCCTTATTGGTTAAAAATCTATCTATCTGTGATTTGAATACATTCAATGAGCTAGCCTCAGCTGCTTCATTGGGCAGAGAATTCCACAGATTCACAACCCTCTGGGAGAAGAAATTCCTTCTCAACTCAGTTTTAAATTGGCTCCCCCGTATTTTGAGGCTGTGCCCCCTAGTTCTAGTCTCCCCGACCAGTGGAAACAACCTCTCTGCCTCTATCTTGTCTATCCCTTTCATTATTTTAAATGTTTCTACAAGATCACCCCTCATCCTTCTGAACTCCAACGAGTAAAGACCCAGTCTACTCAATCTATTATCATAAGGTAACCCCCTCATCTCCGGAATCAGCCTAGTGAATCGTCTCTGTACCCTCTCCAAAGCTAGTCTATCCTTCCTTAAGTAAGGTGACCAAAACTGCACGCAGTACTCCAGATGCGGCATCACCAATACCATGTACAGTTGCAGCAGGACCTCCCTGCTTTTGTACTCCATCCCTCTCGCAATGAAGGCCAACATTCCATTCGCCTTCCTGATTATCTGCTGCACCTGAAAACTAACTTTTTGGGATTCATGCACAAGGACGAGAGGTGGGCACCGGAGGGACTGGAGTGCATCATCACGCCCGGCAACCAAATTTTAATTTGATTTTACGTTTTAAAGTTTAATTTGTTTTAATTGCCGGTGCTTTTAGTGTCCCCCTTCCCTTTTATAGGGGGCACTGGGGAAAATTGTGATTTTAGTGCCCCAAAAAAAAAAAAAAGAAAAACACAAAAAAAAAGGGGGGAAAAAAAGGGCCTTGTAAATGTCTGGAGTGTCACCCAGGTCGGGTGGCACCGTTTAATGTTTTATGTTTTCGCAGGTAAACTCAAAAGAGTTTCATGCACAAGGACGAGAGGTGGGCGCCGGAGGGACTGGAGTGCATCATCACGCCCGGCAACCAAATTTTAATTTGATTTTACGTTTTTAAGTTTAATTTGTTTTAATTGCCGGTGCTTTTAGTGTCCCCCCTTCCCTTTTATAGGGGGCACTGGGGAAAATTGTGATTTTAGTGCCCAAAAAAAAAACCAAATAAAGAAAAACACAAAAAAAAAAGGGGGAAAAAAAGGGCCTTGTAAATGTCTGGAGTGTCACCCAGGTCGGGTAGCACCGTTTAATGTTTTATGTTTTCGCAGGTAAACTCAAAAGAGTTTCATGCACAAGGACGAGAGGTGGGCACCGGAGGGACTGGAGTGCATCATCACGCCCGGCAACCAAATTTTAATTTGATTTTATGTTTTAAAGTTTAATTTGTTTTAATTGCCGGTGCTTTTAGTGTCCCCCTCCCCTTTTATAGGGGGCACTGGAAAAAATTTGATTTTAGCGCCCCAAAAAAAAAACAAAAAAAGAAAAACACAAAAAAAAACCACGAAAAAAAAGAAAATAGGGCCTTGTAAATGTCTGCTGTGTCATCCAGAAAGGGTGGCATTGTTTAATGTTTATGTTTTTTTTCAGGTAAACTCAAAAAGAGTTTCATGCACAAGGACCCCCAGGTTTCTCTGCACCGCAGCATGTTGTAATTTCTCCCCATTCAAATAATATTCCCTTTTACTGTTTTTTTTTTTTCCCTAAGGTGGATGACCTCACATTTTCCGACATTGTATTCCATCTGCCAAACCTTAGTCCATTCGCTTAACCTATCTAAATCTCTTTGCAGCCTCTCTGTGTCCTCTACACAACCTGCTTTCCCACTAATCTTTGTGTCATCTGCAAATTTTGTTACACTACACTCTGTCCCCTCTTCCAGGTCATCTATGTATATTGTAAACAGTTGTGGCACACCACTAACCACCAATTTCCAACCCGAAAAGGACCCATTTATCCCGACTCTCTGCTTTCAGTTAGCCAGCCAATTCTCGATCCATGCTAATACATTTCCTCGGACTCCGCGTACCTTTATCTTCTGCAGTAACCTTTTGTGTGGCACCTTATCGAATGCCTTTTGGAAATCTAAATACACCACATCCATCGGTACATTTCTATCCACCATGCTCGTTATATCCTCAAAGAATTCCTGTAAATTAGTTAAACATGATTTCCCCTTCATGAATCCATGTTGCGTCTGCTTGATTGCACTATTCCTTTCTAGGTGTCCCGCTATTTCTTCCTTAATAGTTTCAAGCATTTTCTCCACTACAACTAACCGGCCTATAGTTACCTGCCTTTTGTCTGCCCCCTTTTTTAAACAGAAGCGTTACATTAGCTGCTTTCCAATCTGCTGGTACCTCCCCAGAGTCCAGAAAATTTTGGTAAATTATAACGAATGCATCTGCTATAACTTCCGCCATCTCTTTTAAATACCCTGGGATGCATTTCATCAGGACCAGGGGACTTGTCTACCTTGAGTCCCATTAGCCTGTCCAGCACTATCCCCCTAGTGATAGTGATTGTCTCAAGGTCCTCCCTTCCCACATTCCCGTGACCAGCAATTTTTGGCATGGTTTTTGTGTCTTCCACTGTGAAGACCAAAGCAAAATAATTGTTTAAGGTCTCAGCCATTTCCACATTTCCCATTATTAAATCCACCTTCTCATCTTCTAAGGTACCAACATTTACTTTAGTCACTCTTTTCCATTTTATATATCGATAAAAGCTTTTACTATCCGTTTTTATGTTTTGCGCAAGTTTACTTTCGTAATCTATCTTTCCTTTCTTTATTGCTTTCTTCGTCATTCTTTGCTGTCGTTTAAAATTTTCCCAATCTTCTAGTTTCCCACTAACCTTGGCCACCTTATACGCATTGGTTTTTAATTTGGTACTCTCCTTTATTTCCTTGGTTATCCATGGCTGGTTATCCCTTCTCTTACCACCTTTCTTTTTCACTGGAATATATTTTTGTTGAGCACTATGAAAGAGCTCCTTAAAAGTCCTCCACTGTTCCTCAATTGTGCCACCGTTTAGTCTGTGTTTCCAGTCTACTTTAGCCAGTCTAACTCTGCCCTCATCCCACTGTAGTCCCCTTTGTTTAAGCATAGTATGCTCGTTTGAGACACTACTTCCTCACCCTCAATCTGTATTATAAATTCAACCATACTGTGATCACTCATTTCGAAAGGATCTTTTACTAGGAGATCGTTTATTATTCCTGTCTCATTACACAGGACCAGATCAAAGATAGCTTGCTCCCTTGTAGGTTCTGTAACATACTGATCTAAGAAACAATCCCGTATGCATTCTATGAATTCCTCCTCAAGGCTACCCCGTGCGATTTGATTTGACCAATTGATATGTAGGTTAAAATCCCCCATGATTACTGCCGTTCCTTTTTCACATGCCTCCATTATTCCCTTGATTATTGTCCGCCCCACCATGAAGTTATTATTTGGGGGCCTATAAACTACGCCCACCAGTGAATTTTTCCCCTATCTTTAATCTCCACCCACAATGATTCAACATTTTGTTCATTAGAGCCAATATCATCTCTCACAACTGCCCTGATATCATCCTTTATTAACAGAGCTACCCTGTCTCTTTGACCTGGGCCCAGCATTCACATTGGTGATGGATCTTCTCTAGTGAGCTTTAATCAGATCAGAGATCCTCTGTTCCAGCTGGCTCAATTGGACCTTACTTGGTGGACCTCCACCGGTATGATTCCTGTGGTTCCTGATCTTTGCATTCTTCAACTGCAAAGATGAAAATAGAACTTTTTAAGAGAGGGTCCTTTTGTGTGGTGGCCACACACACACATTTACAAATATGATTGCAGTGCATACTTACTTTAACTAATTGTCCTTGGTCCTGCTACTTCTTTTTCAGCTGCCCACCGATTATCCGCTAATGGCTGCTGCATTGTGCTCCACAGCAACATCATCCCAACGTTGAGCCATTGCAGCAGGTTTTACTTTTTTTTTGCTTTTCCCACTGAGTTGCCAGCAGATCCCATTTCCTCTCAATGGTATCTACCAGGGATACCACTTCATGTGGGAGAAATCGAAAAGCCCTTCCTTCTCCTTGCCCTTCGAATTCCTCTTCCACTTCCCTCTCAGCCATGTTTTGCAGGTTTTAATGCTCAAAATTGCAGAAAGATCCAGCCAGCATGATCCGATCACAAAAGGAAAAACAATCTGATCACAAAGGGCTTTTTAAATGGCCCTTAAATTCCCAGTCGAGCTCTTCCCACGGGCAAACAGAAAGAGAGAAAAAAGATGTGCACTTACCTGTTGCTGCTGCGCCCGTTGGAACTTCAGAGCCTGAGGCCTCTCGTGACTGCGCATCGCAGTGCATGCACGTGGGGACGTGCGCAGGCCGGGATCTGGTGACAGCAGCCAATCAGGTGTAGTATAGATTCTCATTCATAGTGATAGGAGTTCCGTAAGTCCGGAACTCCTATTACTATGAATGAGAAACCCCTCATAAACACCCAAAACACAATAAAAAATAGAAAATAAACTACATATTTAGCATTCGTTTAAATTAAAATTGTTTTAAAAAAGTCAGGAATATATATTTTTTAATAAATGTTTTTAATTAAGCCATAAAATAAACTTACCATAGTGGGGAGGGTTTTTAATCAATAAAATGTGTTTTATAACTTTATTTTAAAATGTTTGTGTATTTGTAAACCCTTGCGCCTGTAAAAGTAGGCTATACGCCTGCTTTTTCAGGCGCAAGATTTTAAAGGACATTTGCAGGGCAAGATATTCATAAATATTGGAAATCTTTCCCTGCAAATGCCCTTGCTCCTGAGACACGGAAGATCTGTCAAGCCAGAAAATTGACTGATCGGAAAAGCCGGTTTTCAGCGCATGCGCATTGTACGCTGAAAACCGGCTATTCCGATGCCTTCCCGGGTCCGTAGAAACTTCGTATGGACCCGGTACATCAGAATTTCAGGGCCAATATGTCTGATCCATACCAGAAAGTTTCTTTTTTCGTGCATGCCCAGAGAGTTTTTAGCGCAGATTTGAAGCTCCGACTCCCCAGACAACTTCAAAGAGTGCAAAGCCAAATTCAAATATTTGTTTGCCGAAAGTCCCCATTTTTTTTTTTCTGGCACGAATGTACACACAAAAATCATATGTTAACATGCGTGGGCGCCAAAAATCCAGCAAGTGGAAAATACGGGCCTATATCACTTAATCATTCTTTCAAACAAAATGCAAAATTGTAACTTAACACTAGCACATCAGAAATGTTCAGAATGGTGCTTTTGAAATGGATTTTTCTGAACCAATTTCTGTACTTGAGAGAGAACAAAGTGCTGATATTTTCTGCAACATTGAACATATTTGGGCAATAAATGCTGGCCATGCGAGCCAGCGACACCCACATCCCATGAATGAATATTTTTTTTTCAATGGAAATTCTCTTCAAAGATCACAAAGCAGATTGCCTAATTTTCCTTTGATGAGAACTCAAATATTACCAATCTCTCGGAACTTTTAAAATTATCAGTGCTGTGTTTCTTGTAAGTCTCAGATATACATGCAGTCTAACAAAGTTATCGTCACAGTTTGTTTAATGATACATTATAGTGTATAACGGGTTGCACCTCACAGAGCTGGGACCAGTGTCCTTGCTGGGGTGGGGGGGGGGGGGGCTTGCAAGTGGTGTTGGGGAGGGTTAAACTAGCTTGGCAGGGTTTGGGGGTCTATAGAAACATAGAAAATAGGTGCAGGAGTAGGCCATTCGGCCCTTCGAGCCTGCACCACCATTCAATAAGATCATGGCTGATCATTCACCTCAGTACCCCTTTCCTGCTTTCTCTCCATACCTCTTGATCCCTTTAGCCATCAGGGCCATATCTAACTCCCTCTTGAATATATCTAATGAACTGGCATCAACAACTTTCTGCGGTAGAGAATTCCACAGGTTAACAACTCTCTGAGTGAAATTAGTACACTCCCAGCAGTGAATAGAGAATTGAGTCAGTAGGGAAGGAAGAAAAACTGGAATTGGAAAACAAAAATGTAGAGATTAAATTAGAACGACGGAGGAAACAAGAACTAGATAGTAGTCAACAAGGGGGTTTGCCTGTACTAATGGTATATACTTCAATGCAAGGAGTATAGCGAATAAGGCAGATGAGCTGAGAGCACAGGTAGATACTTGGGAGTACGATATTATAGCTATTACAGAGACATAGCTAAAAGAGGGACAGGTATGGCAACTCAACATTCCTGGTTACAGGATTTTCAGATGGGATAGAGAGGGGAGTAAAAAGGGAGGGAGGGGGGGTCGCGGTATTGATTAAAGAAACTATTACAGCTGTAAGGAGGGATGATTTGTTAGAGGGATCATCAAACGTGACCATATGGGTCAAATTAAAAAACAAAAAAGGGGCGATCAGACTGCTGGGAGTGTACTATAGACCCCCAAACAGTGAGAAGGAGATAGAAGAACAAATATGTAGGCAAATTTCTGAGATGTGCAGCAACTATAAGGCAGTAATAGTAGGGGATTTCATGTATCCTGATATTAACTGGGATAAAATTAGTGTGAAGGGTATAGAGTATGCGGAATTCCTAAAAAGCACTCAGGAGAACTTTTTTAGCAAGTATGTAGCAAGCCCAACATGGGAGAGGGCGATTCTGGATTTAGTTTTAGGGAATGAAACTGGGCAGGTGGAAGGGGTATCAGTGGGAGAGGATTAGGTGCTAGTGATCATAATTCAGTTGGATTTAAGGTAGTTATGGAAAAGGACAAGGATAGACCAGGAATAAAAGTTCTAAATTGAGGAAAAGACAACTTTGCTAAGCTGAGAGGTGATTTAGCCATGGTGGAAGGCATTCAAGGAGGAGATCGGAGGGTTCAGACCAAATATGTGCCCTTAAAGAAAAAAGGGTGGGACTAACAAATCTAGCGCCCCTTGGATGTCTAGGGACATACAAGGTAGGATAAAGAAAAAAAGGGAGGCTTGTGACAGATACCGAGGGCTAAATGCTGCAGAATCTCTAGAGTATAGAAAGTGCAGGGGTAAAATTAAAAAGGATATTAGGAAAGCAAAGAGAGAGCATGAAAAATTTTTGGCAAGTAAAATCAAGGAAAACCCAAAGATATTTTATAAATATATTAAGAGCAAGAGGATAACTAAAAAAAGGGTACGGCCTATTAGAGACCATGTGGGTAATGTGTGTGTGAAGGTGAGAGATGAGGGTATGGTTCTTAATGAATGCTTTGGGTCTGTTTTCACAAAGGAGCGGGGCGATGCAGACACTGCTATCGGGGAGGAATGTGAAATATTAGATGAAATTAACATAGTGAGAGAAGCAGTATTAAGGGGTTTAACAGCTTTGAAAGTGGATAAGTCCCCAGACCCAAATGAAATATATCCCAGGCTGTTAAGTGAAGCCAAAGACTTAACAGCAGAGGCTTTGACCATCATTTTCCAATCCGCTCTGGCTTCAGGTGTGGTGCCAGAGGATGGGAGGACTGCTAATGTGGTATCTTTGTTTAAAAAGGGAGAAAGGAATGGATCGAGTAATTACAGGCCAGTCAACCTAACCTCGGTGGTGGGAAAATTATTGGAAAAAATTCTGAAGGACAGGATAAATCTTCATTTAGAAAGACACGGATTAATCAAGGACAGTCAGCATGGATTTGTTAAGGAAGGTCGTGTCTCACTAACTTGATTGCATTTTTTGAGGAGGTAATGAGGGTCGATGAGGGTATTGCGTTCTTGTAGTGTATATGGATTTCAGCAAGGCTTTTGATAAGGTCCCACATGGCAGACTGGTCATGAAAGTAAAAGCTCATGGGATCCAGGGCAAAGTGGCAAGTTGGATCCAAAATTAGCTCAAAAGCAGGAAGCAGAGGGTAATGGTTGATGGGTGTTTTTGTGACTGGAAGGATGTTTCCAATGGGGTTCCGCAGGGCTCAGTACTCGGTCCCTTGCTTTTTGTGGTATACATCAATGATCTAGATTTGAATATAGGAGGTATGATTAAGATGATTGCAGATGATACTGAAATCGACTATGTGGTTAATAATGAAGAAGAAAGCTATAGACTGCAGGAAGATATCAATCAACTGGGCAGAACAGTGGCAAATGAAATTTAATCTGGAGAAGTGTGAGGTTATACATTTGGGGAGGGCTAACAAGGAAAGGGAATATACATTAAATGGTAGGACACTGAGAAGTGTAGAGGAACAAAGGGATCTTGGAGTGCAGGTCCACAGATCTCTAAAGGTAGCAGGCCAGGTAGATAAGGTGGTTAAGAAGGCATACGAAATGCTTGCCTTTATTAGTCGAGGCACAGAATACAAGAGCGGGGGGGGGGTTATGCTTGAATTGTATAAAACACTAGTTAGGCCACAGCTAGAGTTCTGGTCACCGCATTACAGGAAGGACGTGATTGCACTGGAGAGGGTACAGAGGAGATATACGAGGATGTTGCCAGGAGTGGAGAATCTTAACTATGAGGACAGATTGAATAGGCTGGGTTTGTTTTCCTTGGAACAGAGGAGGCTGAGGGGAAACCTCATTGAGGTATATAAAATTATGAGGGGCCTAGATATAGTGGATAGAAAGGGTCTATTTTCCTTAGCAGAGGAGTTAACACCTAGGGGGCATAAATTTAAAGTAATTGGTAGAAGGTTTAGAGGGGATTTGAGGGAAAATTTCTTCACCCAGAGCGTTGTCGGGGTCTGGAACTCACTGCCTGAAAAGGTAGTAGAAGCAGAACCCTCACCACAAAAAGTACTTGGATGTGCACTTGAAGTGCTGTAACCTGCAGGGCTATGGACCTAGAGCTGGAAAGTGAGATTAGGCTGGATAGCCTCTTGTTGGCTGGCACGGACACGATGGACCGAAATGGCCTTCTTCCCTGCTGTAAACAGCTATGATTCTATGATAACTGGGCATTGCCCAAAGGCCTCATTTTCAGAATATTTCCAAAATGTTTTGACTATTCCACACTGTAGACTTCCCCTCCAATGAACTATCATCTTCGATTATATAATAATGCTTTAGAAATATATTTCAATCAAAAGTCTAATTTAGGACATCATAAAATATAATTATTATTAATGGACAATATTAAAAATCAATGACCACTTTTCAAAACACTAATAAAGCTCAAGTCTAAAAAAACAAATTAGGTTGATTATTCAAAGAGATCTGTATTAGAATACTGCATGTAAAGTGTTTACACTATCACTTTATGCTAACAAACCATATGTTGTCCAGTTATAATTTACATCAAAATGGAACAAAACACTACTGCAGCAGTAATCTTGACCAATTCAGTTGTAACTGATCTTGTAACTAAAGTTGAATGAAAAGGGAATCAATCTCATCATATTTCAGGTAAGTTCTGTTCATAAAATAGAATGGATAATTTTAAACAGCATTTTACTAAGTAGCTACTCGGGCAGTTTTTCGATGGATCTAATTATCAAATTTGACATGACAATTTTAAGCCCAATTTTTATCCCATGAAGCAGCAAAGTAAACAAACTGTGACACATTAGCACTTGGTATCTTTATGTTGAAATTTATATTTTCCCATGTTCTTTGAGTGAAGGATAGATTAAAAGACAAATTAGCTTCTGCATCTTTACAAAATAATAGTTAAAACAAAATATTTAAACCTACAAACAGATTACACTTTCATGCATCATATAAAATATTTCACTTGCCTTTTCCTGGTTATTTACACATTATTTTACAGAATCTGTACAATAAAGAATGCATTCGTAAAACTTTCTGAAAATATTATCTGACTCTTAATTATTTGACACTCAAAACTGTCCGTTCAATTTTCACCATAATAGTTGAAACAAACTAAACACTGCAGAGATAGCAGCCGAACAGCTACCACACTCTATACAAGTTAAAGAAGCAGCTTATTACCATTACAAACAGAACTACCAATATTAGTGTTTTTTGTTTTACTGAAGTTGCTAATTGTTTGTACTGGTTAATAGTTGGCAGTGCATTTTTACAGAGTGAAGGAGATAGAATTGTTGATTACAAGTCAAGTATTAAGGAGCTCATGGTCCTCAAATCAAAAACCCGTCCAGCTTATTCTTTTCTGCTGGATCATCTTGTAACATACAGTGGAGCTCTATAAGCACCTTATAGTGAGAATGGTGTATTCTCAAATTTAGAATACTCCAGCTTTCTTCAAATGTTAGCAGCTGACTTCAGAACACTGCATTCTTTTAATAATGAATTAAAGTTGCAAGGCTTGTTTTATAGAAATTATCTGATACAGCCAGTGTCTACTGTTGAACTTAAAGAAAATGACCACAGGTTACTGTGGCTGTGCTTTTGAAGGATCCGATAAACTGTCAGTCCTGTGCTGAGAGAGCTGCTGATGAGTGAAAGTATTCTGTTGTAGAGGGAAAGCGGCTGATAGAATAAGTTGGGTGGCTTGATTACTGTGGAGCAATCTAGGTGCCTAAATTTAAAAACAAACAAATATCACTTACAATCGAGAGCATTGTTAAAACAAAGCATCAATTTTGTTTATGTACCTAGAAAACACACATTGTCAACTAACTGACTCATTCCACTGAGTCAATTGTTATTCATCAATATATTCCTCTACAATGCAATGATGCTTAAAGGAGAAGTATGTGCTCTAGAGGAGGGAAGTGGAGAGTACTTTCAATGTACAGAAATTCCCACAACCAAATCTAAGTGAGATTTTAAAAACTATTAAGAAAACGCTCCACCTTGTAGATCTTTTAAATGTAATTTTTACCTTCCCCTTCTGGCACTCTGGTCTCAGCAGGGAATTCCTTCATGGACATCAAATATAAGGATTCTACTGTGTACCCTGCTGGTACTGAAATTGCCCATCTAGTGTTCATGACATTACTCAGTGAGTGTTATTTCCTACGGAGATGTTCACTGACTGATCCTATGATTGGTGTTAACTGAGCTATTCAGTGGAGACCCAACTGGGCTGGGGTTACTACATTTGAAATAATCCTACCGGATAGGAGCTTATGTAAATAAATAAAATTATCCAAATTAGAAGAGGGAAGAATTATTTTACATTGAATCATAGAATCATAGAAATTTATGGCACAGAGGAAGGAGGTCATTAGACGAGATAAACAAAATGAGCAAGGAAGTATTAAGGGGCTTAGCAGCTTTGAAAGTGGATGAATCCCCAGGCCCGGATGAAATGTATCCCAGGCTGCTAAGAGAAACAAAAGAGGAAATAGCAGAGGTTCTGACCATCATTTTCCAGTCCTCTATGGCTACAGGTGCGGTGCCAGAGGACTGGAGGACTACGAATGTTGTAACTTTGTTTAAAAAGGGAGAAAGGGATAGACCGAGTAGTTATAGGCCAGTCAGCCTAACCTTGGTGGTGGGAAAATTATTGGAAAACATTTTGAAGGGCAGGATAAATCTTCATTTAGAAAGACACGGATTAATCAAGGATGGATTTGATAAGGGAAAGTCATGTCTGACTAACTTGATTGAATTTTTCAAGGAGGTAATGAGGAGGGTCGATGCGGGCAGTACATATGATGTAATTATATGGATTTTAGCAAAGCTTTTGATAAGGTCCCACATGGCAGATTGGTCATGAAAGTCCATGGGATCCAGGGAAAAATGGCAAGTTGGATCCAAAATTAGCTCAGAGGCAGGAAGCAAAGGATAACCAGTAACTAGTGGGATGCTGCAGGTATCAGTGCTGGGACCCCAACTATTTACAATCTGTATTAATGACTTGGAAGAAGGGACTGAGTGCAACATAGCCAAGTTTGCTGACGATACAAAGATGGGAGGAAAAGCAATGTGCGAGGAGGACACAAAAAATCTGCAAAAGGACATAGACAGGCTAAGTGAGTGGACAAAAATTTGGCAGATGGAGTATAATGTCGGAAAGTGTGATGTCATGCACTTTGGCAGAAAAAAATTAAAGAGCAAGTTATTACTTAAATGGAAAACGATTGCAAAGTGCCGCAGTGCAGCGGGACCTGGGGGTACTTGTGCATGAACCACAAAAGAATAGTATGCAGGTACAGCAAGTGATCAGGAAGGCCAATGGTATCTTGGCCTTTATTGCAAAGGAGATGGAGTATAAAAGCAGGGAAGTCTTGCTACAACTATGTAAGGTATTGATGAGGCCATAGCTGGAATACTGCGTGCAGTTTTGGTTTCCATATTTACGAAAGGATATACTTGCTTTGGAGGCAGTTCAGAGAAGGCTCACTAGGTTGATTCCGGGGATGAGGGGGTTGACTTATGAGGAAAGGTTGAGTAGGTTGGGTCTCTACTCATTAGAATTCAGAAGAATGAGAGATGATCTTATCGAAACGTATAAGATTATGAGGGAGCTTGAGAGGATGTTTCTACTGATGGGGGAGTCTAAAACTAGAGGGCATGATATTAGAATAAGGGGATGCCATTTAAAACAGAGATGAGGAGAAATTTCTTCTCTCAGAGGATTGTAAATCTGTGGAATTCGCTGCTCAGAGAGCTGTGGAAGTTGGGACATTGAATAAATTTAAGACAGAAATAGACAGTTTCTTAAACAATAAGGGGATAAGGGTTTATGGGGAGCGGGCGGGGAAATGGAGCTGAGTCCATGATCAGATCAGCCATGATTTTATTAAATGGCAGAGCAGGCTCGAGGGGCCATATGGCCTACTCCTGTTCCTATTTTTTATGTTCTTATGTTCTGATGTAATGGTTGATGGGTGTTTTTGTGACTGGAAGGTTGTATCCAGTGGGGTTCCACAGGGCTCAGTGCTGGGACCCTTGCTTTTTGTGGTATATATATCAATGACTTGGACTTGAATGTTAGGGTATGATTAAGAAGTATGCAGATGACACTAAAATAGACTGTGTGGTTGATAATGAAGAAGAAAGTTGTGGACTGCAGGAAGATATCAATGTATTGGTCAGGTGGGCAGAACAGTGGCAAATGGAATTCAATCCGGATAAGTGTGAGGTAATGCATTTGTGGAGGTCCAACATGGCAAGGGAATACACATTAAATGGTATGACACTGAAAAGTGTAGAGGAACAAAGGGACCTTGGAGTGCAGGTCCACAGATCCCTAAAGGTAGCAGGTTAGGTAGATAAGGTGGTTAAGAAGGCATATGGAATAATTGTCTTTATTAGTTGAGGCATGGAATACAAGAGCAAGGAGGCTATACTTGAACTGTATCATCATAGGCAGTCCCTCGAAATCGAGGCAAGCTTGCTTCCACTCTAAAACTGAGCTCTTAGGTAACTGAACAGTCCAATACGGGAACTCCTGTCTCTATCACAGGTGGTACAGTCATTGAAGAAAAGGGTGGGTGGGGAGTCTGGTTTGCCGCACGCTCCTTCCGCTGCCTGCACTTGCTTTCTGCATACTCTTGGCGACGAGACTCAAGGTGCTCAGCACCCTCTTGGATGCTCTTCCTGCACTGAGGGCAGTCTTTGGCCAGGGACTCCCAGGTGTCAGTGGCGATGTTGCATTTTATCAAGGAGGCTTTGAGGGTGTCCTTGAAACAGTTCCTCTGCCCATTGGGGCTCGTATCCTTTTGTATCCTTATAACTGTATAAAACACTGGTTAGGCTGCAGCTGGAGTAGTGTGTGCAGTTCTGGTCACCACATTACAGGAAAGATTTGATTGCACTGGAAAGGATGCAGAGAAGATTTATAAGAATGTTGCCTGGACTGGAGAATTTTGGCCATGAGGAAAGATTGGACTGGGTCTGCTTTCTTTGGAACAGAGGAGGCTGAGGGGAGACCTGATTGAGGGTGCATACAATTATGAGGGGCCTGGATAGAGTGGATAGGAAGGACCTGTTTCCCTTGGCAGAGGGGGTCAACTACCAGTGGACATAAATTTAAAGTAATTAGGGAGAGGTTTAGATGAGATAGGAGAGGAAATTTCTTCACCCAGAGGGTAGTGGGGGTCTGGAACTCACTGCCTGAAGGGGTAGTAGAGGCAGAAACCCTCAACACATTTAAAAATTACTTGGATGCGCACTTAAAGTGCCGTAACCTACAGGGCTATGGACCAAGAGCTGGAAAATTAGATTCGGCTGGATAGCTCTTGGTCGGCCGGCGCAGAAATGGCCTCCTTCCGTGTTGTAAATTTCTATGATTCTATGACCCATCGTGTCTGAGCCGGTTGAAAAAGTGCTATCCAGCCTAATCTCACTTTCCAGCTCTTGGTCTGTAGCCTTGTAGGTTATGGCACTTCAAGTGCACATCCAAGTATCTTTTAAATATGTTTAGAGTTTCTGCCTCTACCACCCTTTCAGGCAGTGTATTCCAGACCCCATCATATTCATGATGCTCCAGATTATCTTCTCCTTTAAACTTGTATCTCAAAAAAAAATACAGCAGGTTCATCTCCTAAAGTGACGGATTATCAGTAAAGATGCAGAAATCATTGAAATTTGAGTTAAAGTGCCAATTTTTAGACAGCAGATTAGCAATATTCCTTGTAGTGCAGTTTTAAAGTGACTAACTTTAGAATATTATGTTTGGATCAAAAAGCGTTGTGTAATCATGATTTCTTAAGATTTTCTGAAAGGTTTTTTGTATCCTTGTTTCAAAATTATATTTGAATTACGTATGTTTATCTAGTGGGCAGAAAGGTTATTCACTAAAAAGGTTGTCTTGATATCATCGTACCTGTAGGCACTGCTGTGGCTGTTGGGGTGGTGTTTGGGACTGGGGTGGAGCTGTGGCTGTTTGCTGCTCCTGTTGTTCTTGGTGGCTTTGTGTTAAAGACAATGTCTGAGGTTGTTGCTGCGTGGTAAAGGTGGGATAAGCTGTCAACACCTGGCCCATGAACATAGTTGTTGGAACCATAACTGCACTGCATCCCATAGGAGCAGACACCAGCTTTGTCACAAGATGCTGGCCTTGAGTAAATCTAGTGAGAGAAAAAAATTGATATTAAATATTCATTGTATGTTTTCAAAACTTAAATGGAAGACCAACATGATTATATTTTTTTCTTAATATTTGTCCCCTCTGCTCCTGAAGGTGTTGACTCCCTTTTTCTCTTCTGGGTTATGATTTCACAGATACCATTGGCTATCCAGCACTTTGTCCCAAGTTGCCATCATTCATACAGGACAGTGAGTGCCAGTTGGCTATTCCTCTGCAGTAGGGCATTTCAGCTAAACCCACATGTGCACTTCTGATAGGAAGGCGATAGTGATCAGGAGTGGGAACACTGTTGATGTTTTCTTGATCCATAACTCAGGGGCACTGAGATTAATTAGAGAATCCATGCCTTTATCCCGACTGAGATGGGCTAACTTAGCATAGACAGGATCAAACCTGGGACCTTCCTGGATAAACTTTCTGAGATGTCAGAGCAAGGGCAATTTACTCCTTTGCAAACATGTTATTCTATAAACAAGTTATACCACTTTAAAAGTACTTTCTCATATCTTAACTATCAAATACAAAATAAAACATTTGTTTTGTAAATTTTTTTCCTAAGAATAAAAATCAAATTTTGTTTTAAATTAACAAAATAAGAATTGAGAATAGAACTTGAGAAGACAAATTAAATGATCAAGAAACATAAAACAAAATAGTAAAATATTTTACAGACACATAAATAAAAAAGGAAGGTCGGGATGGGAATAGGGCCACTCAGAGATGGACAGAATAATATCACAGACAGCGATAGAGAGATGGCAGAAATATTAAATTATTACTTTGCTTCAGTAGAGACAGACCAGTGGACATGACATTGGATAGTGAGATTAGAAATGGGATGACTGCATTTAAAATAAAAAGAGGAGAAATGTTAAATAAACTAACCAAACTCAAAGGATAAAGCCCCGAGTCCGGACGGATTACATCCGCGCATTTTAAAAGAATTTAGGGAAGAGATAGCAGAGGCATTACAACACATATTTAATAATTTGTTAGAAAAAGTTGTGGTGCCAGAGGACTGGTGGATAGCTGACATAATACCTATATTTAAGAAGGGAGATAGAACATGTCCAGTGAACTATAGACCAGTCAGTTTAATATCGGTAGTAGAAAAAATAATGGAATCCCTACTAAAGAAGAAAATAGAAGAACATCTAGAAACCAAAAAATGATAATGAATAGTCAGCTTGGATTTCAAAAGGAAAAGTCTTGCTTGACCAACCTCATAGAATTTTTTTGAAGAGGTAACAGAAAGAATAGACCAGGATAATGCAGTATATCTAGATTTTCAAAAGGCCTTTGATAAGTACCACATAATAGACTAATGAATTAGGTCAGAGAATGTGGAGTGAGGGGATAAGTAGCAGAATGGATAACTAGCTGGCTTCAGGACAGAAAGCAGAGAGCATGACAGAAAGTAGGAAGTTCTGTTCCACAAGGATCAGTGCTGGGATCACATTGTTCCCAATTTATATTAATGATTTAGACTTTGGAATCAAAAACACAATTTCAAATTTATGGATGACACCAAATTGGGAGGTTAGTCAATACTGAGAAGGTTTGCAACAAATTACAAGACATTAATAAACTTACAGAATGGGATATAATTGGCATATGAATTTTAACACAGATAAATGTGAGGTATTGTATTTTAGTAAGAAAAATAGGGAGATCACATGTTATTTGGAAAATATGAATCTAAATCGAGTAGAAGAGCAAAGGGATCTCGGAGTACAAATACACTAATAGTAGCAACACAGGTTAACAAGGCCATAAAAAAGAAAACCAAGCACTAGGGTTTATTTCTGGAGGAATAGAATTGAAAAGTAGTGAAGTTATGCTAAATTAGTATCGAACCTTGATTAGACCACACTCGGAGTACGGCGTACAATTCTGGTCACCATATTATAAATAGGATATAGAGGCACTGGAGGGGGTGCAAAAAAGATTTACAAGGATAATACCAGAAATACAAGGGTACATCTATCAGGAAAGAGTAAACAAGCTATGTCTCTTTTCTCTTGAAAAGAGAAGGCTGAGGGGTGACCTAACAGAGGTCTTTAAAATTATGAAAGGTTTTGATAGAGTAGACACAGAGAGTGTGTTTCCACTTGTGGGGAAGAACATAGGCCATCATTATAAGATAGTCACCAATCAATCAAATAGGGAATTCAGAAGAAACTTCTTTACCTAGAGAGTTGTGAGGATGTGGAACTCGCTATCACAGGGAGTGGTTGAAGCGAATAGTATAGATGCATTTCATCATCATAGGCAGTCCCTTGGAATCGAGGAAGACTTGCTTCCACTCCTGAAGTGAGTTCTTTGGTGGCTGAACAGTCCAATACGAGAGCCACAGACACTATCACAGGTGGGACAGATAGTCATTGAGGGAAGGGGTCGGTAGGACTGGTTTTCCGCACACTCTTTCCGCTGCCTGCGCTTGATTTCTGCACACTCTCGGCATTGAGACTCGAAGTGCTCAGCGCCCTCCCGGAAGTACTTTCTCCACTTAGGGCGGTCTTTGGCCAGCGACTCCCAGGTGTCTGTGGGGACGTTGCACTTTATCCGGGAGGCCTTGAGGGTGTCCTTGTAATGTTTCTACTGCCCACTTTTGGCTCGTTTGCCGTGAAGGAGCTCCGCATAGAGCACTTGCTTTGGGAGTCTCGTGTCTGGCATGCGAACTATGTGGCCTGCCCAGCGGAGCTGATCGAGTGTGGTCAGTGCTTCAATGCTGGGGATGTTAGCCTGGATGAGGACGCATTTAAGGGGAGGCTAGATAAGCATATGAGGGAGAAGGGAATAGAGGGTAATGCTGATTGAGTTAGATGAGGAAAGACGGGAAGAGGCTCGAGTGGAGCATAAATGCCAGCTTGGACTGGTTGGGGTGAATGGCCTGTTTCTGTGTTGTATATTTTATGTAATCCTATGATTTCATTTACTCATATATTTCTACAGATATTTTCTACCAGTAGAAATTAAACATCTTCATTACCACATGTTTCAAAATGTGCCCATACGGCAGTAGGAATATTGAGGACTACAAACAATTAAATGTAAATGCGATGAGATGACATTTAAAAAATGTATATATTTTATGACTGTTGCTCTTTCCACTCACCTCCCAAAAGAATTCATCAATATGATACTAAAATGTTGATGTACTAGCATATTCTAGTCAGTTAGTTTCCAGATCAATCCACACAGTTTGGTGGGGAGGGGGATGAATTTATGCACAAACACTTCGCATACATCATTATACTTACCGCAGTGGTCTATCCTGAGTGAAAGTAGTAAGTGCACAGCTTTGGTTGGAATTTTGGGATAAAGTAGAAGGAAACTGCCCAACATTTGCTGTTGTGGGCTGGGAAATCATCATAGTGTTATAGAGGGAGGCTGTGAGGGCATCCTGACTGGAAATCGAGGTCTGTTGGTTGTGGTTAGTTTGCAAAGTCTGCTGAACCTGCTGTATTAAAAAGTAAAATGCTCTTGATTTGTTGATGAACAAACATGAAGTGAAATCTTAAGTTAGTACTCATCTAAAAATCAAGCTGAGATTTATTATGTCATCCAACTACTATTTGCAAAACAAAACCAACAACAACATTTTACATTTTGATAGTTCCTTTGATAGAATGGCTGTGGAATTAAGGGTGATGGAAGAGAGATAAAGCTGGAGACATTAGCATACATGTGGAAGTTGACAATATACCTGTGGATAATGTCAAAATGTTTTACGAGTGACAGCATGTAAATGTAAAAAGGAGGTGGCTAAAGATGGAACCTTTGGGCACTCCAGAGGTGACTATATCAGGCAGGAGGAGAAGTCACTGCTGGAGAGGTGCTGACTATATTTGGAAGGTAGATTGATGAAGAGGTCATAGAAGAGGATGGAGTGATGAACTGTCGAAAACCAGAGAAGTTTAAACAAGGAAGGATAATGCACTGCACTCAATCATGGAAGATGCCATTAGCGATTTTGACTTGGTTGATATTGGTAAAGTGCGATGGGTGAAAATTGGATTGAAGGGATTTGAAAAGAGAGTTTTGAGCATGAAGCTTGGTGACAATAATATGATCAAGAACTTGGAGAGGACAGTCAAGTTAGATATGGGAATGTACTTGGAGATGACAGAGATCGAGGGTAACTTATTTTGAGGAGTGGGGGTGATAATTGTTTTTGCAAGGGAAGCGAATGGTGGCTGTACTAATGGGGCCATATTTCATACCGTATTTCTTTATACTTCCTGTTCTTATTTTCAAAAAGAAATTCAGAACATAGATTTTGTAAATATACTGCAGGATTACAGATACAAGATCACTTTCTTCAAAGTACCAGATGTAGCACTAAGGCTAAAAATTAATTTTTACTTTCCAGGTATTACAGAAATTAATTTTGCTGGTAATTTGCAGAAAGACCTCCATTGTATAACAGAAATATATAAATGTCATGATTGAAAAGGTATTACTGTAGATACTAAAGAACCTTGAATATCACATTATCGGTTACTACTTTTCCTGGCACTGGTAACTTTCTTAATTCTGAATTTCTCTTCTCCATGGAATGCTGCACTGTTGACAAAGTACATTTGTTTGGTAGCCCAGCTCTTTCAACTGTGACGGACACCTCAGACAAGTAAATCTGTGACTTGGGGATAATTACTTTTTAAACTACTAACCTACTTATTCACCTGATTTCTATCATGTTGTGCAATTATCTCTCGAGAAGCTTGAATAGTCAACATTTAACATTTTACAAGATGAGGCAAAATGCTTATTAATTCATTCTCATCAATATTTCAATCATAACTGGAATATGACCCAATCTGTCATACTGACCTGTGCTGAAGTCGTGCTTTGCTCCCTGAGAAGCGGTTGCAGTTGCATCACATGCTGTGTGTTAATTGGACCAGTTTTCATTGTTCCTTGAATCTGATTGGTTTGAATACCTTGCCTCTGCACTGGGATAGATGTAGGTTGCTGGATATTAGAAAAGTTTCGTCCTGGTGTTGGCTGTTGCAAAAACATCTTAAAAAGGTAAAAGTTGGTCAGTCCAAACTGTTTTTTTTAAATGAACAGGAAGCACATTGATCAAGGACCTGAATTCAAAATATTTGCAAAGTTGTAAACTTTTTAACAGTCCCATGTAGTATTGCACCTTTCTCGAATAAGCGACAATGTGCATACGTAAAAAATATCTTGGGTCAGAATTTGTTGTCAAAATAATGGCAAGGCTAATGGCACTCACTGTTATTTATGGGTAAGTAGTACAGCAACTTCAGGGTAGGAGCAGATGGGCAGTTAAATGTGAATAACCAAAAGTTGCTGTCCGAGTTGCGCTACTCCATCATTTGTTTTGTGAAAATGGCATCTCACTCTTAGCTTCTCTGTATTTTTTTTTAATAGGAACTCTGTTTATGCCCATTAAACTTGCCACAGAAAGAAAAGTTCTTGTCATTATAAGCGTAAGTACCCTTTTAACGACGTGATAAATGTTAATGACAGTCATTCAACGTCTCCTGCACCGAAAATGAACTATTACACGTGTGGAGTCTCATTCCGCACAAGAGATTGGTGCGCAAAATCAAAGCACATAGTATTGGGGGTAATGTGGAGCAGACAGAAAGCAGAGAGTTGGGATAAACGGGTCCTTTTCAGAATGCAGGCAGTGACTAGTGGAGTGCCACAGGGCTCAGTGCTGGGACCCCAACTCTTTACAATATACATCAACGATTTAGATGAAGGAATTGAGTGTAATATCTCCAAGTTTGCGGATGCCACTAAACTGGGTGGCGGTGTGAGCTGTGAGGAGGACGCTAAGAGGCTGCAGGGTGACTTGGACAGGTTAGGTGAGTGGGCAAATGCATGGCAGATGCCGTATAATGTGGATAAATGTGAGATTATCCATTTTGGGGGCAAAAACACGAAGGCAGAATATTATCTGAATGGCGGCAGATTAGGAAACTGGGAGGTGCAACGAGACCTGGGTGTCATGGTTCATCAGTCGCTGAAAGTGGGCATGCAGGTACAGCAAGCGGTGAAGAAGGCAAATGGTATGTTGGCCTTCATAGCTAGAGGATTTGAGTATAGGAGCATGGAGGTCTTACTTTAGTTGTACAGGGCTTTAGTGAGGCCTCACCTGGAATATTGTGTTTGGTTTGGTCTCCTAATCTGAGGAAGGACACTCTTGCTATTGAGGGAGCGCAGCGAAGGTGCACCAGACTGATTCCAGGGATGGCAGGACTGTCATATGAGGAGAGATTGGGTCAACTGGGCCTTTATTCACTGGAGTTTAGAAGGATGAGAGGGGATCTCATAGAAACGTATAAGATTCTGACGGGACTGGACAGATTAGATGCGGGAAGAATGTTCCCGATGTTGGGGAAGTCCAGAACCAGGGGATATAGTCTTAGGATAAGGGGTAGGCCATTTAGGACTGAGATGAGGAGAAACTTCTTCACTCAGAGAGTTGTTAACCTGTGGAATTCCCTGCCGCAGAGAGTTGTTGATGCCAGTTCATTGGATATATTCAAGGGGGAGTTAGATACGGCCTTTAAGGCTAAGGGGATCAAGGGGTATGGAGAGAAAGCAGGAAAGGGGTACTGATCAGTCATGATCTTATTGAATGGCGGTGCAGGCTCGAAGGGCCGAATGGCCTACTTCTGCACCTATTTTCTATGTTTCCTTCAGGTTCTGAATTTTTGGGGGAGATTTAAAAAATGTCAAATTAAAAAAAAAATTGCTTTAACTTTGTCTCTTTTTATCTCTCCATTATTCCAGATCTTTCTTTTCCTCTCTTTATTTCTCTTTCTGTACCTGATCTGACATTGAATTCACCCATTCTAAGTCACTTTCCATCACAGTCCTTCTAATGTTTATTTCCCAATCATTTAATCTAATTAGTTAAGGAAATACCCTGTTGGTTGTCCTATTCACTCAGGTCCCAGATGCCCTGTTTCCCTCACTATCGTTATCAGCTACCTCTTTTGAGCTGAAGGATGCAGGGGCATGTCTAACTAACAGAAGATACAGTTAGATGCCTTGCTACAGCAAATTCTGGCCCAGTGTGTCTATTTTACCATTTATGACACATCAAAAATAGTGACTGCCCCAATAATCTAAAGTAGTTACTTTTGCATTTGGGGCTGTTATCATCATAAGCAGTCCCTCGAAATCGAGGAAGACTTGCTTCCACTCTAAAAGCGAGTATTCAGGTGACTGTACAGTCCAATGCGGGAATTACAGTCTCTGTAACAGGTGGGGCAGACAGTGGTTGAAGGAAAGGGTGGGTGGGGAGCCTGGTTAGCCACACGCTTCTTCTACTGTCTGCGCTTGATTTCTGCATGCTTTCGGCGACGAGATTCGAGGTGCTCAGCACCCTCCCGATGCTCTTCCTTCACTTTGGGCAGTCTTGGGCCAAGGATTCACAGGTGCCGGTGGAGATGTTGCACTTTATCAAGGAGGCTTTGAGGGTGTCCTTGAAATGTTTCCTCTACCCACCGGGGCTCACTTGCCGTGTAGGAGTTCAGAGGAGAGTGTTTGCTTTGGGAGTCTCGTGTCGGGCATGTGACGATGTGGCCCGCCCAACGGAGCTGGTCAAGTGTGGTCAGTGCATCAATGCTAGGAATGTTGGCCTGAGCGAGAACACTGACGTTGATGCATCTATCCTCACAGTGGATTTGCAGGATCTTGCAGAGGCAGCATTGGTGGTACTTCTCCAATGCTTTGAGATGTTTGCTGTATATAGTCCACGTCTCTGAGCCATACAGGAGGGCAGGTATCAATACTGCCCTGTAGACCATAAGCTTGGTGCAAGATTTGAGGTCTTGTTCTTCCTCAGGCAGCGCTGGCACTCTGGAGGCGGTGTTGGACCTCGTCGTCGATGTCTGCCCTTGCTGATAGTATGCTCCCGAGGTATGGAAAATGGTCCAAGTTGTCCAAGGCCGCGCCGTGGATTTTGATGATCGGGATGCAGTGCTGTGTGGTGGGGTCAGGTTGGTGGAGGACCTTTGTCTTACTGATGTTTAGCATAAGGCCCATGCTGTCATATGCCTCGGTGAAGATGTTGACAATGGCTTGGAGTTTGGCCTCTGAGTGTGCACAGACGCAAGCGTCATCCACGTACTGTCGTTCGATGACAGAGGGTGGGACGACCTTGGATCTAGCCTGGAAGCGGCGAAGATTGAACAGGTTCCCATTTGTTCCGTAATTTAGTTCCACTCCAGTGGGGAGCTTGTTGAGAGTGAGATGAAGCTTTGCAGCAAGGAAAATCGAGAAGAGCGTTGATGCGATGACACAGCCCTGCTTGACCCCAGTCCGAATGTAGACTACGTAAGCATAGTCATACTCTCAGAATCATATCTTACAGCCAATGTCCCAGACTCCTGCATCACTATCCCTAGGTATGTTCTGTCCCACCGGCAGGACAGACCCACCCGAGGTGGCGGCACAGTAGTATACAGTCGGGAGGGAGTGAACTTGGGAGCCCTCAACATTGACTCTGGACCCCATGAAGTCTCATGGCTTCAGGTCAAGCACGGGCAAGGAAACGTCCTGCTAATTACCACCAAACCCCCTCCTTCAGGTGATGAATCAGTACTCCTCCATGTTGAACACCACTTGGAAGAAGCACTGAGGGAAGCAAGGGCACAGAATATACACTGGGTGGGGGACTACAATGTCCATCACCAAGAGTAGCTCAGTAGTTCCACTAGTGACCAAGCTGGCTGAGTCATGAAGGACATATCTGCCAGTCTGGGCCTGCAGCAGGTGGTGAGAGAACCAACACGAGGGAAAAACCTACTTAGGCACATAGAAAATAGGTGCAGGCGTAGGCCATTCGGCCCTTCTAGCCTGCACCGCCATTCAATGAGTTCATGGCTGAACGTGCAACTTCAGTACCCCATTCCTGCTTTCTCGCCATACCCCTTGATCCCCCTAGTAGTAAGGACTTCATCTAACTCCTTTTTGAATATATTTAGTGAATTGGCCTCAACAACTTTCTGGGGTAGAGATTTCCACAGGTTCACCACTCTCTGGGTGAAGAAGTTTCTCCTCATCTTGGTCCTAAATGGCTTACCCCTTATCCTTAGACTGTGACCCCTGGTTCTGGACTTCCCCAACATTGGGAACATTCTTCCTGCATCTAACCTGTCTAAACCCATCAGAATTTTAAACATTTCTATGAGGTCCCTTCTCATTCTTCTGAACTCCAGTGAATACAAGCCCAGTTGATCCAATCTTTCTTGATAGGTCAGTCCCGCCATCCCAGGAATCAGTCTGGTGAACCTTCGCTGCACTCCCTCAATAGCAAGAATGTCCTTCCTCAGGTTAGGAGACCAAAACTGTACACAATACTCCAGGTGTGGCCTCACCAAGGCCCTGCACAACTGAAGCAACACCTCCCTGCCCCTGTACTCAAATCCCCTTGCTATGAAGGCCAACATGCCATTTGCTTTCTTAACCGCCTGCTGTACCTGCATGCCAACCTTCAATGACTGATGTACCATGACACCCAGGTCTCGTTGCACCTCCCCTTTTCCTAATCTGTCACCATTCAGATAATAGTCTGTCTCTCTGTTTTTACCACCAAAGTGGATAACCTCACATTTATCCACATTATACTTCATCTGCCATGCATTTGCCCACTCACCTAACCTATCCAAGTCGCTCTGCAGCCTCATAGCATCCTCCACGCAGCTTACACTGCCACCCAAATTAGTGTCATCCGCAAATTTGGAGATACTACATTTAATCCCCTCGTCTAAATCATTAATGTACAATGTAAACAGCTGGGGCCCCAGCACAGAACCTTGCGGTACCCCACTAGTCACTGCCTGCCATTCTGAAAAGTCCCCATTTACTCCTACTCTTTGCTTCCTGTCTGACAACCAGTTCTCAATCCATGTCAGCACACTACCCCCAATCCCATGTGCTTTAACTTTGCACATTAATCTCTTGTGTGGGACCTTGTCGAAAGCCTTCTGAAAGTCCAAATATACCACATCAACTGGTTCTCCCTTGTCCACTCTACTGGAAACATCCTCAAAAAATTCCAGAAGATTTGTCAAGCATGATTTCCCTTTCACAAATCCATGCTGACTTGGACCTATCATGTCACCTCTTTGCAAATGCGCTGCTATGACATCCTTAATAATTGATTCCATCATTTTACCCACTACCGATGTCAGGCTGACCGGTCTATAATTCCCTGTTTTCTCTCTCCCTCCTTTTTTAAAGTGGGGTTACATTGGCTACCCTCCACTCCATAGGAACTGATCCAGAGTCAATGGAATGTTGGAAAATGACTGTCAATGCATCCGCTATTTCCAAGGCCACCTCCTTAAGTACTCTGGGATGCAGTCCATCAGGCCCTGGGCATTTATCGGCCTTCAATCCCATCAATTTCCCCAACACAATTTCCTGACTATTAAGGATTTCCCTCAGTTCCTCCTCCTTACTAGACCCTCTGACCCCTTTTATATCCGGAAGGTTGTTTGTGTCCTCCTCAGTGAATACTGAACCAAAGTACTTGTTCAATTGGTCCGCCATTTCTTTGTTCCCCGTTATGACTTCCCCTGATTCTGACTGCAGGGGACCTACGTTTGTCTTTACTAACCTTTTTCTCTATACATATCTATAGAAACTTTTGCAATCCGTCTTAATATTCCCTGCAAGCTTCTTCTCGTACTCCATTTTCCCTGCCCTAATCAAACCCTTTGTCCTCCTCTGCTGAGTTCTAAATTTCTCCCAGTCCCCAGGTTCGCTGCTATTTCTGGCCAATTTGTATGCCACTTCCTTGGCTTTAATACTATCCCTGATTTCCCTTGATAGCCACGGTTGAGCCAACTTCCCTTTTTTATTTTTATGCCAGGCAGGAATGTACAATTGTTGTAGTTCTTCCATGAGGTCTCTAAATGTCGGCCATTGCCCATCCACAGTTAACCCCTTCAGTATCATTCGCCAATCTATCCTAGTCAATTCACGCCTCATACCTTCAAAGTTACCCTTCTTTAAGTTCTGGACCACGGTCTCTGAATTAACTGTTTCATTCTCCATCCTAATGCAGAATTCCACCATATTATGGTCACTCTTCCCCGAGGGGCCTCGCACAACGAGATTGCTAATTAATCCTCTCTCATTACACAACACCCAGTCTAAGATGGCCTCCCCCTCGTTGGTTCCTTGACATATTGGTCTAGAAAACCATCCCTTATGCACTCCAGGAAATCCTCCTCCATCGTATTGCTTCCAGTTTGGTTAGCCCAATCTATGTGCATATTAAAGTCACCCATTATAACTGCTGCACCTTTATTGCATGCACCCCTAATTTCCTGTTTGATGCCCTCCCCAACATCACTACTACTGTTTGGAGGTTTGTACACAACTCCCACTAACGTTTTTTGCCCTTTGGTGTTCTGCAGCTCTACCCATATAGATTCCACATCATCCAAGCTAATGTCTTTCCTAACTATTGCATTGATCTCCTCCTTAACCAGCAATGTTACCCCACCTCCTTTTCCTTTTATTCTATCCTTCCTGAATGTTGAATAACTCTGGATGTTGAGTTCCCAGCCCTGATCATCCTGGAGCCACGTCTCTGTAATCCCAATCACATCATATTTGTTAACATCTATTTGCACAGTTAATTCATCCACCTTATTAAAGATACTCCTTGCATTAAGACACAGAGCTTTTTTTTTAACACCCTTTGTCCTTTTAGAATTTTGCTGTACATTGGCCCTTTTTGTTCTTTGCCTTAGGTTTCTCTGCCCTACACTTTTCCTCATCTCCTTTCTGTTTTTTGCTTTTGTCTCCTTTTTGTTTCCCTCTGTCTCCCTGCATTGGTTCCCATTCCCCTGCCATATTAGTTTAACTCCTCCCCAACAGCACGAGCAAACACTCCCCCTAGGACATTGGTTCCGGTCCTGCCCAGGTGCAGACCGTCCGGTTTGTACTGGTCCCACCTCCCCCAGAACCGGTTCCAATGCCCCAGGAATTTGAATCCCTCCCTGCTGCACCACTGCTCAAGCCACGTATTCATCTGCGCTATCCTGCGATTCCTACTCTGACTAGCTCGTGGCACTGGTAGCAATCCCGTGATTACTACTTTTGAAGTCCTACTTTTTAATTTAGCTCCTATCTCCTTAAATTCGTTTCGTAGGACCTCATCCCTTTTTTTACCTATGTCGTTGGTACCAATGTGCACCATGACAACTGGCTGTTCTCCCTCCCTTTTTAGAATGTCCTGCACCCGCTCCGAGACATCCTTGACCCTTGCACCAGGGAGGCAACATACCAGCCTGGAGTCTCGGTTGCGGCCGCAGAAACGCCTATCTATTCCCCTTACAATTGAATTTCCTATCACTATCGCTCTCCCACTCTTTTTCCTGCCCTCCTGTGCAACAGAGCCAGCCACGGTGCCATGAACTTGGCTGCTGCTGCCCTCCCCTGATGAGTCATCCCCCCCAACAGTACCCAAAGCAGTATATCTGTTTTGCAGGGGGATGACCACAGGAGACCCCTGCACTACCTTCCTTGCACTGCTCTTCCTGCTGGTCTTCCATTCCCTATCTGGCTGTGGACCCTTTCCCTGCGGTACGACCAACTCGCTACACGTGCTACTCACGTCATTCTCAGCATCGTGGATGCTCCAGAGTGAATCCATCCTCAGCTCCAACTCCGCAACGCGGTCCGTCAGGAGCTGGAGGCGGATACACTTCCCGCACACGTAGTTGTCAGGAACACTGATGTCGTCCCTAAGTTCCCACATGGTACAGGAGGAGCATAACACATGACCAAGCTGTCCTGCCATGACTTAACCCTTTGATAAGCAACAACAATGATAAAGTTTACTCACTGTTATAGAAGAGAAAAAAGAAAAACTACTCACCAATCACCAGCCAATCACTTACCCCCTTGGCTGTGACGTCACCTTTCTGTTTCTTTCTACTTCTTTTTTGCTTTCTCCCTGTAGCTGCACCGGCTCGCCTCTCCACGCACCTCCTCACGCTGCTCCCGACTGCCGCCGCGTTGGACCTTTATAGGCCTCTCGCCGACCCCGGAACTCACGCCTCTCCACGCACCTCCGACGCTGCTCCCGACTGCCGCCGCGTTGGGCCTTTATAGGCCTCGTCCTCACCAATGTACCTGTCTCAGATGCACCTATCCATGTCAGCATTGGTAGAAGTGATCACCGCACAGTCCTTGTGGAGACGAAGTCCCGTCTTCACACTGAAGACACCCTACATCATACTGTGTGGCATTACCACCGTGCTAAATGGGATAGATTCAGAACAGATCTAGAACTCAATACGGGGCATCCATGTGGCGCTGTTGGGCCATCAGCAGGAGCAGAATTGTATTCCACCACAATCTGTAACCAAATGGACCAGCATATCCCTCACTCTACCATTACCATCAAGCCAGGGGACCAACTCTGGTTCAATGAGGTGTGCAGAAGAGCATGCCAGGAGCAGCACCAGGCATACCTGAAAATGAGATACCAACCTGGGGAACTTGCAACACATGCGTGCTAAGCAGCAGAAGCAGCATACTATAAACAGAGCTAAGCAATCCCACAATCAACAGATCAGATCAAAGCTCTGCAGTCCTGCCACATTCAGTCGTGAATGATGGTGGAAAATTAAACAGCGAACTGGAGGACGAGGCGCCATGAACATCCCCATCTTCAATGATGGTGGAGCCCAGCACGCAAGTGCAAAAGGCAAGGTTGAAGGGTTTGCAACCATCTTCAACCAGAAGTGCCGAGTGGATGATTCATCTTGGCCTCCTCCTGAGGTCCCCACTATCACAGAAGCCAGTCTTCAGCCAATGTGATTTACTCCATGCGATATCAAGAAGTGGGTGAGCGCACTGGATGCAGCAAAGCCTATGGGCCCCGACAACATCCCGGTTATCGTGCTGAAGACTTGTGCTCCAACACTAGCCGAGCCTCTAGCCAAGCTGTTCCATACAGCTACAACACCAGCGTCTACCTGACAATGTGGAAACTGCCGGTTATGTATGTAACTTGTATATACCTTGTACAGCCACCAGAAGGCTCATCCCCTGGAGTCCCAAGGGATCCCACAATCCCTTGGGAGCACAGGTACTGAAGGAGGCCTCACAGGCTGGAGAGGCACTCTGGAGACCTGCAATAAAAGACTACGGTCACACTTTACTTTGAGCTCACAGTATCCAGTCAGACTCTTTATTCATACACAACTGGCGATGAGATAGAAACATAGAAACGTCGAAAATAGGTGCAGGAGTAGGCCATTCGGCCCTTCGAGCCTGCACCGCCATTCAATAAGATCATGGCTGATCAATCCCTCAGTACCACTTTCCTGCTTTCTCTCCATACCCCTTGATCCCCTTAGCCCTAAGGGCCATATCTAACTCCCTCTTGAATATATCCAATGATCTGGCATCAACAACTCTCTGTGGCAGGGAATTCCATTGGTTAACAACTTTCTGAGTGAAGAAGTTTCTCCTCATCTCAGTCCTAAATGGCCTACCACTTATCCTAAGACTATGTCCCCTGGTTCTGGACTTTCCCAACATCGGGAACATTCTTCCCGAATTTAACCTGTCCAGTCCCGTCAGAATCTTATACGTTTCTATGAGATTCTCTCTCATCCTTCTAAACTCCAGTGAATAAAGGCTGAATTGATCCAGTCTCTCCTCATATGACAGTCCAGCCATCCCTGGAATCAGTCTGGTGAACCTTCGCTGCACTCCCTCAAGAGCAAGAATGTCCGTCCTCAGATTAGGAGACCAAAACTGTACACAATATTCCAGGTGGGGCCTCACCAAGGCTTTGTACAATTGCAGTAAGACCTCCCTGCTCCTATACTCAAATCCCCTCGCTATGAAAGCCAACATAGCATTTGCCTTCTTCACCTCCTGCTGTACCTGCATGCACACTTTCAGTGACTGATGAACCATGACACCTAGGTCTCGTTGCACCTCCCCTTTTCCTAATCTGCCACCATTCAGATAATATTCTGCCTTTGTGTTTTTGCCACCAAAGTGGATAACCTCACATTTATCCACTTTATACTGGGCAAATGTATGGGAGATGCTCTCACCTAACCTGTCCAAGTCACTCTGCAGCCTCTTAGCTTCCTCCTCACAGCTCACACCGCCACCCAGTTTAGTGTCATCTGCAAACTTGGAGATATTACACTCAATTCCTTCATCTAAATCGTTAATGTATATTGTAAAGAGCTGGGGTCCCAGCACTGAGCCCTGCGTTACTCCACTAGTCACTGCCTGCCATTCTGAAAAGGACCCGTTTATCCCAACTCTCTGCTTCCTGTCTGCCAACCAGTTCTCTATCCACATCAGGACATTACCCCCAATACCATGTGCATTAATTTTGCACACCAGTCTCTTGTGCTGGACCTTGTCAAATGCCTTTTGAAAGTCCAAATACACCACATCCACTGGTTCTTCCTTGTCAACTCTGCTAGTTACATCCTCAAAAAATTCCAGATTTGTCAAGCATGATTTCCCTTTCATAAATCCATGCTGACTTGGTCCGATCCTGTCACTGCTTTCCAAATGTGCTGCCATTTCATCCTTAACGATTGATTCCAACATTTTCTCCACTACTGATGTCAGGCTAACCGGTCTATAGTTACCCGCTTTCTTTCTCTCCCTCCTTTTTTAAAAAGTTCAATTGACCTGCCATTTCTTTGTTCCCCATTATAAATTCACCTGAATCCGACTGCAAAGGACCTACATTTGTCTTCATTAATTTTTTTCTCTTCACATATTTCTAGAAGCTTTTGCAGTCAGTTTTTATGTTCCCTGCAAGCTTCCTCTCGTACCCTATTTTCCCCCTCTTAATTAAACCCTTAGTCCTCCTCTGTTGAATTCTAAATTTCTCCGAGTCCTCAGGTGTGTTGCTTTTTCTAGCCAATTTATATGCCTCTTCCTTGGTTTTAACACTATCCTTAATTTCCCTTGTTAGCCATGGTTGAGCCACCTTCCCCGTTTTATTTTTACTCCAGACAGGGATGTACAATTGCTGAAGTTCATCCATGTGATCTTCAAATGTATGCCATTGCTTATCCACCGTCAACCCTTTAAGTATCCTTTGCCAGTCTATTCTAGCCAATTCATGCCTCATACCGTCGAAGTTACCTTTCCTTAAGTTCAGGAACCTAGCTTCCAAATTAACTGTGTCACTCTTCATCTCAATAAAAAATTCTACCATATTATGGTCACTCTTCCCCAAGGGGCCTTGCACAACAAGATTGCTAATTAGTCCCTTCTCATTACACATCACCCAGTCTAGGATGGCCAGCTCTCTAGTTGGTTCCTCGACATATTGGTCTAGAAAACCATCCCTAATACAATCCAGGAAATCTTCCTCCACCGCATTGCTACCAGTTTGGTTAGCCCAATCAATATGAAGATTAAAGTCGCCCATGATAACTACTGTACCTTTATTGCACACATCCCTTATTTCTTGTTTGATGCTGTCCCCACCTTCACTACTACTCTTTAGTGGTCTGTACACAACTCCCACTAGCGTTTTCTGCCATTTGGAATTCCGCAGCTCCACCCATACCGATTCCACATCATCCAGGCTAATGTCCCTCCTTACCATTGCATTCATTTCCTCTTTAACCAGCAGCACCACCCTGCCTCCTTTTCCTCCCTGTCGATCCTTCCTAAATGCTGAATACTCTTGGATGTTGAGTTCCCAGCCTTGGTCACCCTGGAGCCATGTCGCCGTGATGCCAATTACATCATACCCGTTAACTGCTATCTGTGCGGTTAATTCGTCCACCTTATTCCGAATAATCCTCGCATTGAGGCACAGAGCCTTCAGGCTTGTCTTTTTAACACACTTTGCCCCTTTAGAATTATGCTGTAATGTGGCCCTTTTTGTCTTTTGCCTTGGATTTCTCTGCCCTCCACTTTTACTCATCTCCTTTCTATCTTTTGCTTCTGCTTCCATTTTATTTCCCTCTGTCTCCCAGCATAGGTTCCCATCTCCCTGCATGTTAGTTTAACTCCTCCCCAAAAGCACTAGCAAACACTCCCCCTAGGACATTGGTTCCGGTCCTGCCCAGGTGCAGACTGTCCGGTTTATACTGGTCCCACCTCCCCCAGAACCAGTTCCAATGCCCCAGGAATTTGAATCCCTCCCTTCTGCACCACTGTTCAAGCCACGAATTCATCTGAGCTATCCTGCAAATCCTACTCTGACTAGCACGTGGCACTGGTAGCAATCCTGAGATTACTACTTTGAGGTCCTACTTTTTAATTTAACTCCTAGCTCCTTAAATTCGTCTCGTAGGACCTCATCCTGATTTTTACCTATATCATTGGTACCTATATGCACCACGACAACTGGCTGTTCACCCTCCCTTCTCAGAATGTCCTGCACCTGCTCCGAGAAATCCTTGACCCTTGCACCAGGGAGGCAACATACCATCCTGGAGTCTCGGTTGCGGCCGCAGAAACGCCTATCTATTCCCCTTACAATTGAATCCCCTATCACTATCATTCTCCCACTCTTTTTTCTGCCCTCCTGTGCAGCAATGCTAGCGACGGTGCCATGAACTTGGCTGCTGCTGCCCTCCCCTAATGAATCATCTCCCTCAACAGTACCCAAAGCGGTGTATCTGTTTTGCAGGGCGATGACCGCAGGGGATCCCTGCACTACCTTCTTTGCACTGCTCTTCCTGTTGGTCTTCCATTCCCTATCTGGCTGTGTACCCTTTTCCTGCGGTAAGACCAACTCAATAAATGTGTTATTCACATCATTCTCAGCATCGTGGGTGCTCCAGAGTGAATCCACCTGCAGCTCCAGTGCCACAATGCGGTCTGTCAGGATCTGCAGGCGGATACACTTCCCGCACATGTAGTCATCAGGGACACCGGAAGCGTCCCTGACTTCCCACATATTACAGGAGGAGCATAACACGTGTCCGAGCTCTCCTGCCATGACTTAACCCTTAGATTAACTTAATTTGGCAACAGCAATGCTAAGGGTTACTTACTGATAAAGAAAAAAGAAAAGCTACTTACCAATCACCAGCTAATCATTTACCCCCTTGGCGGTGATGTCACCGTTTGATTTCTTTCCACTTCTTTTTGCCTCCCTGCTGCAGCTGCACAAGCACACCTCTCCACGAAGTTGGGCCTTAAGTATGCCGCCTCGATCTCCCTGCTCCACCTCTCGCCGACTCCAGAGCCTCGACGAAGTTGACAAACCCAACAATGCAGAGAACAGTGGGCATCCTAGAGAAATTTTCGGAGGGAGATGATTGGGAAATCTTCGTGGAGCGACTTGACCAATACTTCGTGGCCAATGAGTTGGAAGGAGAAGCAAATGCTGCCAAACAAAGGGCGATTCTCCTCGCCGTCTGCGGGGCACCAACGTATGGCTTCAAATAAAATCTGCTTGCTCCAGCGAAACCCACAGAGAAATCATACGATGATTTGAGCACACTGGTCCGGGAGCATCTGAACCCGAAGGAAAGCGTTCTGATGGCGAGGTACTGGTTCTACACCTACAAAAGATCTGAAGGCCAGGAAGTGGCGAGTTATGTCACCAAGCTAAGATGCCGTGCAGGACATTGCGAATTTGAAGGACATTTGGAGCACATGCTCAGAGATGTTTTCATACTTGACATTGGCCATGAAACCATACTTCGTAAACTTTTGACTGTAGAGACCCCAACCTTGAGTAAGGCCATAGCGATAGCCCAGGCGTTCATTGCCACCAATGACAATACTGAGCAAATCTCTCAGCACACGAGTGCTGCTACAAGTACTGTGAACAAAGTGATGTTTTCAAATCGCAACGTACAGGGCAGGCCCCACATGCCTGCAACTGCACGTTCGCAGATGTCTCAGAGTCCACCATCAAGGGTGATGAATGCAAGGCCATTAACTCCTTGTTGGCACTGCGGGGGTGATCATCATTTCTATTCATGCCGCTTCAAAGGGTACGTTTGCAAGGGCTATGGAATAATGGGACACCTCCAATGAGTGTGCAGGTGAGCTGCAAACCCTGCTAATCCTGCAAACCACCATGTTGCAAAGAAGGACAGATCCACGGTGGATCGCGACGAACCAGAGCCTCAGACCGAGGATGCAGAGGTATATGGGATGCACACATTTACCACAAAGTGTTCCCCGATAATGCTGAAAGTTGAATTAAGTGGACTCCCGGTGTCAATGGAGCTAGACCTGGGCGCGAGCCAGTCCATTATGAGCAAAAAGACTTTCAAAAAATTGTGGTGCAGCAAGGCCTCAAGGCCAGTCTTGACTTCCATTCGCAAGAAACTGAGAACTTGCACAAAGGAACTGATTCACGTAATCGGCAGTGCTACTGTTAAGATCTCCTAGATGGACAGTGCACAAGCTATCACTCTAGGTGGTCCCGGGCGATGGTCCCACGCTGCTCGGCAGGAGCTGGCTGGGAAAGATACACTGGAACTGGGACGACGTCCAAGCGCTCTCATCCGCTGACGACACTTCGTGTGCCCAGGTCTTAAACAAGTTCCTTTCGCTGTTCGAACCAGGCATCGGGAAGTTCCAAATAGCAAAAGTGCAGATCCACCTAATTCCAGGGGCGCGACCCATCCATCACAAGGCGAGAGCAGTACCGTACATGATGAAAGAAACGGTAGAGATCGAGCTGGACCGGCTGCATTTCGCCGATCAAATTGAACAAGTGGGCCCATCCGATTGTTCCAGTCCTTAAGGGAGACGGCACCTTCAGAATCTGTGGTGATTACAAAGTAAGTATCAATCGTTTCTCCCAGCAGGATCAATACCCGCTACCAAAGACTGACAACCTTTTTGCTACGCTGGCGGGAGGAAAAACGTTCACGAAGCTGGACTTGACCTCGGCCTGCATGACGCAGAAGATGGAGGAATCATCGAAGGGCCTCACCTGCATCAAGATGCACAAAGGTCTCTTCATTTATAACAGATGCCCGTTTGGAATTCGATCAGCCGCGGCGATATTCCAGAGAAACATGGAAAGCTTCCTAAAGTTGGTCCCACACACGGTGGTCTTCCAGGACTACATCTTGGTTACAGGTCGGGACACAGTCGAGCATCTGCAGAACCTGGAGGAGGTTCTTAGTCGACTCAACCGCGTCGGACTCAGGTTGAAACGCTCGAAGTGCGTTTACCTGGTGCCTGAAGTGGAGTTCCTGGGAAGAAGAATCGCGGCGGACGGTATCAGGCCCACCGAGTCGAAGATGGAGGCAATCAAGAATGCACCGAGGCCACAGAACGTGACGAAGGTGCGATCGTTTCGAGGACTCCTGAACTACTTACCGGGTCTCAGCACACTGTTAGAACCACTGCACGCCTTGTTGCATAAAGGAGACGAATGGGTATGGGGCAAAAGCCAAGAAAATGCCTTTGTAAAAGCTAGAAAATAGTTATGCTCAAACAAATTGCTTGTGTTGTATGATCCATGTAAGCATTTGGTACTAGCATGTGATGCATCGTCATGTGGAGTCAGGTATGTATTGCAACAAGTTAATGAATCTGGGAAATTGCAACCAGTTGCTTATGCATCCAGAAGTCTGTCTAAGGCTGAGAGAACCTACAGCATGATTGAAAAAGAAGCGTTAGCATGTGTTTATGGGGTAAAGAAAAGCATCAATATCTATTTGGGCTAAAATTTGAATTGGAAACGGATCATAAGCCACTAATATCCCTGTTTTCTGAAAGTAAGGGGATAAATACAAAGGCAGGGGACTGAGAGAGAAGCGGGCGCTGGGGAGAGAGAGAGAGAAGCGGGCGCTGGGGAGAGAGAGAAGCGGGCGCTGGGGAGAGAGAGAAGCGGGCGCTGGGGAGAGAGAGAAGCGGGCGCTGGGGAGAGAGAGAAGCGGGCGCTGGGGAGAGAGAGAGAAGCGGGCGCTGGGGAGAGAGAGAAGCGGGCGCTGGGGAGAGAGAGAGAAGCGGGGGGCGGGACTGAGAGAGAGAAGCGGGGCGGCGGGGAAAGAGAGAGAGAAGCGGGGCGGCGGGGAGAGAGAGAGAGAGAGAAGCGGGACGGCGGGGAGAGAGAGAGAGAAGCGGGGCGGCGGGGAGAGAGAGAGAGAAGCGGGCGCTGGGGAGAGAGAGAGAGAAGCGGGACGGCGGGGAGAGAGAGAGAGAAGCGGGGCGGCGGGGAGAGAGAGAGAGAAGCGGGCGCTGGGGAGAGAGAGAGAGAAGCGGGACGGCGGGGAGAGAGAGAAGCGGGCGCTGGGGAGAGAGAGAGAGAAGCGGGCGCTGGGGAGAGAGAGAGAGAAGCGGGACGGCGGGGAGAGAGAGAAGCGGGCGCTGGGGAGAGAGAGAGAAGCGGGGGGCGGGACTGAGAGAGAGAAGCGGGGCGGCGGGGAGAGAGAGAGAGAAGCGGGGCGGCGGGGAGAGAGAGAGAGAAGCGGGGCGGCGGGGAGAGAGAGAGAGAAGCGGGCGGTGGGGAGAGAGAGAGAGAAGCGGGACGGCGGGGAGAGAGAGAAGCGGGCGCTGGGGAGAGAGAGAGAAGCGGGGGGCGGGACTGAGAGAGAGAAGCGGGGCGGCGGGGAGAGAGAGAGAGAAGCGGGCGGTGGGGAGAGAGAGAGAAGGGGGGCGACGGGGAGAGAGAGAGAGAAGCGGGCGGTGGGGAGAGAGAAGTGGGGCGGCGGGGAGAGAGAGAGAAGTGGGGCGGCGGGGAGAGAGAGAGAGAAGCGGGCGGCGGGGAGAGAGAGAGAAGCGGGGCGGCGGGGAGAGAGAGAGAAGTGGGGCGGCGGGGAGAGAGAGAGAGAAGCGGGCGGCGGGGAGAGAGAGAGAAGCGGGCGGCGGGGAGAGAGAGAGAAGGGGGGCGGCGGGGAGAGAGAGAGAAGTGGGGCGGCGGGGAGAGAGAGAGAGAAGCGGGCGGCGGGGAGAGAGAGAGAAGCGGGCGGCGGGGAGAGAGAGAGAGAAACGGGCGGCGGGGAGAGAGAGAGAGAAGCAGGCGGCGGGGAGAGAGAGAGAGAAGCGGGGCGGCGGGGACTGAGAGAAGAGACAAGCGGCAGCGTAAAGTACTCCGTGAGGGCAGAGAGAGCGAGGGGGAGAGAGAGAGAGAGAGTAAGAAAGAGAGCCTGGGGGGAGAAAGAGAGTTTTGGGGGGGAGAGAGAGATAGCCTGGGGGGAGAGAGAGAGAGCTTGGGGGGATGTGGGGAGGGGGCAGTGAGCTTGGGGGGAGAGAGAGAGCTTGGGGGGGGGCGAAGAGATTGGGAGGAGAGAGAGAGATAGCCTGGGGGGAGAGAGAGAGAGCTTGGGGGGATGTGGGGAGGGGGCAGTGAGCTTGGGGGGAGAGAGAGAGCTTGGGGGGAGAGAGAGAGAGCTTGGGGGGGGGGGCAGGGGAAAGAGAGACTGGGAGGAGAGAGAGAGAGAGCTTGGGGGGAGAGAGAGAGTTTGGGGGGGGGCGCAGGGGAAAGAGAGACTGGGAGGAGAGAGAGAGAGAGAGCTTGGGGGGAGAGAGAGAGTTTGGGGGGGGGGCGCAGGGGAAAGAGAGACTGGGAGGAGAGAGAGAGAGAGAGCTTGGGGGGAGAGAGAGAGTTTGGGGCGGGGCGCAGGGGAAAGAGAGACTGGGAGGAGAGAGAGAGAGAGCTTGGGGGGAGAGAGAGAGTTTGGGGGGAGAGAGAGAGTTTGGGGCGCGAGAGAGAAGTTGGGGAGAGAGAGCGAGAGAGACACACATGTGGGGCGGTTGTCGGAGGGGAGAGAGGGAACTCAGTGAAGACGGATCACGTTCTTTTAAACCCCTGCTGCGTGCAAGCTCAGTGCGTGTGTTACAAGGGACATCATTGGAGTGGATGAAATCCAGAAGTCACGACACTGTCAGTATTCATTTCATACCCAATAAATCAGTTAACATTCCGCACACAATGCCCCATCTATGGTGGGCTGGGGCGGGGTGGGGGTGGGGAGTAAGGCGACTTGTGCTGGTATTAGTGACATCATCTGGGAGAGGGGTGCACTTGCGCTGAAGTAAGGGACATCAGCTGGCAGAGGCAGTGCATATGCTGGGGTAAGGGTCTTTAGCTGGTAGAGGCAGCACTTGCGCTGGGGTAAGAGATTTCGGCTGGAACTTGGTGGCTTTTGGGGAGCTCTATCCTCTATGGCTTCTGAAGTTGTTATGTATGCAATAAAGGTTCAAACTGAGTACTGTTTAACTAAGCAAGGTACAACCTTGGCTCTGTTTTATTTAGGCCCAAAGTGCCTGACTCTCAAAATGGCTGGCCTTTTATACCTGAGCAACACTATGTGTGTGCTGCTCAGTGGCCTCCAGCAATGACACCATCTAGTGGCTACAAACAGAATGTACATACATGACAATACCCTCCTCTGAGATCTTATCACAGTCTTTCACAGGTTGAGACAGTCCGGTGCTTTGCGCTTCCGGGTTGACAGTCTCAGTTCGATTCGAGCTTTGGTTGAGTGTGTGGGGTCTGTTGTGGCTAATGGCTGGATGACTAACTTGTTTGGGGTGGCAATGGCCATGTGAGGAATTGCAAGTCCATTTTTAATAAACAGGTCCGTGATGGAAATTCCGGGTTTACTGATGACCCTCGATTTCTCTGAAGACTGCTGGTAGGTTGGTTGGTCGTCGATGGTTTCTTCGTCCGACTGTTCTGGCTCATCTGTGTGCCTCAGCTTTGTCTGATCCATGTGTTTCCTGCAAGTTTGCCCATTCTTGAGCTTAATAACGAATACTCTGTTGCCTTCCTTGGCCATGACCGTACTAGTGATCCATTTGGGACCCTGACCATAGTTCAACACATATACAGGATCATTAACAGAAATCTCGCATGACACAGTTGCGCGATCGTGGTACCCTTGTTGACTTTGTCTTCTGTATTCAACATGATTATTTAAAACTGGGTGTACCAGAGATAGCTTGGGCTTAAGACCTCTTTTCATCACGAGTTCAGCAGCCAAGACTCCTGTGAGTGTGTGGGGTCTTGTCCTGTAACTCAGCAATATGCAGGACAAGTGGGTCTGCAGTGACCCTTGGGTTACTCTCCTCATGCTTTGCTTGATAATTTGTACTGCACGTTCAGCTTGCCCGTTGGACACAGGCTTGAACGGTGCTGACCTGACATGTTTTATGCCATTAAGTTTCACAAACTCCTGAAACTCCTGACTGGTGAAGCACGACCCAATGTCACCACAATGTCACGCAGATCATGTGTCGCGAACATGACATTGAAATTCTCTATGGTTGCCGTGGACATGCTGGATGACATGATTATGTATTCTATCCTCTTCGAATAAGCATCCACCACCACTAAAAACATCTTATCCAGGAAGGGACCTGCAAAATCTACATGGATCCTGGACCAAGGTTTGAATGGCCATGACCACAGACTCAGCGGCGATTCCGCTGGTGCTTTGCTGAGCTGCATGCAGGTGTTGCACTGATGCACGCATGCTTCCAGCTCAGAATCAATTCCTGGCCACCATACATGGGACCTGCCGATGGCCTTCATCATCACTATACCCGGATGTGTGCTGTGTAACTCACGCACAAACTTCTCTCTCCCTTTCTTGGGCATTACAACGCGATTGCCCCACAATATGCAAACTGCTTGAATAGACAGTTCGTCCTTGTGACGCATGTATGGTTTGGCCTCCTCGCACATTTACTTAGGTATGGCAGACCAATCCCCTTTGAGGATGCAACCCTTTAACACCGATAAAATCGAGTCCTGGCTGGTTCAGGTCTTAACTTGTTGAGCCATGACAGGGGTTCCTTCACTCTCAAAAGCATCTGTGATTAACATTAGATCCGCCGGTTGTGGCGTTTCCACCTCCAGTGTGGGCAACGGCAACCGGCTCAAAGCATCGGCATAATTCTCTGTGCCAGGTCTGTGGCGAATGACATAATCATAGGCAGATAATATCAGCACCCACCTTTGGATGCGGGATGAAGCGTTGGTATTGATACCTTTGCTCTCGGAAAACAATGAAATGAGCGGCTTGTGATCAGTCTCTAATTCGAACCTCAGACCGAACAGGTATTGATGCATCTTTTTAACACTGTACACACACACTGAAGCTTTTTCTACCATGCTCTAGGCTCTTTCCGCTTTAGACTAACTTTTGGATTCATATGCGACAGGATGAAGTTTCCCCGACTCATTGGCTTGTTGGAGTACGCAACCAATTCCATATGACGATGCATCACAGGCCAAAACTAATGTACCATAATGGGTCATAATATACCAGCAGCTTATTCGAGCAAAGCAGATTGGTGGCTCTCTCGAAAGCTCTGTCTTACGATGCGCCCCACACCCAGTTGTCACCTTTTCTCAATAGCATGTGCAGTGGTTCTAGGAGTTCTGTCACATTCTGCGGCTTGGGTGCATTCTTGATGGCCTTGGTTTTTATGTCAGTAGGTCTGATGCCATCAGCGGCGATTTTCCTCCCGAGGAATTCGACCTCCGGTGCCATGAAGACGCACTTCGAGTGTTTCAGTCTGAGTCCCACTCTATCGAAACACAGTGGAACCTCTTCCAGGTTGTTCAGATGTTCCTTGGAGTCACGACCGGTGATCAGGAAGTCATCTTGGAACACGAAGGTTCTGGGAATGGACTTCAGTAGACTTTCCATGTTCCTCTGGAATTTTGCTGCAGCCGAGCGAATTCCAAAAGGGCACCTGTGGTAACTAAATAGTCCTTTGTGTGTGTTAATGCACGTAAGTCTCTTCGATGTCTCGACCAACTCGTGTATCATATAGGACGACGTCAAGTCTAGTTTTGTGAACGACTTCCCTCCGGCTAGCATCGCAAACAAGTCATCAGCCTTCAGTAATGGGTACTGATCTTGTTTCGAAACCCTGTTGATTGTAGCCTTGTAGTCTCCACAGATTCTACGTTTCAGCACAGGAATAATGGGACTGGCCCATTCATTGTCCGACTGGTGATATGATCCCTTCACGCTGGAGTCTGTCCAGTTCAATTTTGACCTTCTCCCTCATCATATACGGCACTGCCCAAGCTTTATGATGGACAGATTTTGCATCTGAGTCCACGTGGATCTGCATCTTGGCTCCCGTGAAGTTGTCGATACCCGGTTCGAACAGCGAGGGGAACTTGCTCAATACTTGGGCACATGTATCTTCCTCCAATGACAGCACCTTTATGTTGTTCCAGTCGCATCTGATTTTCTCCAACCAGCTCCTGCCGAGCAGCGTTGGGCCATTGCCTGGAACAATCCACAGCGGTAACTCGTGAACTGCACCGTTATACGACACATTAATTTGTGCACTGCCATTCACCTTTATCAGTTCTTTGGTGTACGTGCGCAGCTTGGCATTAATAGAGCTCAGCCTGGGCCTCACAATCTTAATATCCCACAGCTTATAAAATGCCCTCTCGTTAATGATCGATCGATTCGCCCCCGTGTCTAGTTCCATCGATACCGGTATCCCGTTAAACTTCCCGTTAATCAAAATTGGTTTACTCTTGATTATGAAGGAGTACAGTCCATACACTTCCTCCTCTAGCATCTCGGATTGCGTATCCGGATCCGTGCTAGTCTGACTCTCATCTTCCACATGGTGTGTCGCAGCTCGCTTGCTCATCTGCGGACACTTGCATTGGAGATGCCCCACTCTCAGACAGCCTTTGCAACTATATTGCTTAAATCGGCACTGCTGGTGTCAATGATCTCCCCCACAACGCAAACTCGGAGAAGTTGGATACATTTCCGCTGGCGGATTTTGGGCAGCCATAGGTTTCACGAACACAGCTGGATAAGCCCTGCCATGTGCCGCTCTGCCGAACGCCGAATCAAGTTTCATGTTCAGCCATGAACTCATTGAATGGTGGTGCAGGCTAGAAGGGCTGAATGGCCTGCTCCTGCACCTATTTTCTATGTTTCTATGATCACATTTATAGTAGTTGCCGAGGTTCGGTTCTTCACTGCTATGTGCTTTAGATTCCTGTCCGTCGTCATACATGATTGAGCAATCTGGATGGCCCTTTTTAAATCCAACTCCTCCACCGCCAGAAGTTTGTGCAGGATCACCTCGTGGTTGATACCGATAACAAAGCAGTCTCGTAGCTTGTCTGCCAACACTGTCCCGAACTTGCACGTTCCTGCTAGACGTCTCAGGTCGGCAACGAATTCCGCCCTCCGCTCGAACGTGTGTATAAAACCTGTATCTCGAGATGATACTGCTGTTGTCTGGCTTGAGGTGCTCCTGTACTAATGTACACAACTCCTTGTACGTTTTCTCTGTTGGATCACTAGGCATGAGTAGATTCTTTATCAGACTGTAGAGCTTTGAACCACACACAGTGAGGAACACGGCCCGGCGCCGATCTGCATCGTCGACCCCTTTCATTTTGTTGGCCAAGAAGTACTGGCGTAAAAATAAAAAAGGGAAGGTGGCTCAACCGTGGCTATCTAGGGAAATCAGGGATAGTATTAAAGCCAAGGAAGTGGCATACAAATTGGCCAGAAATAGCAGCGAACCTGGGGACTGGGGGAAATTTAGAACTCAGCAGAGGAGGACAAAGGGTTTGATTAGGGCAGGGAAAATGGAGTACGAGAAGAAGCTTGCAGGGAACATTAAGGCGGATTGCAAAAGTTTCTATAGGTATGTAAAGAGAAAAAGGTCAGTAAAGACAAACGTTGGTCCCCTGCAGTCAGAATCAGGGGAAGTCATAACGGGGAACAAAGAAATGGCAGACCAATTGAACAAGTACTTTGGTTCAGTATTCACTAAGGAGGACACAAACAACCTTCCGGATATAAAAGGGGTCAGAGGGTCTAGTAAGGAGGAGGAACTGAGGGAAATCTTTATTAGTCGGGAAATTGTGTTGGGAAAATTGATGGGATTGAAGGCCGATAAATCCCCAGGGCCTGATGGACTGCATCCCAGAGTACTTAAGGAGGTGGCCTTGGAAATAGCAGATGCATTGACAGTCATTTTCCAACATTCCATTGACTCTGGATCAGTTCCTATCGAGTGGAGGGTAGCCAATGTAACCCCACTTTTTAAAAAAGGAGGGAGAGAGAAAGCAGGGAATTATAGACCGGTCAGCCTGACCTCAGTAGTGGGTAAAATGATGGAATCAATTATTAAGGATGTCATAGCAGCGCATTTGGAAAATGGTGACATGATAGGTCCAAGTCAGCATGGATTTGTGAAAGGGAGATCATGCTTGACAAATCTTCTGGAATTTTTTGAGGATGTTTCCAGTAAAGTGGACAAAGGAGAACCAGTTGATGTGGTATATTTGGACTTTCAGAAGGCTTTCGACAAGGTCCCACACAGGAGATTAATGTGCAAAGTTAAAGCACATGGGATTGGGGGTAGTGTGCTGACGTGGATTGAGAACTGGTTGTCAGACAGGAAGCAAAGAGTAGGAGTAAATGGGTACTTTTCAGAATGGCAGGCAGTGACTAGTGGGGTACCGCAAGGTTCTGTGCTGGGGCCCCAGCTGTTTACATTGTACATTAATGATTTAGACGAGGGGATTAAATGTAGTATCTCCAAATTTGCGGATGACACTAAGTTGGGTGGCAGTGTGAGCTGCGAGGAGGATGCTATGAGACTGTAGAGTGACTTGGATAGGTTAGGTGAGTGGGCAAATGCATGGCAGATGAAGTATAATGTGGATAAATGTGAGGTTATCCACTTTGGTGGTAAAAACAGAGAGACAGACTATTATCTGTATGGTGACAGATTAGGAAAAGGGAAGGTGCAACGAGACCTGGGTGTCATGGTACATCAGTCATTGAAGGTTGGCATGCAGGTACAGCAGGCGGTTAAGAAAGCAAATGGCATGTTGGCCTTCATAGCGAGGGGATTTGAGTACAGGGGCAGGGAGGTGTTACTACAGTTGTGCAGGCCTTGGTGAGGCCACACCTGGAGTATTGTGTACAGTTTTGGTCTCCTAACTTGAGGAAGGACATTCTTGCTATTGAGGGAGTGCAGCGAAGATTCACCAGACTGATTCCCGGGATGGTGGGACTGACCTATCAAGAAAGACTGGATCAACTGGGCTTGTATTCACTGGAGTTCAGAAGAGTAAGAGGGGACCTCATAGAAACGTTTAAAATTCTGACGGGTTTGGACAGGTTGGATGCAGGAAGAATGTTCCCAATGTTGGGGAAGTCCAGAACCAGGGGTCACAGTCTAAGGATAAGGGGTAAGCCATTTAGAACTGAGATGAGGAGAAACTTCTTCACCCAGAGAGTGGTGAACCTGTGGAATTCTCTACCACAGAAAGTAGTTGAGGCCAATTCACTAAATATATTCAAAAGGGAGTTAGATGAAGTCCTTACTACTCGGGGGATCAAGGTGTATGGCGTGAAAGCAGGAAGGGGGTACTGATGTTTCATGTTCAGCCATGAACTCATTGAATGGCGGTGCAGGCTAGAAGGGCTGAATGGCCTGCTCCTGCACCTATTTTCTATGTTTCTAAATGGCTCACAAAGTCTACCCAATCTTCTCCCTCCACGGATCGCTCTAAAAATCCAATCGTGCTTATTTTGCAAACAAAGGTTCTTGTATTCTTGTTGCCAAATGTTATGTATGCAATAAAGGTTCAAACTGAGTACTGTTTAACTCAGCAAGGTCGAACCTTGGCTCTGCTTTATTTAGCCCAAAAGTGCCTGACTCTCAAAATGGCTGGCCTTTTATACCTGAGCAGCACCATGTGCGTGCTGCTCAGTGGCCTCCAACAATGATGCCATCTGGGGGCTACAAACAGCATGTACATACATGACAGAAGTCAAAATGGTTCAAACTGCAAATTGGAAGTCAGTCGGAACTTGGGCTGGGCAGTTCCAGTTACACATTCCACAGGAACTTCAGGGTGTGGCTTATCCTCCAAGGGACCAATCAGTAATAGGTCATGTGCTAATAGAGAGCCAATCAGAGAAATGGCTGGCTTTCAGTTGGTACAAAAAAATGCATCCAATTTTATGGTCGGTGTTTTAGACTATCCTATAGAGTTCTTGCCAAAAATGAACCTTAATTTAAATATATGGAATTTAAATGTAACATAGTGCCAATTTCCATCTGCTTAACTCAGAGTTGAGCTGCTAGCTTACCTCTCTTATTTGGAATGAGTCTAAGGGATGTTTCATGAGCAATGAAGTTATTAAAGGATCTGAGAATTTTTTGTACAGGCTTCTGTTACTAAATTTTGAATATATTTTTATAGAAAAATACACTTTATTTCCTCTAAGTATGTTGATGTGGAACCAAAACTAGCAGATTATTGTCTGCTAATTAGAATTTACAAAATTTTAATACACACAGTTGAAAAAAGGGACATAAAATAGGAGCTCTTTCAATACCAACGCGAGCTTGGGAGGGAAAACGCATCTAGGTGAAGAATCCGTCAGTCAGCAAATCAAGTTGGTTTTGTGGTACTCCACTCACAGTATTTCAGATCATCTGCACCTCTCATTATGCCATTAACTGTATCTGCACACTACCTGCTAATAAACAAGATGAACTGGTTCTGCAGCAAGTAGTTAGATGTTAAGGTCGCAGAAGAGGTGTATTGACATATGATAGATTTTTATCTAATAATAATAATAGAATTAAATTACCTTTGATAGCAATCTAGACAACCTAACTTCCTTACTGAATGTGGTCTAACTCATCCTTGTCCTTTCCATCTGCTTAACTCAGAGTTGAGCTGCTAGTCACAACCCACTTGGTAAAGAGGGAGCAGCGTGCGGTGGCCTGGCCCGGAAATCGGCACGGTCCCAGCCTGCAAGACCATCAGCAGGCCGGGGCCATTAGAGGGAGCAGCGTGCGGCAGCCCGGCCCGGAAATCGGCGCGGTCCCAGCCTGCAAGACCATCAGCAGGCCGGGGCCATTAGAGAGAGCAGCGTGCGGCAGCCCGGCCCGGAAATCGGCGCGGTCCCAGCCTGCAAGACCATCAGCAGGCCGGGGCCATTAGAGGGAGCAGCGTGCGGCAGCCCGGCCCGGAAATCGGCGCGGTCCCAGCCTGCAAGACCATCAGCAGGCCGGGGCCATTAGAGGGAGCAGCGTGCGGCAGCCCGGCCCGGAAATCGGCGCGGTCCCAGCCTGCAAGACCATCAGCAGGCCGGGGCCATTAGAGGGAGCAGCGTGCGGCAGCCCGGCCTGGAAATCGGCGCGGTCCCGGCCTGCAAGACCATCAGCAGGCTGGGGCCATTAGAGGTAGCAGCGTGCGGCAGCGTACCACTGCAGGGAGCTGCTGCAGGAGGGCGACGGCTGATTGCAGTGCTGGCAGGTACAGCAGGAGTGGCGAGGTCGGGGCGAAGGAGCAGAAAGAGTTCATAGAGGGAAGTGACCAGGGCCCAGGAGAGGCGAGAGTTCGGGGCCCAGAAGAGGCGAGGGCCCAGGGGCAGCGCGGGCCAGCCCACACTGTGATATGTGTGCGCACTAGGTCCATGCAGCAGAGCTGGTCTCCAGTTGTCTTGGTTAATCCTTGCCACTGGATCAAGACCTAACTCTGTCAAGCCTGTGTGGTGGCTGGGATGCAACAGCCACCACATGTTAAAAAATTCCATGCACAGGCATCTTCCACCCTTCAAGATGTAGTTCGGGATCCGGAGTATTAGGTCCTTCATTGAAACACCTGTGAACTCATCCCTTTTTGGCGTGGAAGCAAGTCATCCTTGTTTCAAGGGAGTGCCTATGATGATGATGATGGTAAAGAAATACCATGTTCTGCCTGAAGTTAAAAAGCTGGAGATTGCCTCAGTTCAGGAGTTCCTCCAAATGTGGGTACATTATCAAATGAAGGGCTCCATTTTATGCTGTGCTTCAGTCTGTAGGTTAGGCTGACCACAAGTTTGGGAAATGGAGCTTTTTGCTCTCAACTTTCAAGCTGTGTCAATCTTCTGGGATTTCCATCCTAATTAAATGTACATTGGTCAGGATTTGATAGGCCACAACCAATGTAGGCCATGGCCTATCAAGGGCTTCCGGAAAAATTAACGGTACAACCATTTAAAGCTGAGTGGCTGCATATGTGGATACAAATATGGTTAACCTTTAAAGAGACTAAAAAGTAATTTGGATATTTCAACAACTTTATGAACCAAAAAAATGGCTGGCAAAACCCAGTGGTTGGCACCATTGTAGAGGCAGGAAATGGAAACTGGCCAAGTAATGGAGAGATACCATTTTGACAGCTGTCAAAATGGAGTTGCTGCTTCATGAGGTGGGTATGAGGTGGGTTGCACTGTTTAACAGTGTAGGGCATCTTCATCAGAGGACAGCAGTACAGCATTGCTGGCAAGAAGTGGCATGTAAAAATACAGACTTTTTGTAGATACTCATTTTAGTTGATAGTGGTAGATAGTTACTGAACTTTTAGTTTATGTTCAAGAAAATGGAGATGGCCTTTTAAAGAATAAACAGAAAAAGATATAAGTATTTTGGGATTCCAGCCCCACTCTTAAAATTCATTCCAATTTCCTCGCCTATTTTGGATCCAGTCTAGAATAGGAGATTTGTCTGGCTTCACTCTCATTATAGTTAGGTTGTGTAGAGTGTTGAATAAACACAGCTTAGTTCTGTAGGCAAATCCTCATCATTCTTGGAATGGAGTAAAGGGTAAAAATTAACCAGGATTCCTGCTCCTTATTACTATACATTGACACTGCTAGCTGTGCGTGTGTTTGAATAATGGGCAAAAAGATTAGGCTTGGTTTTCCGTTCCCCATGGACCAACACCCCACCTACCACCACTGTCCAGATTCTTATCCCAAAATGTGCAGTTGAGTGAGGAACTGGAAAGCTGTTGTTTGCCGATGTAACTGTACTTGACAAAACTCCTAACTTCAGTCGAGGAGGTGCAAAGGAAGATCATCACACTGAGGTAGTGGAAATGATTTGAATGCCCATCAATCCAGCAACAGGTCCATACCTTTAATTCTTGGTAATATAATGGAATGTGTGTGCATTAGTTTGCTATAATCAGTACTAAACACCGAGGGTTAACTATCATTCATTCCTTTTTGACTTACCTGAAGTCCTTGTCCTTGGACAAGGTGAAGCTGCTCTTGGATTTTGCGTAGTTCTTCTTGCTGCCGCTGGATATTTGCTTCCAGCTTCCGTGTTCTCTGTTCCAACTGCTCCTTTAGGTGTTGCATAGCCCCGAGCTGCGCTGAGAACTGCAAAATAAGTGAACACAAATGCAATATTAAATCAAGCAACTCTAGTCTGAAATTCATAAACACTTACAATAAAATAACTAAATATATCAACAGCGACATAATTTTCAGAACTATCTGGGTGGCTCAATGCAAATTGTGAAGCAAAAGGATACTATAATCATGACAATAGAATCTTGATTTCAGTCATTTCACTTGATCCTTTTCAATCTGTTGCATGACTGCTTCAATCATGGATCCTCGAGGTGGATGGAAGATAGAACTAAAAATTAACATACGCCTGTGAGTAGGCCATATAGGAAACTAGAAAGAATAGGAACAGGAGTAAGCCATTCAGCCTCTCGTTCCTGTTCTGCTCGATCATGGTTGCTGTACCTCAACTTCATTTACCTGCCTTTACTTCATGTCTTTCAAATACCATAACCTAATAAAAGTTTATTTCTGGATGCTGCTTTGGCAAATCAAGCATTTTTACTTTGGGGCTGCTGCCGGCTATATGAGATTTATGTCTGAGGAGCCTATGGAACCAGTATGGCACAAAACAAATATAAATTCAGCTTAAAAATGGTACCCCAATCCTCCAGCAGCGATTTTATGCCACAATCTTTTGAGAAATTAATCAACATACGCCACAGCGACCGAAGCGACCAATAGCTGGAGTAAAAATCCATTGTAATGTGATGCTATTCGGGACCTGGAAGTGTTTAAAATACGTATTTGAAGGTCGGACTGATGGGCAGAAACAAGCACAAAGTCAAATTATAGAGAGTTGATTCACTTGAAGGACTGTTTTTATAAATGCCTTGTTAGTTCATCAGATGGAACAGAGACCCCCCACTCACTTCCCATTGAGGTTGTACAACCAACACAGAAACCAGAGGCTTTTAATCTTCAAGTACTCAACCAGTCTGTCATCCCAGTGCTACTTCTGAGTTACTCCTTAGATTTTAAAAAGGTGTAAATGGGCACGTGATGATTACCAATTACGACATTCAGAACGTATAGGATTAACAATTTTAATTGCAAAAAAACTAGCATTTATATAACGCCTTTCATGACATCCGGACATCCCAAAGCACTTTATGGACAATGAAGTACTTCAGAAGTGTAATGCAGGAAACATGGCAGACAATTTTCAAATAGCAAGATCCCACACACAGCAATGACCAGATAATCGGTTTTGTGGTGTTGGTTGTGGGATAAAAATTGGCCAGGACACCGTTCTTTTTCAAAATAGTGCCATGGGTTCCTTTACATCCATCTGAGAGGTCAGGTGTCTCATTTAAAAGTCAGCACCTCCGACAGTGCAGTACTCCTTCGGTACATTCTGAAATGGGAGGGTGAACAGCCAGTTGTCGTGGTGCACATTGGTACCAACGATAGAGGTAAAAAACGAGATGAGGTCCTACGAGACGAATTTAGAGAGCTAGGAGCTAAATTAAAAAGTAGGACCTCAAAAGTAGTAATCTCAGGATTGCTACCAGTGCCACATGCTAGTCAGAGTAGGAATTGCAGGATAGCTCAGATGAATACGTGGCTTGAGCAGTGGTGCAGAAGGGAGGGATTCAAATTCCTGGGACATTGGAACCGGTTCTGGGGGAGGTGGGACCAGTACAAACCAGACGGTCTGCACCTGGGCAGGGCTGGAATCAATGTCCTAGGGGGAGTGTTTGCTAGTGCTGTTTGGGAAGAGTTAAACTAATATGGCAGGGGGATGGGAATCGATGCAGGGAGACAGAGGGGGATGAAATGGAGACAGAAGCAAAAGATAGAAAGGAGAATAGTAAAAATGGAGGGCAGAGAAACCCAAGGCAAAAAACAAAAAGGGCCAATTTACAGCAGAATTCTAAAGGGTCAAAGTGTGTTAAAAAGACAAGCCTGAAGGCTCTGTGCCTCAATGCGAAGAGTATTCGGAATAAGGTGGACGAATTAACTGCGCAGATAGCAGTTAACGGGTATGATGTGATTGGCATCACGGAGACATGGCTCCAGGGTGACCAAGGCTGGGAACTCAATATCCAGGGGTATTCAACATTCAGGAAGGATAGACAGAAAGGAAAAGGAGGTGGGGTAACATTGCTTGTTAAAGAGGAAATTAACACAATAGTAAGAGAAGGACATTGCCTTGGATGATGTGGAATCTATGCGTAGAGCTGCGTGATACAAAAGGACAGAAAACGCTAGTGGGAGTTGTGTACAGACCACCAAACAGTAGTAGTGAGGTTGGGGATGGCATCAAACAAGACGTTAGGGATGTGTGCAATAAAGGTATAGCAGTTATCCTGGGCGACTTTAATCTACATATAGGATGTTCTAACCAAACTGGTAGCAATACGGTGGACGAAGATTTCCTGGAGTGTATTGGGATGGTTTTCTAGACTAATATGTCGAGGAACCAACTAGAGAGCTGGCCATCCTAGACTGGGTGATGTGTAATGAGAAGGTACTAATTAGCAATCTTGTTGTGCGAGGCCCCTTGGAGAAGAGTGACCATAATATGATAGAATTCTTTATTAAGATGGAGAGTGACACAGTTAATTCAGAAACTAGGGTCCTGAACTTTAGGAAAGGTAACCTTGATGGCATGAGGCACGAATTGGCTAGATTAGACTGGCAAATGATACTTAAAGGGTTGACGGTGGATAGGCAATGGCAAACCTTTAAAGATCATATGGACGAAATTCAACAATTGTACATCCCTGTGTGGAGTAAAAATCAAATGGGGAAGGTCGCTCAACCATGGCTAACAAGGGAAATTAAGGACAGTGTTAAATCCAAGGAAGAGGCATACAAATTAGCCAGAAAAAGAACATAAGAACATAAGAACATAAGAATTAGGAACAGGAGTCGGCCATCTAGCCCCTCGAGCCTGCTCCGCCATTCAACAAGATCATGGCTGATCTGGCTGTGGTCTCAGCTCCACTTACCCGCCCGCTCCCCATAACCCTTAATTCCCTTATTGGTTACAAATCTATCTATCTGTGATTTGAATACATTCAATGAGCTAGCCTCAACTGCTTCCTTGGGCAGAGAATTCCACAGATTCACAACCCTCTGGGAGAAGAAATTCCATCTCAACTCAGTTTTAAATTGGCCCCCCTGTATTTTGAGGCTGTGCCCCCTAGTTCTAGTCTCCCCGACCAGTGGAAACAACCTCTCTGCCTCTATCTTGTCTATCCCTTTCATTATTTTAAATGTTTCTATAAGATCACCCCTCATCCTTCTGAACTCCAACGAGTAAAGACCCAGTATACTCAATCTATCATCATAAGGTAACCCCCTCATCTCCGGTATCAGCCTAGTGAATCGTCTCTGTATCCCTTCCAAAGCTAGTATATCCTTCCTTAAGGAAGGTGACCAAAACTGCACACAACACTCCAGGTGCGGCCTCACCAATACCCTGTACAGTTGCAGCAGGACCTCCCTGCTTTTGTACTCCATCCCTTTCGCAATGAAGGCCAACATTCCATTCGCATTCCTGATTACCTGCTGCACCTGGAAACTAACTTTTTGGGATTCATGCACAAGGACCCCCAGGTCCCTCTGCACCGCAGCATGTTGTAATTTCTCCCCATTCAAATAATATTCCCTTTTACTGTTTTTCTTTCCAAGGTGGATGACCTCACATTTTCCGACATTGTATTCCATCTGCCAAACCTTAGCCCATTCGCTTAACCTATCTAAATCTCCTTGCAGCCTCTCTGTGTCCTCTACACAACACACTTTCTCACTAATCTTTGTATCATCTGCAAATTTTGTTACACTGCACTCTGTCCCCTCTTCCAGGTCATCTATGTATATTGTAAACAGTTGTGGTCCCAGCACCGATCCCTGTGGCACACCACTAACCACCGATTTCCAACCCAAAAAGGACCCATTTATCCTGACTCTCTGCTTTCTGTTAGCCAGCCAATTCTCTATCCATGCTAATACATTTCCTCTGACTCCGCTTACCTTTATCTTCTGCAGTAACCTTTTGTATGGCACCTTATCGAATGCCTTTTGGAAATCTAAATACACCACATCCATCGGTACACCTCTATCCACCATGCTCGTTATATCCTCAAAGAATTCCAGTAAATTAGTTAAACATGATTTCCTCTTCATGAATCCATGTTGCGTCTGCTTGATTGCACTATTCCTATCCAGATGTCCCGCTATTTCTTCCTTAATGATAGCTTCAAGCATTTTCCTCACTACAGATGTTAAACTAACCGGCCTATAGTTACCTGCCTTTTGTCTGCCCCCTTTTTTAAACAGAGGCATTACATTAGCTGCTTTCCAATCCGCTGGTATGTCCCCAGAGTCCAGAGAATTTTGGTAGATTATAACGCATGCATCTGCTATAACTTCCGCCATCTCTTTTAATACCCTAGGATGCATTTCATCAGGACCAGGGGACTTGTCTACCTTGAGTCCCATTAGCCTGTCCAGCACTACCCCCCTAGTGATAGTGATTGTCTCAAGGTCCTCCCTTCCCACATTCCCGTGACCAGCAATTTTTGGCATGGTTTTTGTGTATTCCACTGTGAAGACCTAAGCAAAATAATTGTTTAATGTCTCAGCCATTTCCACATTTTCCATTATTAAATCCCCCTTCTCATCTTCTAAGGGACCAACATTTACTTTAGTCACTCTTTTCCGTTTTATATATCGGTAAAAGCTTTTACTATCTGTTTTTATGTTTTGCGCAAGTTTACTTTCGTAATCTATCTTTCCTTTCTTTATTGCTTTCTTAGTCATTCTTTGCTCTCATTTAAAATTTTCCCAATCTGCTAGTTTCCCACTAACCTTGGCCACCTTATACGCATTGGTTTTTAATTTGATACTCTCCTTTATTTCCTTGGTTATCCACGGCTGGTTATCCCTTCTCTTACCACCCTTCTTTTTCACTGGAATATATTTTTGTTGAACACTATGAAAGAGCTCCTTAAAAGTCCTCCACTGTTCCTCAAGTGTGCCACCGTTTAGTCTGTGTTTCCAGTCTACTTTAGCTAACTCTGTCCTCATCCCACTGTAGTCCCCTTTGTTTAAGCATAGTACGCTCGTTTGAGACACTACTTCCTCACCCTCAATCTGTACTACAAATTCAACCATACTGTGATCACTCATTCCTAGAGGATCTTTTACTAGGAGATCGTTTATTATTCCTGTCTCATTACACAAGACTAGATCTAAGATAGCTTGCTCCCTTGTAGGTTCTGTAACATACTGTTCTAAGAAACAATCCCGTGTGCATTCTATGAATTCCTCCTCAAGGCTACCCCGTGCGATTTGGTTTGACCAATCGATATGTAGATTAAAATCCCCCATGATTACTGCCGTTCCTTTTTCACATGCCTCCATTATTCCCTTGATTATTGTCCGCCCCACCGTGAAGTTATTATTTGGGGGCCTATAAACTACGCCCACCAGTGACATTTTCCCCTTACTATCTTTAATCTCCACCCACAATGATTCAACATTTTGTTCATTAGAGCCAATATCGTCTCTCACAACTGCCCTGATATCATCCTTTATTAGCAGAGCTATCCCACCTCCTTTCCCTTCTTGTCTATCTTTCCGAATTGTCAGATACCTCTGTATGTTTAATTCCCAGTGTTGGCCACCCTGCAACCACGTTTCTGTAATGGCCATCAAATCATGCCCATTTGTAATGATTTGTGCCGTCAACTCATTACTTTATTTCAAATGCTGTGTGCGTTTAGGTAGAGTGTTTTAATACTAGTTTTTAAACCATGATTTTTGGTTTTGACCCCTCCTGCAGCCCCTTTATATTCATACGTATTGTCCCTTCCTATCACCTTGTGGTTTACACTTACCCCAATGCTACTCTGCTCTGTTGCCTCCTGCCTTTTACATTCTTTCTTGGGGTCCTGTTCATCTGAGCTCTTACCCACTCTAGCTAGCTCAGAGCCCTCTCCTGGGTTCCGAATACTCCACGCATTGAGGCACCGAGCTTTCATGCTTGCCTTTTTAATTATACTTTGACCCTTTAGAATTTTGCTGTACCATGGCCCTTTTTGTTTTTTGACTTGGGTTTCTCTGCCCTCCACTTTTACTCATCTCCTTTCTGTCTTTTGCTTTTGTCTCTATTTTGTTTCCCTCTGCATTGGTTCCCATCCCCCTGCCATATTAGTTTAACTCCTCCCCAACAGCTCCTGCTGATCCATAAAGCAAGAAAAGATTTGTTTAAAATAACCTCCAATTTTACCTGGCTACTCAGTGATGCCCTTCTCTGAGAGGTCATTTCATGGCCAGATGCTATTGTCGGTCGTGGAGGTGTGCTTGTATCAGTCAGTTGTTCTTTGGGTTTTGCTATTAAAATAAAAATAAGATTGACAAATGTTAAGAATCTAAATACAATAAATATTGTAGAATGATTTAATGGCTCAAAAAAAAAATCTAGGACTCATGAGCAGAGTGTACCAAAAATAAAACTTTATTTACAATCGTATCTGTTTTCCTGTATAAGCAATCAATGGAGAGCAACTTTGTGTCTTTGTGCACTTTATCCATTTTCAAAAATCTTAGCAGATCTTCAGGGCATTGTTTACAAGGAGGGGAGACAAAGGATACCTTCATTTGTATCAGACTATATGCAAGGGTAGAAAGATGTTTGTGAAGAGTGGGAACATCGGAAAATGAGTATAACATTCAGCCCCTCGACCCTGTTCAAACATTTAATTAGAGCAGTCCCTCAATTTAATTTACCCGCCTTTGCTTCATATCCCTTAATACTCTTACCTAACAAAAATCTGTCTAGCTCAGTTTTGAATTTTTCAGTTGACCTAGCCTCAACAGCTTTATTGAGGGAGTTTTTTTTCCAGATTTCCACTACCCTGTGTGTGAAGAAGTGCTTCCTGCCATCATGGCCCAGCTCTAATTTTAAGATTATGCCCCTTTTTCTCCCACCAGAGGAAATAGATACTCTCTATCTACCTTATCAAATCTTTTAATCATCTTAAACACCTCAATTAGATCACCCCTTAATCTTCCATATTTAAGGGAATATAAGCCTAGTCCATGCAACCTTTCCTTATAATTTAGCCCTGAGTGTTACAAGGTTGGATAGAAAGCAAAAAAATAACTTGCATTTATATAGTGCCTTTCACATCCTTAGGATGCCCCAAAACATTTTAGATTTTAGAGCCAACGAAGTACTTTGAAATGTTGTCATGGCTATTTTGTAGGTTCTTTTGTAGCCAAGTGCAACACCCGATTTGCATCTAGTAAAGTCCCACAAATAACAATGAATTACCAGTTCATCTGGTTTTGTGGCATTGGTTGAGAGACATAATTGACCAGGACATTGGGAGAATCTCCCTGTTCTTTGAATAATGCCATGGGATATTTAGCATTCATCTGAACAGGCAAACTGGAATCTTGGTTTAACATTTCATCCAGAATTACTCCCTCAGTACTGAAGTGTGAGTCTAGTTCATCAATAGCATTTAGCATTTTCATAGAATGTTTCATTCTTAGCCTCCAATAAATTCTATTTGATTTTCAGAAATGGTCTGAGATAGGACCGGAAGTGGATGGAGAGATCAAATAGGATGCCAAGATTGCAAATAGTGTGGTTCAGCTTGAGATGGGACTGGGGGAGGTGACATTAATTGATGGCGAAAGTATGATCTTTGTACCATATATTTGTTCAAACTAGTGAAAGGCTTATTTAGAGCTGATGTCAGGCAATTTCTCTTCACAAAAAAAAGAGTGATCAACATGTGGAATGGGCTAAAACCTTACAATCATTTAAGAAGTAGCTGTATGTTGTGATCTGAGGGGGATGAGGAAGAGGGAGGAACTGTACATTTTCCAAATGGATGAACTTGATTGGATTGAAAGGCATTCATCGTCCATTTCTATCATGTGACTATATCACTATCACAAATGATATGTAACTGATAAATTGTCTTGTACAAATTGGCCTGGAATTTGAAATGGGTAAAAACATAAGAAATAGGAGCAGGAGTAGGCCATTTTTCCCCTCGAGCTTGCTCCGTCATTCAATAAGATCATAGCTGATCTGATCCTGTCCTCAACTCCACTTCCCCGCCCACTCCCCATAACCCTTGACTCCCTTATCGCTCAAAAATCTGTCTGTTATATATGTATACTTGTATTTACTCTGTACAGTCACCAGAAGGCTCATCCCCTGGAGTCCCAAGGGATCCCATAATCCCTTGAGAGCACAGATATTTAAGGAGATTTCACTGGTTGGAGAGGCACTCTGGAGACCTGCAATAAAAGACTAAGGTCACACTTTACTTTGAGCTCACAGTGTTCAGCCTGACTCTTTCTCCATATACAACAACTGGCGATGAGATATAGGTAGTGAACCCAAAGATGCAGAGAACGGTGGGCATCTTGGAGAAATTTTCGGATGGAGATGATTGGGAAACTTTTGTGGAACGACTCGACCAATACTTTGTGGCCAATGAGCTAGATGGGGAAGAGAGCGCTGCCAAATGAAGGGCGATCCTCCTCATCGTCTGTGGGGCACCAACATATAGCCTCATGAAGAATCTGCTCACTCCAGCGAAACCCACGGAGAAATCGTACGACGATTTGTGCACACTCGTCCGGGAGCATTTGAATCCGAAGGAAAGCGTTCTGATGGCGAGGTATCGGTTCTACACCTACAAAAGGTCTGAAGGCCAGGAAGTGGTGAGTTATGTCGCCGAGCTAAGACGCCTTGCAGGACATTGTGAATTTGAGGGACATTTGGAGCACCTGCTCAGAGACTTTTTCGTACTTGGTATTGGCCACAAAACCATACTTCGCAAACTTTTGACTGTAGAGACCTCAACCTTGAGTAAGGCCATAGCAATATCCCAGGCGTTCATTGCCACCAGTGACAACACAAAGCAAATCTCTCAGCACACAAGTGCTGCTAGAAGTACTGTGAAGAAAGTGATGTTGTTTTTGAAATGTAACGTCCAGGGCAGGTCACACATACCTGCAGCTGCACGTCCGCAGATGACTCAGAGTCCACCATCAAGGGTGATGAATGCAATGCCATTAACACCTTGTTGGTGCTGCGAGGGTCATCATCGTTTCCATTCATGCTGATTCAAAGACTAAGTTTGCAAGGGCTGTGGAACAATGGGACACCTCCAACGAGTGTGCAGGCGAGCTGCGAAGCCTGTTAAACCTGCAAATCACCATGTTGCAGAGGAGGACAGATCCACGGAGAATCACGATGAACCAGAGCCTCGGATCGAGGAGGCAGAGGTACATAGGGTGCACACATTCACCACGAATTGTCCCCCGATAATGGTGAAAGTTGAACTAAATCGACTCCCAGTGTCAATGGAGTTGGACACGGGCGCGAGCCAGTCCATCATAGGCAAAAAGACTTTCGAAAGGTTGTGGTGCAACAAGGCCTCAAGGACAGTCTTAATTCCAGTTCACACAAAACTAAGAACTGACACAAAAGAACTGATTCCTGTAATCGGCAGTGCTACCATAAAGGTCCTACGATGGAGCGGTGCACAAGCTACCACTCTGGGTGGTACCGGGCGATGGTCCCACGCTGCTCAGCAGGAACTGGCTGGGAAAGATAAACTGGAACTGGGACGACGTCCGAGCGCTATCGCCCGCTGATGACACTTCGTGTGTCCAGGTCTTAAACAAGTTCCCTTCGCTGTTCGAACCAGGCATCGGGAAGATCTAAGGAGCAAAAGTGCAGATCCATCTAATTCTGGGGCTGCGACCCATCCATCACAAGGCGAGAGCAGTACTGTACATGATGAGAGAAAGGGTAGAGATCGAGCAAGACCGGCTGCAAAGAGAGGGCATCATTTCACCGATCGAGTTCAGTAAGTGGGCCAGTCCTATTGTCCCAGTCCTCAAGGGAGACGGCACCGATTACAAAGTACCTATCAATCATTTCTCCCTGCAGGACCAATACCCACTACCAAAGGCCGACGAACTCTTTGCAACGCTGGCGGGAGGAAAGACGTTCACAAAGCTGGATCTGACTTAAGCCTACATGACACAGGAACTGGAGGAATCATCGAAGGCCCTCACCTGCATCAACACGCACAAAGGTCTTTTTGTTTATAACAGATGCCCGTTTGGAATCTTATCAGCGGCGGCGATATTCCAGAGAAACATGGAAAGTTTACTAAAGTCGGTCCCGCACACAGTGGTCTTCCAGGACGACATCTAAGTCACAGGTTGGAACACAGTCATGCACCTGCAAAACCTGGAGGAGGTTTTTAGTCGACTCAACCGCGTGGGGCTCAGGTTAAAACGCTCAAACTGCGCTTTCCTGGCACCTGAAATGGAATTCTTGGGAAGGAGGATTGCAGTGGATGGCATCAGGCCCACCAACGCGAAGATGGAGGCAATCGAGAACGCACCGAGGCCACAGAACGTGACGGAGCTGCAGTCGTTTCTGGGACTCTTGAACTACTTTGGTAACTTCTTACCGGGTCTCAGCACACTGCTATAACCACTACCTGTCTTATTACGAAAAGGGGGCGAATGGGTTTGAGGCAAAAGCCAAGAAAATGCCTTTGGAAAAGCGAGAAAATTGTTATGCTCAAACTAATTGCTTGTGTTGTATGCTCCATGTAAACGTTTGATACTAGCTTGTGATGTGTCGTCATATGGCGTTGGGTGTGTATTGCAACAAGCTAATGATTTCGGGAAACTGAAAACGGTTGCTTATGCATCCAGGAGTCTGTCTAAGGTTTAGAGAGAAGAAGAAGCGTGAGCATGTGTCTATGGGGTAAAGAAAATGCATCAATACCTGTTTGGGCTAAAATTCGAATTGGAAACTGACCATAAGCCACTTATATCCCTGTTTTCCGAGAGTAAAGGGATAAATACCAACGCATCGGCCCGCATCCGGAGATGGGCGCTCATGTTGTCCGCATACAGCTACGCCATCCACCACAGGCCAGGCACAGAAAACTGTGCCGATGCTCTCAGTAGGCTGCCACTGCCCACCACGGGGGTGGAAATGGCGTAGCCCGCAGATCTAGCCATGGTTATGGAAGCATTTGAGAGTGAGCAATCACATGTCACTGCCAGGCAGATCAAAACCTGGACAAGCCAGGACACCTTATTATCTCTAGTCAAAAGCTGTGTGCTTCACGGGAGCTGGTCCAGTGTCCCAGTGGAAATGCAGGAAGAGATAAAGCCGTTTCAGCAGCGCAAAGATGAAATGTCTACACAGGCATACTTCCTTCTGTGGGGCAATTGAGTAATGGTTCCCAAGAAGGGCAGAGACACCTTCATCAATGACCTCCACAGTACCCATCCAGGCATCGTAATGATGAAAGCGATAGCCAGATCCCACATGTGGTGGCCCGGTATCGATGCGAACTTCAGAGTCCTGCGTTCACAGATGTAATACATGCTCGCAGTTAAGCAATGTACTCAGGGAGGCGTCGCTAAGTTTATGGTCTTGGCCCTCCAAACCGTGGTCTAGAGTACACGTCGAATACGCAGGCCCGATCTTGGGTAAAATGTTCCTTGTGGTTGTAGACACGTACTCCCAAGTGGATTGAACGTGAGATAATGTCGGCTAGTACGTCCGTTGCCACCACTGAAAGCCTGCGGGCCATGTTTGCCATTCACGGCTTACCCGATGTCCTGGTGAGCAAGAAAGGGCCATGTTTTACCAGTGCTGAGTTCAAAGAATTCATGACCCGTAATGGGATCAAACAGGTCACATCTGCCCCGTTTAAACCAGCGTTCAATGGTCAGGCAGAGAGAGCAGTGCAAACCATCAAGCAAGGCTTGAAAAGGGTAACTGAAGGCTCAGTGCAGACTTGCCTATCCTGAGTTCTGCTTAGCTGCTGCACGAGACCCCACTCACTCACTGGGATCCCACCTGCTGAACTGCTCATGAAAAGAGCATTTAAGACAAGGCTCTCGTTAGTTCATCCTGATCTGCACAGCCAAGGGGGTAAGTGATTGGCTGGTGATTGGTAAGTAGCTTTTCTTTTTTCTTTTCTCGATCAGTAAGTAACATTTAGCATTGTTGTTGCCAAATTAAGATCATCTAAGAGTTATATCATGGCAGGACAGCTCGGACACGTGTTATGCTCCTCCTGTACTATGTGGGAAGTCAGGGACGCTTCCGGTGTCCCTGACGACTACGTGTGCGGGAAGTGTATCCGCCTCCAGCTCCTGACGGACCGCATTGCGGCACCAGAGTTGCAAGTGGATGAACTCTGGAGCATCCACGATGCTGAGAATGACGTGAATAGCATGTTTAGTGAGTTGGTCTTACCGCAGGAAAAGGGTACACAGCCAGATAGTAAACGGGTGACCAGTAGAAAGAGCAGTGCAAGGAAGGTAGTGCAGGCGTCCCCTGCGGTCATCCCCCTACAAAACAGATACACCGCTTTGGGTACTGTTAAAGGGGATGACTCATCAAGGGGGAGCAGCAGCAGCCAGGTTCATGGCACCGTGGCTGGTTCTGCTGCACTGGAGGGCAGGAAAGAGTGGGAGAGCTATAGTGATTGGGGATTCGATTGTAAGGGGAATAGATAGGCGTATCTGCGGCTGCAACCGAGACTCCAGGATGGTATGTTGCCTCCCTGGTGCAAGGGTCAAGGATGTCTCGGAGTGGGTGCAGGACATTCTGAAAAGGGAGGGTGAACAGCCAGTTGTCATGGTGCATATAGGTACCAACGATATAGGTAAACGATGGGATGAGGTCCTACGAGACAAATTTAGGGAGCTAGGAGCTAAATTAAAAAGTAGGACCTCAAAGTAGTAACCTCAGGATTTCTACCCGTGCCACATGTTAGTCAGAGTAGGAATCACAGGATAGCTCAGATGAATACGTGGCTTGAGGAGTGGTGCAGAAGGGAGGGATTCAAATTCCTGGGACACTGGAACCGGTTCTGGGAGAGGTGGGACCAGTACAAACTGGACGGTCTGCACCTGGGCAGGACCGGAACCAATGTCCTAGGGGGAGTGTTTGCTCGTGCTGTTGGGGTGGAGTTAAACTAACAAGGCAGGGGGATGGGAACCTATGCAGGGAGACAGAGAGAAATAAAATGGAGATGGAGGAAAAAGATAGAAAGGAGAATAATAAAAGTGGAGGGCAGAAAAACCCAAGGCAACAAACAAAAAGGGCCACATTACAGCAAAAGTGTGTTAAAAAGACAAGCCTGAAGGCTCAATGCGAGGAGTATTCGGAATAAGGTGGACGAATTAACTACGCAGACAGCAGTTAACAGATACGGTGTAATTGGCATCACGGAGACATGGCTCCAGGGTGACCAAGGCTGGGAACTTAACATCCAGGGATATTCAACATTTAGGAAGGATAGGCAGAGAGGAAAAGGAGGCCGGGTGGCATTGCTGGTTAAAGAGGAAATTAATGCAATAGTAAGGAGGGACATTAGCCTGGATGATGTGGAATCGGTATGGGTGGAGCTGCGGAATTCCAAAGGGCAGAAAATGTTAGTGGGAGTTGTGTACAGACCACCAAACAGTAGTAGTGAAGTTGGGGACAGCATCAAACAAGAAATAAGGGATGTGTGCAATAAAGGTACAGCAGTTATCATGGGCGACTTCAATCTACATATTGATTGGGCTAACCAAACTGGTAGCAATGTGGTGGAGGAGGATTTCCCAGAGTGTATTAGAGATGGTTGTCTCGACCAATATGTCGAGGAACCAACTAGAGAGCTGGCCATCCTAGACTGGGTGATGTGTAATGAGAAGGGACTAATTAGCAATCTTGTTGTGCGAGGCCCCTTGGGGAAGAGTGACTATAATATTGGAGAATTCTTTATTAAGGTGGAGAGTGACACAGTTAATTCGGAAACTAGGGTCCTGAACTTAAGGAAAGGTAACTCCGACGGTATGAGGCGTGAATTCGCTAGAATAGACTGGCAAAGGATACTTAAAGGGTTGACGGTGGATAAGCAATGGCAAATATTTAAAGATCACATAGATGAACTTCAGCAATTATACATCGCTGTCTGGAATAAAAATAAAATGGGACAGGTGGCTCAACCATGGTTAACAAGCGAAATTAAGGATAGTGTTAAAGCCAAGGAAGAGGCATATAAATTGGCTAGAAAAAGCAACAAACCTGAGGACTGGGAGAAATTTAGAATTCAGCAGAGGAGGACAAAGGGTTTAATTAAGAGGGGGAAAATAGGGTACGAGAAGAAGCTTCCAGGGAACATAAAAACTGACTGCAAAAGCTTCTATAAATATGTGAAAAGAAAAAGATTAGTGAAGATAAACGTAGGTCCCTTGCAGTCGGATTCAGGTGAATTTATAATGGGGAACAAAGAAATGGCAGGTCAATTGAACAAATACTTCGGTTCTGTCTTCCTGAAGGAAGACACAAATAACCTTCCGAATGCACTAGGGGACAGTGGGTCTAGTGAGAAGGAGGAACTGAAGGATATCCTTATTAGGCAGGAAATTGTGTTGGGGAAATTGATGGGAATGAAGGCCGATAAATCCCCATGGCCTGATAGTCTGCATCCCAAAGTACTTAAGGAATTGGCCCTAGAAATAGTGGATGCATTGGTGATCATTTTCCAACAGTCTAGCGACTCTGGATGAGTTCCTATGGATTGGAGGGTAGCTAATGGAACACCACTTTTTAAAAAAGGAGGGAGAGAGAAAACAGGTAATTATAGACCAGTTAGCCTGACATCAGTAGTGGGGAAAATGTTGGAATCAATCATTAAGGATGAAATAGCAGCTCATTTGGAAAACAGTGACAGGATCGGTCCAAGTCAGCATGGATTTATGAAAGGGAAATCATGCTTGACAAATCTTCTAGAATTTTTTGAGGATGTAACTAGTCGAGTGGACTAGGGAGAACCAGTGGATGTGGTGTATTTGGACTTTCAAAAGGCTTTTGACAAGGTCCCACACAAGAGATTGGTGTGCAAAATCAAAACACATGGTATTGGGGGTAATGTAATGACGTGAATAGAGAACTGGTTGGCAGACAGGAAGCAGAGAGTCGGGATAAACGGGTTCTTTTCAGAATGGTAGGCAGTGACTAGTGGAGTGCCGCAGGGCTCAGTGCTGAGACCCCGGCTCTTTACAATATACATTAACGATTTAGATGAAGGAATTGAGTGTAATATTTCCATGTTTGCGGATGACACTAAATTGGGTGGCGGTGTGAGCTGTGAGGAGGACGCTAAGAGGCTGCAGGGTGACTTTGACAGGTTAGGTGAGTGGGCAAATGCATGACAGATGCAGTATAATGTGGATAAATGTGAGGTTATCCATTTTGGGGGCAAAAACACGAAGGCAGAATATTATCTGAATGGCAGCAGATTAGGAAAAGGGGAGGTGCAACGAGACCTGGGTGTCATGGTTCATCAGTCACTAAAAGTGGGCATGCAGGCACAGCAGGCGGTGAAGAAGGCAAATGGATAGCTAGGGGATTTGAGTATAGGAGCAGGGAGGTCTTACTGCAGTTGTACAGGCCCTTATTGAGGTCTCACCTGGAATATTGTGTTCAGTTTTGGTCTCCTAATCTGAGGAAGGATGTTCTTGCTATTGAGGGAGTGCAGCGAAGGTTCACCAGACTGATTCCAGGGATGGCTGGACTGTCCCTGGAATATGAGGAGAGACTGGATCAACTGGGCCTTTATTCACTGCAGTTTAGAAGGATGAGAGGAGATCTCATAGAAAAGTATAAGATTCTGACGAGACTGGACAGGTTAGATGCGGGAAGAAGTTTCCTGATGTTGGGGAAGTCCAGAACCAGGGGACATAGTCTTAGGATAAGGGGTAGGCCATTTTGGACTGAGATGAGGAGAAACTTCTTCACTCAGAGAGTTGTTAACCTATGTAATTCCCTGCCGCAGAGAGTTGTTGATGCCAGTTCATTGGATATATTGAAGAGGGAGTTAGATATGGCCCTTACGGCTAAGGGGATCAAGGAGTATGGAGAGAAAGCAGGAAAGGGGTACTGAGGGAATGATCAGTCATGATCTTATTGAATGGCGGTGCAGGATCGAAGGGCCGAATGGACTACTCCTGCACTTATTTTCTATGTTTCTATGTACATGAACAGGTAGAGAGCAGTCGGCTTCAACAAACCATGATAGAGCAAATGTTTCACGCGAGATTGAAATCAATGATCCTGTATTTGTATTAAATTATGGACAAGGTCCCAAGTGGCTTCCGAGCACTGTCGTGGCCAAAGAGGGAAGCAGGATGTTTCGGGTCAAACTTTCAAATGGACTAATTCACCGGAAACACTTGGGCTAAATCTAACTCAGATTAACGGACTATCCTGAGCAACCCACCTTCGACCCTACTTTTTTTGATTCCCCAACATACACACCAGTGGCAATCGGCACCACGGTTGAACACGAAGCAGAACCCATCATCCACAGCAGCCCTGCAGGGCCCAACACACCAGGCAGCCCAGCAAGGCCAGCTGCACAGCAGCCCAGCGAGGGCCCAACAAATGATTCAACAACACCAGCTTTCACACCGAGACAATCAACCAGGGCAAGAAGGGCCCCAGATCAACTCACATTGTAAATAGTTATACTATTGACTTTTTTGGGGCGGGGGGGGGTGGCGGGTTGGGCGGGGAAGAGTGTTGTTATATATGTGGACTTGTATTTACTCTGTACAGCCACCAGAGGGCTCATCCCCTGGAGTTCCAAGGGATCCCATAATCCCTCGGGAGCACAGGTATTTAGGAGGTTTCACTGGTTGGAGAGACACTCTGGAGACCTGCAACAAAAGACTAAGGTCACACTTTACTTTGAGCTCACATTGTTCAGTCTGACTCTTTCTCCATACACAATACTGTCTATCTCCACTTATATTCAATGACCCAGCCTCCACAGCTCTCTGGGATAGAGAATTCCAAAGATTTTCCTCAGAGAAGAAATTCCTTCTCATTTCCGTTTTAAATAGGCGACCCCTTATTCTAAAACTATGCCCCCTAGTTCTAGATTCCCTCACGAGGGGAAACATCCTCTCTGCAACCACCCTGTCAAGCCCCCTCAGAATCTTATACGTTTCAATAAGATGACCTCTCAGTCTTCTAAACTCCAATGAGGATCGGCCCAACCTGCTCAACTTTTCTTCATATGACAACCCCTTCATCTCAGGAATCAACCCCGTGAACCGTCTCTGAACTGCTTCCAATGCAATTATATCCTTCCTTAAATAAGGAGACCAAAACTGTATGTAGTACTCCAGGTATGGTCTTACCAACTCCAGGACATAGTGGACGTATTTACTGAGGCGTACGAAAGCATGGACCTTACATTAAACATCCGTAAAACAAAGGTCCTCCATCAGCCTGTCCTCGCCGTACAGCACTGCTCCCCAGTTATCAAGATCCAGGGCACGGCCCTGGACACCGTGGACCACTTCCCATATCTCGAGAGCCTCCTATCAACAAGAGCAGCCATCGACGATGAGATCCAACACCGCCTCCAGTGCGCTACTGCAGCCTTCGATCGCCTGAGGAAAAGAGTGTTTGAAGACCAGGCCCTCAAAACCGCCACCAAGCTCATGGTCTACAGGGCTGTAGTAATACCCGCCCTCCTGTATGGCTCAGAGACATGGACCATGTACAACCTCAAGTTGCTGGAGAAATATCACCAACGATGTCTCCGTAAGATCTTACAAATCCCCTGGGAGGACAGGCGCACCAACATCAGCGTCCTCGTCCAGGCCAACATCCCCAGCATTGAAGCACTGACCACGCTCGATCAGCTCCGCTGGGCAGGCCACATAGTCTGCATGCCAGACACGAGACTCCCAAAGCAAGTGCTCTATGCGGAGCTCCTTCACGGCAAATGAGCCAAAAGTGGGCAGTGGAAACGTTACAAGGACATCCTCAAAGCTTCCCTGATAAAGTGCGACATCCCCACTGACACCTGAGAGTCCCTGTCCAAAGATCACCCTAAATGCAGAAAGTGCATCTGGGAAGGCACTGAGCACCTCGAGTCTCAACACCGAGAGCATGCAGAAATCAAGCGCAGGCAGTGGAAAGAGCATGTGGCAAACCAGTCCCACCCACCCCTTCCCTCAACGACTATCTGTCCCACCTGTGACAGAGTCTGTGGCTCTCATATTGGACTGTTCAGCCACCAAGAACTCACTTCAGGAGTGGGAGCAAGTCTTCCTCGATTCCGACGAACTGCCTATGATGATGATGTACAGTTGTAGCAGGCCTTCCCTACTTTTATTCTCGCCCTCTTGCAATAAAGGCTAACATTCAATTTGCCTTCCTAATTACTTGCTGTACCTGCATGCTAACTTTTTGTGTTTCATATACAAGGACCTCCAGATCCCTCCATACCACAGCATTTTGTAATCTCTCCCCATTTAAATAATAATTTGCTTTTTTATTTTTCCTACCAAAGTGGATAATCTCACATTTTCCGACATTATATACCATGTGCCAAATTTTTGCCCACTTCCCAAGAGGATCCTTCACTACAAGATAATTTGCGAGTAATAACAGCAAATGAAAGTGTTCACTGTTATTACCCCTTTGAAATTGATCACAACTTCAGGATTTAGCACATGTGCCTCCTAACGTGGAAATTCTGAAGTTGCGGTCAATTATTTAATGCCCCGACACTGGCTGCGCGGAGATCTTTGTGGGAAGCTTACTTCAGGGCCAGCGGCAAATGCCTTTGCTTCGCCGCTGACCGTAAATTACGGGACAATATCTTATTGCCGGTCAGACACCATTGTGGAATTTTATTACATTATAACCTAGCAATGGCAAACACACATGGCAGTACAACTTTGTATGTTCCTCTTTTAGGTTCTACTTTATCCCACCAGAAGTGTAAATATACTTATCTTTTCATTTCACAAAGAATATACAAGTAGAGAAATCATTTTTATTTGCTGGAAATGGACTACCTTCGAACAAGCTGCACACAAAAACAAGCGGGTGGTATGCAGAAAGTAAAAGTGAGTATATGTCTCCATCAAAAATAAGAGTTTAAAACATCAATAATATTGCAACCAACACTAATTGTACCATAAAATTAAAACTGAAGTATACTATTATTCCTAAAACTTACAGTCTGGATCAGACACTGCAGTATGTAATGAAGACTTCCTCGAACTCCTGGAGGATGCAGATGGTGTACGGCTGTGGTCAAATCTTTCCAATGCCTCCTTGAGACTGACTGTGTTTAGCTTAATCTCAGATCCAGAGTCCTGATTCCAAAAAGTAGAGGTAGGGAGAAAGGAAAGAAAAACATTTATTTTCCATTGTCAATAATAATGAGCGTAAACTTGACAAAAAAGTTGCATCTCCAAGCACCTAGGAAATAAAAGCAAACTGTCAAAATATACCTCCCATTTCTGTAAAGCTAGTATATTTTATAATACCCACTTACCATATTGATGCACTTAAAGCCTGCCCCTGTAGAGGTTGCCCCCATTCTACAACCCCACAAAAAAAAAATGAGGAGAAAAACATAGTGTTAAACATAACTTTAATTTCAATGACATGCCCTTAAACTATACTATGGCGGGAGCACGCAGGCGCAGGGCCGGGGCTGAGCCCGAGGAGTATGAGCGAGCCAAGAGTCAGGTTGGTGGAGGACCTTTGTCTTACGGATGTTTAGCGTAAGGCCCATGCTTTCGTATGCCTCGGTAAATACGTTGACTATGACTTGGAGTTCAGCCTCTGTATGTGCGCAGACGCATGTAAGTTCTAAAAGGTCGCAAATCGCGTAGTCCCAGCCTGCAAGACCCTCAGAAGGCCGGGGCCATTGGAGGGAGCAGCGCGCGGCGGCATACCACTGCAGGGAGCAGCGTGTGCTGCTGCAGGAGGGCGACGGCTGATTGCAGTGCGGGCAGGTACAGCAGGAGTGGCGAGGTCGGGGCGACGGAACGGCAAGAGTTCATAGAGAGATGTGATCGGGGCCCAGGAGAGGCGAGAGTTCAGGGCCCAGGAGAGGCAAGGGCCCAGGGGCAGCACGGGCCAGCCACACTGCGATATGTGTGCACACTAGGTCCATGCAGCAGAGCTGGTCTCCAGTCGTCCTGGTTAATCCTTGCCACTGGATCAAGACCTAACTCTGTCGAGCCTGTGTGGTGGCTGGTGTGCAACAGCCACAACACATTAAAAAAATTCACGCACAGGCATCTTCCACACTTCAAGATGTAGTTTGGGACCTGGAAATATTAGGTCCTTCATTGAAACACCTGTGAACTCATCCCTTTTCGGCGTGGAAGCAAGTCATCCATTTCAAGGGACTGCCTATGATGATGACAATGAATAATATACTCCATAACAGTACTTCTGTATATTCACTTTCCAACACAATTTTTAAACATATTCTTTTAACTTGAAAAACTTTCTTTAAATAAAACTATGAAGGTTATCAGTAAAAAAAAGGGGAGATGCAACGAGACCTGGGTGTCATGGTACATCAGTCATTGAAGGTTGGCATGCAGGTACAGCAGGCGGTGAAGGCAAATGGATAGCTAGGGGATTTGAGTACAGGAGCAGGGAGGTCTTACTGTAGTTGTACAGGGCCTTAGTGAGGCCTCACCTGGAATATTGTGTTCAGTTTTGGTCTCCTAATCTGAGGAAGGACATTCTTATTATTGAGGGAGTGCAGCGAAGGTTCACCAGACTGATTCCCGGGATGGCAGGACTGACATATGAGGAGAGACTGGATCGACTGGGAGTTTAGAAGAATGAGAGGGGATCTCATAGAACATAAGAACATAAGAACATAAGAATTAGGAACAGGAGTAGGCCATCTAGCCCCTCGAGCCTGCTCCGCCATTCAACAAGATCATGGCTGATCTGGCCGTGGACTCAGCTCCACTTACCCGCCCGCTCCCCATAACCCTTAATTCCGTTATTAGTTAAAAATCTAACCATCTGTGACTTGAATACATTCAATGAGCTAGCCTCAACTGCTTCCTTGGGCAGAGAATTCCACAGATTCACAACCCTCTGGAAGAAATTATTCCTTCTCAACTCGGTTTTAAATTGACTCCCCCGTATTTTGAGGCTGTGCCCCCTAGTTCTAGTCTCCCCGACCAGTGGAAACAACCTCTCTGCCTCTATCTTGTCTATCCCTTTCATTATTTTAAATGTTTCTATAAGATCACCCCTCAACCTTCTGAACTCCAACGAGTAAAGACCCAGTCTACTCAACCTATCATCATAAGGTAACCCCCTCATCTCCGGAATCAACCGAGTGAATTGTCTCTGTACCCCCTCCAAAGCCAGTATATCCTTCCTTAAGTAAGGTGACCAAAACTGCACGCAGTACTCCAGGTGCTGCCTCACCAATACCCTATACAGTTGCAGAAGGACCTCCCTGCTTTTGTACTCCATCCCTCTCGCAATGAAGGTCAACATTCCATTCGCCTTCCTGATTACCTGCTGCACCTGCAAACTAACTTTTTGGGATTCATGCACAAGGACCCCCAGGTCCCTCTGCACCGCAGCATGTTGTAATTTCTCCCCATTCAAATAGTATTCCCTTTTTTTGTTTTTTTTCCCAAGGTGGATGACCTCACATGTTCCGACATTGTATTCCATCTGCCAAACCTTAGCCCATTCGCTTAACCTATCTAAATCTCTTTGCAGCCTCTCTGTGTCCTCTACACAACCTGCTTTCCCACTAATCTTTGTGTCATCTGCAAATTTTGTTACACTACACTCTGTCCCCTCTTCCAGGTCATCTATGTATATTGTAAACAGTTGTGGTCCCAGCACCGATCCCTGTGGCACACCACTAACCACCGATTTCCAACCCGAAAAGGACCCATTTATCCAGACTCTCTGCTTTCTGTTAGCCAGCCAATTCTCTATCCATGCTAATACATTTCCATATAAAATTCTGACGGGACTGGACAGGTTAGATGCAGGAAGAATGTTCCCGATGTTGGGGAAGTCCAGAACCAGGGGACATAATCTAAGCATAAGGGGTAAGCCATTTAGGACTGAGATGAGGAGAAACTTCTTCACTCAGAGAGTTGTTAACCTGTGGAATTCCCTACCGTAGAGAGTTGTTGATGCCAGTTCATTGGATATATTCAAGAGGGAGTTAGATATGGCCCGTATTGTCATGTATGTAACCTTCATGAAACTGTAACCTTCATGTAACAACACTGCATACTGTATACACCCAAGAAATACACACCTTGACCACAGGGGCTGAACTTGTGGGAGACACTCCTCACCTGGTCATCCAGGTATATAAAGGGAGGTCCCATGCAGGGTCATCACTTCTTGGTCCTGTGAATAAAGGTTAGGGTCACAGAGTGACTTTGTCTGCAGAATGTGCTTGGTGTGAATTTATAGTAGTGTGTAAGGACACAACATTTGGCGACGAGAAATGGGAATCAACGACTCACAAGAATGGCTACCGGTAGCACAGAGGAACGGTACTGTGTTGGTGAGGACTGGGACGATTTCGTTGAGAGGCTCCAGCAGAGCTTTGTTACGAAGGACTGGCTGGGAGAGGCAGCGGCTGACAAGCGAAGGGCGCATCTACTGACCAGCTGTGGACCTAAGACGTACGCGCTGATGAAAGACCTGCTTGCACCCGAGAAGCCGGCGGACAAAACCTTTGAAGAGCTCAGCAAACTGATTGGTGAGCACCTCAAACCGGCGAGCAGTATACACATGGCCCGACACCGATTCTATACACACTGACGTCGGGAAGGTCAGAGCATACCGGACTTCGTTGCGGACCTTCAGCGCTTGGCCAGCCTCTACGTTCACAGACGCCTGCAAGGGGGAGATGGTAAGAGATTTCTTCATTGAGGGCATTGGTCATGCCGGGATTTTCAGAAAGCTAATTGAGACCAAGGACTTGACCTTGGAAGCGGCGGCGTTGATGGCTCAGACCTTCATGGCGGGCGAGGAGGAAACCAAGATAATATATGCGCGCAACTTTGCTTCCAACGTGGCGATGGATCAGGGAGTTAACAATGTAAACGCGACTCAGAACCCCGCAGGCAGGCAAGGGCAATTCAACACCACCCAGGCAGTAACAGACTCTAGAGTGGGTCCTCAACAGAGACAATGGCAGGTTGAACGGACATTTACACCATCACAAGGGACAATATGTCCCGGGATGGGGCCATTGACACCCACTAACAGAGTGCTCAAGAGTAATCAAAGAGACAATCAGAGAGGAATGCCTGGTAACAGCTCTTTTGTTCACAACAATCTCAGCTCATGCTGGAGGTGCGGGGGCAGACATGCTGCAAAAACCTGCAGGTTTCAACAATTTATCTGTAGAAATTGTAACTTCAGTGGACATTTAGCCAGAATGTGCAGGAAGCCCGCAGCGAGGCTAAGTTACGAGGCAGATGAACCACAAGAGGGGTCCGCAAGGCAGGTTGATGTGTGGGACACAGCAATGGATGCTGAAGTTCAGCAGGTTCATGTGGCAAACATCCACAGTTCATATACAAAAATGCCACCCATGATGATGAAAGTCCTATTGAACGGCATCCCGGTATGCATGGAGCTGGACACAGGGGCCAGCCAGTCACTTATGAGTGTCCAACAATTCGAGAAACTATGGCCACACAGAGCTAGCAGACCCAAACTAGAACGCATTGCACGCAATTACGGACGTACACCAAAGAGATCATCCCAGTGCTAGGCAGTGCAATGTTGGTGGTCACACATAATGGACCAGAGAACCGGCTGCCACTCTGGATTGTCCCGGGAAATGGTCCCGCGTTTTTGGGGAGGAGCTGGCTAGCTGAGATGAACTGGAAATGGGTGGGGGGGATGTGCATGCCATTTCATCTGTGGAGCAAGTTCATGCTCACAGGTCCTACAGAAATTTGAGTCACTATTTCAACCTGGTGTCGGGACTTTCAAAGGTACCAATGTAGTGATACGCATCACCCCGGACGCCAGACCAGTGCACCTCAAAGCCAGAGCTGTGCCGTATGTAATGCGGGAGAAAATTGAGAGGGAGTTGGATAGATTGCTAAGAGAGGGCATAATTTCGCCCGTTGAATTCAGCGACTGGGCAAGCCCCATCGTCCCTGTCCTAAAAACGGATGGCTCGGTCAGGATCTGTGGCGACTACAAGGCCACTATCAACCGAGTGTCACTACAAGACCAATACCCGCTTCCGACAGTGGAGGATCTTTTTGCCACGCTGGCAGGCGGCAAGCTGTTCGCCAAGTTGGACCTCACTTCAGCCTACATGACCCGGGAACTGGCCAAAGAATCCAAGCTACTGACCACCATCACCACACACAAGGGGCTGTTTGTCTACAACAGGTATCTGTTTGGCATTCGTTCAGCAGCCACTATCTTTCAAAGGAACATGGAAAGCCTGCTCAAATCCATCCCTGGAACAATCGTATTTCAGGACGACATCCTTATCATGGGTCGAGACACCGAGGAACACCTCCACAACTTGGAGGAGGTGCCAAGCCGACTGGACCGGGTAGGCCTGCGACTAAAGAAGTCCAAGTGTGTGTTTTTGGCCCCAGAAGTCGAGACTTTGGGCAGGAGGGTTGCCGCAGATGGGATCCAGCCTACTGAATCCAAAACGGAGGTGATTCGTCGTGTGTCCAGGCCCGGCAACACATCGGAGTTGCGTTCATTTCTGGGACTCTTGAACTATTTCGGAGACTTTCTGCCGAACTTAAGCGCATTGTTGGAGCCGCTACACGTGCTTCTGCATAAGGGTTGCGATTGGTTTTGGGGGGACTGTCAGGAACGGGCTTTCAATCGGGCCCGGCCTGCTTTGTTCTAATAAGCTGTTGACCCTGTACAACTCCTGTAAGAAATTGGTTTTGACATGTGATGCATCATCCTGTGGGGTTGGGTGCGTGTTGCAGCAGAGTAATGATGAGGGCCAACTCCAACCTGTGGTTTATGTTCTCCCAAGCAGAAAGGGGATATGGGATGGTTGAAAAGGAAGCACTCGCATGTGTCGACGGGGTGAAAAAGACGCGCCAGTACTTTTTTGGCAGAAGGTTCGAGTTAAAAATGGACCACAAGCCGTTAACATCCCTGTTGTCAGACAGCAAAGCTGTCAATGCCAATGCGTCAGCTCGCCTACAGCGATGGGCTCTCACGCTGGCTGCGTATGACTACACCCTACGGCACCGGCCAGGCACCGAAAATTGCGCTAACGCGCTCAGCAGGCTTCCACTGGCCACCACTGAGGGGGCAGCGGAGCAAAGCGCTCAGATGGTCATGGCTGTCGATGCTTTTGACAGCGCAGACTCCCTCATCACAGCCCGCTAGATCAAAATCTGGACAAACAGAGATCCCCTCCAATCCTTGATTTAGAAATGTGTCCTGACTGGGGATTGGGCGCCCGCACACGGAGCATGCCCTAAGGAGGTCAGACCGTTTCACAGATGGATGGATGAGCTCTCCATCCAAGCTGACTGCCTACTATGGGGCAGTCAGGTAGTCATGCCCCAGAAGGGAAGGGAAGCATTCATCAGGGAACTCCACAGCGAGCACCCAGGCATTGTGCTAATGAAGGCCATTGCCTGGTCACATGTATGGTGGCTGGGAATTGACTCAGACCTGGAACACTGTGTTCGCAGGTGCACGACGTGTGCCCAGCTGGGCAATGCCCCCAGGGAGGCCCCAGTCAGCCCGTGGCCCTGGCCCACCACGCCATGGTCACATAGTCACGTAGACTACGCGGGCCCGTTCATGGGAAAATTGTTCCTCATTGTTGTTGATGCGTCGAGTGCATCGAGTGCATCGTATTGAATTCGTGCACGACATCCACCACTGTGGAAAGTCTGCGTGCGGTCTTTGCGACTCACGGCTTGCCGGACATCCTGGTTAGAGACAACGGCCCGTACTTCACTAGCTATGAATTCCGGGAGTTCATGTCGGGTAATGGCATCAAACATGTCAAGACAGCACCGTTCAAGCCGGCTTCCAATGGCCAGGCGGAACGTGCGGTCCAAATTATAAAACAAGGCATGATCCAGATGCAAGGACCCTCCCTTCAATGCCGCCTATCGCGCCTCCTGCTGGCCTATAGGTCCCGATCGCATTCGCTCATGAGAGTCCCTCCCGCGGAACTACTCATGAAACATACACTTAAAACTCGGCTGTCCCTCATTCATCCAGTCCTGTCAGACATTGTTGAAGGCAAGCGCCAGTCCCAAAATGAGTGCCATGACCGTAACTCAAAGGGGAGATGTATAGAAATCAATGACCCTGTATTTGTTCTTAATCACGCTTTGGGGCCCAAGTGGCTTGAGGGTACTGAAATTGGCAAAGAGGGGAATAGGGTCATAGTGGTCAGACTTAACAATGGACAGATATGCCACAAGCATCTGGACCAAGTAAACAAAAGGTTCAGCATGGACACTGAGGAACCTGAGGAAGGTAATGAGATGCTGCCCACACCACCGTCAGTGAACGAGCATCAAGAACATTCAGCAGCATACACAGTCCATGCGGCCAGTCCGGACAAGCCGGAATCACCACAGGTGATAGAGACACATGCCAAGGCTCAACAACCAGAGCCCCAACTGCGGCGCTCCACGAGAGAGCATCGACCCCCAGAAAGGCTTAATCTTTGACCCCATAAAATGTTGGGGGGGGAGGTGATGCCATGTATGTAACCTTCATGTAACTGTAACCTTCATGTAACAACACTGCATACTGTATACACCTAAGAAATGCACACCTTGACCACAGGGAGTGAACTTGTGGGAGACACTCCTCACCTGGTCATCCAGGTATATAAAGGGAGGTCCCACGCAGGATCATCACTTCTTGGTCCTGTGAATAAAGATTAGGGTCACAGAGTCACCTTGTTTACGCCAACTGTCTGCTTGATGACATTTCTATTGGTAGCATGGCTTTGGTTGTAGGTCAGCTCTGCAGCTGTGCCCAGGTTCCTGACAGGAGTCATGAGCCAAGTCTGAAGGGCATATCCTTTGCCAGTCAGTAGCCAGCCTGTAATGGCCTGGTTAAAACAAAAGGTGGCACAGAGGACTGGCACAGGATAAATTAATCACAACAGAAGCTAGGAAACCAGGCACTGCCTGTGGTTGCAAATAAGCTGGGTGTTAAGGGAATGGAATCTCTTTCTATTCAGAAAGATGCTAGCCTGGTGATAGATCAAAAAATGACCAGATATTAACCATCAGCCTTAAAGGACAGCCCAGAAGCTAACCTGTATGCAGTGGATGAACCCTTTAAGTAGCACTGGTGAAGGATCCTTTATGCCTATTAGTGTCATGAGTGGCTGAGTGAGTTTATCTCATGGCGAGTCAGGCGCTGGGGCAGTCCAATATCACAAAAGGGTTCTATAACAAGAATAGGACCCTTATTTAAATATTTTAATCAGTGATTTAAATAGTTCTGGCATGCACCCTGGACACCAACAGTGCTCATTAGATGCACTTCCATTACCTAATGAATGCCCACTCTATTGGATATTTACATGCCTATTTTTCACCTGAAAAACTGGCACAGTGCCATTAAATTTCTAGGCCTACCAGTTTATAACTGTAAGCTTTGCTCCTGCAGCTTTCAGATTCTCTGAACTCTAACTTAGACTTTAAGATGTGTATATACATATTGTAAGTGCCGTAAAACAAGTCTTCAGCTTGGTACGTAAAAATGTATATATTTTATTGAAATATACAAAATCTTTTACCCTTTGTACCTCTTGCACCATATGCCTATTGTTCTTAATTATCAGAATGATTACATTCTTACCAGTCAATTCTCCTGATGCAAGTCGCATTAATCATAGATGTAATATATAGCTCCACCTAGTGGACTACTGTGGTAATGCAGCCACTGATGTTTAAAATAAAGCAAGTTCCCGATTGAAGCCATCTTGAGTGTGTGTGCTTTAGCGATGTCATAAGAACATATTACATTGGCAACGTAGGATATGATAATCGGATTCCATAGCTGAAATTTTTGTTGGTGGATGTTTCTACCAACCAGCAGAGAGACTTGTTATTTGTTTTGCAGAACTGCTAAAGATCTAAGATAAATTATAAGCACACTTGGACAAATTATCAGAGTCCAGATGGCCACATAGGGCGCTTGGGTGAGTTCCATCATGACCAAGCGTCTTTCAGAGCATATGTGGAGCAGCTAGAAACGTTTTTCACTGTGAATAGTATCATCAAAGTCCCCGATGATGAAACCTATAAACCGGTGGTGTTAGAAAGAAAATGAGCTATATTCTTGACTGAAGCAGGCTGCTTCAGTCAAGAGTATGAAACCCTGAAAAATGTGTGTGTTCCCGTCAAGCCAAAGGAAATTCTAACCAAGTTAGAACAACACTACAGTCCTGAGCACCTGGAAATTGCTGAAAGTTATTGTTTTGGAACACAAGCTCAATTAATTGACGAGAGTATCAATGAGTACATTGTAGCTTTATAAAACCTATCCATTCACTGTCATTTCGGAAACTTTCAGGACCGCATTGCAGGACCGCTTTATTTGTGGGATGAAAAATGAAGAAATCAGAAGAAAGTTGTTGACAACCCCTAATTTGACTTTTGATTTAGCTTGTTATAGGCAGCTATGTCGATGGATATGGCTGACCATTACCCCCGAGAATTTTGCGCCATTTCCAGTCGTCAGACAACCAAGGTGAATCGCTTTCAGGTTAAAAGTAAAAGGTAGTTGGACCCCAAGGCCTCAGTCAAGGTAACAGTAAATTGAAGTCGTGCTATCGGTGTCTGGGACAATATATTGCTCAAAGCTGTCCATATGTGAAGGCAGAGTGTTTCTTCTGTAAGAAAACAAGGCATCTTGCAAAGGCATGCCGACTGAAGAATAAACTGATGTTCAATGCTAGAAGTAGAAATTGCCAGAGACGATATAGCATTGAAGAGAAGTAACAGGATGAGGAGGTTCTGAAGATACACATCATCAGGAGCACGAAGTTATCAAACAGCGATTCGCGAAGTATCATCATCCATGTAGGTGTTGCAGGAACTGGGATACCCATGGAAATTGACACTGGTGCATCCATGAGCGCAGTAGTGGAATCAATATATCTCGACAATTTGAGTGATTTTCCACTGGTAAAGTAGAAGATAGAGCTGTGAGGCTACTCGGGAGAGCAAATTCCTGTGGTAGGACGTATCACCGTACCAGTTGCAGAGCTTGCCTCTCTTAGTAGTGTCAGGAGCCAAGCCTGCCTTAATAGGGAGGGCGTTGAGCAACTCGAGTCTCGTCGCCGAGAGCATGCAGAAAACAAGCGCAGGCAGCAGAAGGAGCGTGCAGCAAACCAGACTCCCCACCCATCTTTTCCTCCATCTGCAACAGAGACTGTAATTCCCGAATTGGACTGTTCAGTCACCTGAATACTCACTTTTGAAGTGAAAGCAAGTCTTCCTCAATTTTGAGGGACTGCCTATGATGAATAGGTAGAAATTGGTTGGGATCACTGAAGCTGGATTGGAATGAGATTTTTCGTGTTGAACAGAGATTTGCATCAAAAGATGATGTCATCGAGCAATATCCGAAGGTGTTCTGCGAAGCAGACAGTCTGATCCAAGGCTTCAAGGCGATTGTCAGAGTGCAGAAGGAGATAGAAACATACAAAATAGGTGCAGGAGTAGGCCATTCGGCCCTTCGAGCTTGCACCACCATTCCATAAGATCATGGTTGATCATTTCCTCAGTTCCCCTTTCCTACTTTCTCTCCATACCCCTTTGATCCCCTTAGCCATAAGGGCCATATCTAACTACCTCTTGAATATATCCAATGAACTGACATCAACAACTCTCTGCGGCAGGGAATTCCACAGGTAGACAACTTTCTGAGTGAAGAAGTTTCTCCTCATCTCAGTCCTAAATGGCCACCCTTTATCCTAAGACTGTGTCCGCTGGTTCTGGACTTCCCCAACATTGGGAACATTCTACCCGCATCTAACTTGTCCCGTCCCGTAAAATTCTTGTATGTTTCTATGAGATCCCCTCTCATCCTTCTAAACTCCAATGTATAAAGGCCCAGTTGATCCAGTCTCTCCTCATATGTCAGTCCCGCCATCCCGGGAATCAGTCTGGTGAACCTTCGCTGCACTCCCTCAATAGCAAGAACATCCTTCCTCAGATTAGGAGACCAAAACGGAACACAATATTCCAGGTGAGGCCTCACCCAGGCCCTGTACAACTGCATAAGACCTCCCTGCTCCTATACTCAAATCCCCTAGCTATGAAGGCCAACATACCATTTGCCTTCTTCATCGCCTGCTGTACCTGTATGCCAACTTTCAATGAATGATGAACCATGACACCAAGGTCTCGTTGCACCTCCCCTTTTCCTTATCTGCCACCATTCAGATAATATTCTGTCTTCGTGTTTTTGCCCCCAAAGTGGATAACCTCACATTTATCCACATTATACTGCATCTGCCATGCATTTGCCCACTCACCTAACCTGTCTAAGTCACCCTGCAGCCTCTTAGGGTCCTCCTCACAGCTCACACCACCACCCAATTTAGTATCATCTGCAAACTTGGAGATATTACACTCAATTCGTTCATCCAAATCATTGATGTATGACGCGAGATAAGTTTACATCTTGTACCATACGCACTCAAGGAGAAAGTTGAACAAGAACTCAAAAGGCTAGAGACTGAAACCATTATCTCTAAGATAGATCTAAGTAATTGGGCTACACCCACTGTTGTTGTACCCAAGTCAGATGTTAATGATGATGCTATGTCCAGGATGCCATCCCCATCAAAAGTTACACCCAATAGAGAAGAAGTATTCTATTTTTCTTACATTTATGAACTGCCAGTCACAGCTGAAGAGATTGGGATAGCAACCAAACGTGACGCAGTTATGTCAAAGATGTATGATTATATCGCAAATGGCTGGTCAAACCAGGTATCATAGAAAGATATACATCCATACTTCATTCGTAGGAATGAATTACCAGTGGATAAAGATTGTATCATGTGAAGAGATATGTGATGAGAAAAAGATTAGTGAAAACAAACGTATGTCCCTTGCAGTCAGATTCAGGTGAATTTATACTGGGAACAAAGAAATGGCAGACCAGTTAAACAAATACTTTGGTTCTGTTTTCACGAAGGAAGACACAAATAACCTTCCAGAAATATTAGGGGACCGAGGGTCTAGTGAGAAGGAGGAACTGAAGGATATCCTTCTAAAGCGGGAAATTGATGGGATTGAAACCTGATAAATCCCCAGGGCCTGATAGTCTGCATCCCAGAGTACTTAAGCAAGTGGCCCTAGAAATAGTGGATGCATTGGTGATCATTTTTCAACAGTCTATCAACTCTGGATCAGTTCCTATGGACTGGAGGGTAGCTAATGTAACACCACTGTTTAAAAAAGGAGGGAGAGAAAACAGGTAATTATAGACGGGTTAGCCTGACATCAGTAGTGGGGAAAATGTTGGAATCAATCATTAAAGATGAAATAGCAGCGCATTTGGAAAGCAGTGACAGGAACGGTCCAAGTCAGCATGGATTTATGAAAGGGAAATCATGCTTGACAAATCTTCTGGAATTTTTTGAGGATGTAACTAGTAGAGTGGACAAGGGAGAACCAGTGGATGTGATGTATTTGGACTTTCAAAAGGCTTTTGACAAGGTCCACACAAGAGATTGGTGTGCAAAATCAAAGCACATGGTATTGGGGGTAATGTACTGACATGGATAGAGAACTGGTTGGCAGACAGGAAGCAGAGAGTTGAGATAAACGGGTCCTTTTCAGAATGGCAGGCGGTGACCAGTGGGGTGCCGCAGGGCTCAGTGCTGGGACCCCAGCTCTTTACAATATATATTAATGATTTGGATGATGGAATTGAGTGTAACATCTCCAAGTTTGCAGATGACACTAAATTGGGTGGCGGTGTGAGCTGTGAGGAGGATGCTAAGGGGCTGCAGGATGATTTGGGCAGGTTAGGTGAGTGGGCAAATACATGCAGATGCAGTATAATGTTGATAAATGTTGAGTGTCGGGATAAACGGGTCCTTTTCAGAATGGCAGGCAGTGACTAGTGGGGTGCCGCAGGGCTCAGTGCTGGGACCCCAGTTATTTACAATATACATTAATGATTTAGATGAAGGAATTGAGTGTAATATCTCCAAATTTGCAGATGACACTAAACTGGGTGGCATGTGAGCTGTGAGGAGGATGCTAAAAGGCTACAGGGTGATTAGACAGGTTAGGTGAGTGGACAAATGCATGGCCACTCACCTATAATGTGGATAAATGTGAGGTTATCCATTTTCGGGGCAAAAACACGAAGGCAGAATATTATCTGAATGGCGACAGATTAGGAAAGGGGAAGATGCAACGAGACCTGAGTGTCATGGTTCATCAGTCATTGAAAGGTGGCATGCAGGTACAGCAGGCGGTGAAGGCGGCAAATGGTATGTTGGCCTTCATATCTAAGGGATTTGAGTATAGGAGCAGGGAGGTCTTACTACAGTTGTACAGGGCCTTGGTGAGGCCTCACCTGGAATATTGTGTTCAGTTTTGGTCTCCTAATCAGAGGAAGGATGTTCTTGCTATTGAGGGAGTGCAGCGAAGGTTCACCAGACTGATTCCTGGGATGGCGGGACTGACATATGAGGAGAGACTGAATCAACTGGGCCTTTATACATTGGAGTTTAGAAGGATGAGAGGGGATCTCATAGAAACTTACAAGACTGGACAGGTTAGATGCGGGAAGAATGTTCCCGATAATGGGAAGTCCAGAACCAGGGGACACAGTCTTAGGATAAGAGGTCGGCCATTTAGGACTGAGATGAGGAGAAACTTCTTCACTCAGAGAGTTGTTAATCTGTGTAATTCCCTACCGCAGAGAGTTGTTGATGCCAGTTCATTGGATATATTCAAGAGGGAGTTGGATATGGCCTTTACGGCTAAAGGGATCAAAGGGTATGGAGAAAAAGCAGGAAAGGGGTACTGAGGGAATAATCAGCCATGATCTTATTGAATGGTGGTGCGGGCTCGAGGGGCCGAATGGCCTACTCCTGCACCTATTTTCTATGTTTCTATGTTTTTATGCTTCTATGTGGGGTGTAAGAGTAGTTATTCCAAATAAGTTCAGGTCCAAATTATTAGGAGATCTTCATGACCAGCACCTGGGAATGTGCTTGGCCAAGAGTTTTTCCACGCAGTTACTTATGGTGGCCAAGTCCAGATAAAAATATAGGCCCAAAAATTCCTCTCAAGATCTTCCTGCGGGCACAGCACTAAAGAATGGACAGAAAATGCGCACTAACCTAAAGCTGCTAGGCCTGCTCGAGATCCCGGTCCGGAGGCCTCTCGTGACTGCGCGTCGCAGTGCGTTCACGTTTGGACATCTGCAGGAGTCACGCGGGCCTGGACACCCAATCACAGGTAAGTATTTTCTTATTCATAGTAATAGGAGATTCGTAAATGTGAAACTCCTATTATTATGAATGAGAAACATTCCAAAACACACAAACACTACATAAAACATAAAAAAAAACCACACAAATACACTAATAGAAATTAAAGTTGTTAATAGTTTTTTAAAGAAAAAAAAATGCCGATTTTTAAAAGAAGTTTTAATTCTGGTTAAAAACAAATGTAATGTATTGGGCAGGGTTTTTTTAAGTAATGTGTTTTTTTAATTTCATTTTTTATGTTTTAAGTGTGTTTTAAAATTCTTGCGCCTGTAAAAGTAGGCTATGCGCCCGCTTTTATTAGACACAAGAGTTTTGAGGACATTTGCCGTAAATCCCGCAATCTTGCCCTTGCTCCTGAGATGCAGAGGATCGGTCAAGCTCCAGCTTGACAGATCGGAAAAGCCGGTTTACAGCGCATGCGCATTGCACTTTTCCAATGCCTTCCCAGGTCCGTAGAAACTTCGTACGGGCCTGGGACGTCAGAATTTCTGGGCCATAGAGTACATTGTTAGCCAGTATACAACATGTCAATCGGTAAGCAAGAAACCATTACAGCCATGGAAATGGCCTCCCAAGGTGTGGCAAAAGTTACATATAGGTTTTGCTGAGCGAGAAGGACAGCAAATATTCATTGTGATTGATAGCCATTTGAAGCGGGTGGAGCTGTTTCCGATGCGGAAAATAACGGAAAACACTAGATAATCTGCGAAGATTATTTTCTTCACATGGTCTCCCAGGAGATTGTGTCTGATAATGGGCCACAATTTTGTTCAGAAGAATTTGCATAGTTCATGAGCAGAAATGGTGTGAAACATGCCAAAGTTCCTCTGTACCACCCTGCTTCAAATGATGCAGTACAAATTGTAAAACATGTTCTCATCAAGTAAATGTTGGACCCAAATCCAAAGAAACGGCCGTGGACCACGAATTGGCAAATTTTCTGATCACTTATCGTAATAATACTCATAAAACTACTGGTAGAACACCAGCAGAGTTGTTTCTCAGATGAAAGCCACGAACCAGGTTCTCATTGTCAAAGCCAAACTTGGCACTGTTAGTATAAGAGAAACAATTAAGACAGAAAAAGAATCATAATAGAGGTAGAGTAAGAAAGAGAAGTGTGAAATTAAATCAGAAGGTTAGAGTGAAGAACCGTCACCATAAATGGTTAAAGTGGTTACCAGGAAGAGTCGTGAAGATATGTGGTCCTGGCACATATTGGTCAATATGTTTGATCATGGAACGGTTAGGTTTGTTCACATTGATCATATTTTACCTACAGATGTGGAGAAGTTGAACGTTGGAATGATTTGATTACTTCTGATTAGTCAGATAGTCTTGTTACAAGTAGAGAACCAGTAGCATCAGTTGTACTAGAAACAAGTCCAAAAGAAAGTCAGAATTTAAGTGCGAGTCCAAGTCAGGCACACAAGCAGTCTAACGTTATAGAGCGTTCAAACGTAGATCAAGGACATCCCTTGAAGGAAAACTCTCCTCAGACTCAGCCTAGAATGAGTCTAAGTTCGACATCAAATTTGGGAACATCCGTTCGAGATCGAAGGTATCCTCTTCAAAACAGAAAACCAGTGGTTAAATTTGATTTGTAAATATGGCAAAATAAGTTCATGGGCCAGATTTGACACTTTTGTGCAGATCGCCCAAAATGGGCGGTATTTACGGCATAGGCGGTAAAAATGGGTTTTCAGATCGCCGGCTTGTCACCCATTCTCAAAGCCTCTAGTCTCCATTTTTAAAATTGGGCGTTACCACGAGCGATCTGAAGTGGGCGTGAGCGTTAAATTTCTTTGACCTTCTGGCGTAAAGTGTCGCCGTTCTTAGCAACAGTATGGCAACGCTCGTTTCTCTCGATTCAGGAGGTATGGGGTCATCATTACATGCGCAGAAGAGGAGACAGAGAGGGAGCAGAGGGACTGAAAGCGTGTATGTGTGGTGTGTGCTTGTTTGGCTGTTGTGGGAGGCATGAGGGAGATTCACCAGTAGCAAAAAGCCTACTAAGCACTCAGAACATAGTTGCCACCAAGTTTTTGTCCAACAAATAATATATAAAATGGAAGGGATGAAAGAGGCCCTGGAGCAGATGGCTTCCAGTGGTTCACGAGCACGGCACTGCATCCCAATGTGCCACACCCCCATTGCCAATGACACGAGAGCCAGGAGCAACATCTTGCTTCTGGCTCGGAGCACATTCTCACCTCGGGACCATCCTCTCCCGTATCCGTCCAAGCAGTGGTTCAGCCATCATCCCCTCCCCTCCCAATGCGGTGGGGATGAGAAGCGCGGGGGGGGGGGGGGGGAAGGGATGGTTTTTACAGAAATACTTATGTTTTCAGACAAATGTTCGGTTAAAATGTTTTTTATTTAACAAAACCGTGTTGCACATTGGCTCAGATAGCTGCACCGTTACACATTGGTGATTCCTTAACATCAAAGAGTATAATTACACTTAACTTCAATCAACTTAAACTTTAACTGTCACCAAGGTGATGCCCACCATTGATGTATGACCTGCACACCCAGCAGTGTGTCAGCCTTGTAAATAACCACCAACGTTTTTTTAGGCAAAGCGCTCATTTATGAGCTCCTGGCCGAAGAGTCTTGCAGCTATGATGCCACCACAGACCGTTTCATGCGGTCTACAGGGGAGCGGGGGCCTGGCTTCAGCGTCAGCCTGATTGTCTGGCCCGATGTCAGCGTCCACCTCCTCGTCCTCCTCTTCCTGCTGAGGTGGACTGTCAGACCTTTCTGGCAATTCTTGTCCCCTCCTGATAGCTAAGTTGTGCAGCATGAAGCACAACACCAAGAATTGAGCTACCTGCTCAGGGTGGTATTGGAGCTCGTCCATGAGTGGTCCAGGCATCTAAAGCGCTGCTTAAGTACTCCAATGGTTTTCTCAACGATATTGTGAGTGGCTCTGTGGCTCCCATTGTATCGCTTCTCGGCTTCGGTGTGGGTGTCATGCAGGGGGGTCATCAGCCAGGTGGTGAGGCCATATCCTTTGTCACCAAGCATCCAGCATTAACCTTGTGGCTGATAGTTAAACAAGTCAGATACAGTGCTCTCACACAGGGTGTGAGCATCATGGATGCTGCTCGGAAATTTAGCATTCACTGCCAGTATAATTTGCTGGTAGCCGACAACGAGTTGCACATTCAGGGAGTGGAATCCCTTGCGGTTCCTGAAAACCACTGCATCTTGAAAATGTGCCCGCATCGCGATGTGCGTACAGTCTATTGCTCCCTGCACTTTGGGGAAGTTAGCAATTCGGTAGAATCCTCGAGCCCTCTCAGTCTGAGCCTCCCTGGTCATAGGGAAGCTGATAAAGTCCATCCTGCGTGTGTACAGGGCTTCAGTTACCTGTCTAATGCAGCAATGTGTGGCATGCTGAGGTATACCACAAATGTTGCCAGCTGTAGCCTGAAAAGAACCCGACGCGTAGAACGACAGTGCCGCGGTGACTTTGACCTCGACGGACAGTGCAGTACTGATGGTGCTGGCAGGCTGCAGATCTCCCCTTATGAGCTGGAATACCTCAGCGATAACCTCTTTGTGGAAGTGCAGTCTCCGAAGGCAGGTGGTGTCGGGCAAGTTGAGGTAAGAATGCTTTTCCCTGTACTTGTGGGGGGTGTAACGTCTGGCCCTCCTCATCAGTCTGGCACATTTTACCTTGGGCACATGATGCCGTGGAGCGTACCTTCTGCCATCTCGAGTCTGCAGCATGTAATTGGTCATCAGGAGAGGGTGAAAAAGGACAGGCCCCATTCCAATAGCTATCTGTTTTCCACCGATTGGTCACAAAGAATGAATGTCCCAACGAAGACATCTATTAAATTCCAATTGTCGACAGTATGATAAAGGTGTTTGTTCAAATGTTCACATCACCTCCAAACACCTCCAGAGTACATCCGAACTCCCCCGAGGTTGAAGCAGAGCAGCAATTTAAATGATGCGACTTGTGATTTAGAACATGGCATCCATACCGATGTTAGTAGTTCCGGTTAGTTCCACTTTTTCCCGGCGTTTTTTTGGGCGAGTGATATTGTGGGTGAGATGTGCGCGAGGTGGCGAAAATGATGCTGGGTGATCTCCTGGGCGTTAGTTTTGGCAAATTTGATCTTTATGACAAAATAAAGTGGGTGGTCGGTATTATTGAATCTCGCCGTTAATTACGTGCGGAAAGTAACGCTGGTCGATATTATGGGGGTTGGTTTTGCCCATTCTAATGATTCCGCCCAAAAAAAGTGGGTAGCCGGTATTATTTTTTCCGGGTGTTACACACATGGGGAAAGTAATGCTCGGCGATAAGTGTCCAAAAAATGGGCATCAGTTTCCATTTTGTGGCTAAATGGGCGATATCTGGCGTTATACCTCATTTCAGTGGTAAAATGGACGTTAAGTGGGCGTCATGCATGCAAAAAAGTGTAAAATCTAGCCTCATATCTTTTGCTATGTATAACCATGCAAATTATGTACAATGATTATTTTGTTATAATTACTTCTTCATTAAGGAGGGAGAAGTGTAACATATAGCTCCATCTAGTGAACTACTGCTCCACCTAGTGGACTACTGTGGTAATGCAGCCACTGATGTTTACAATAAAGCAGATTGAATCCAGTTTGAGCGTGTGTGCTTTAGTGATGTCGTAAGAATATATTATAATAGGGGCAGGAGGATAAAAAACAATTTTGTAGGTTTTAGACTTATAAAAGCAATGATGTGCATGTGGATCTCAAATTAACTCAGGACTATGCGCAGGCCCATTATTTATCCAGAACTCTCATATTCCTTCCCAGGTACTCTTTACTGTATCTTACCTTGTCAGTAATAATCGCTGGTGGGGACTCTTCTATGCCAAGTTCCCTTCTTCTCTCTGCTCGTACTTCTGCATAGCTGCATGGTAAATGAAAATTAGCAATTAATTAAGGACAGCCAGTGACATAATATCCACAAAATATTTCAACTTAAATACATGCTGCTTCTGAGGTAGCTCCCTGGGTTAGATTGAAGTAGGACATCTTCTAAAATTAAAAGCAATCTTACGGTAAGGCATTACAGTCTGCATCTGCACATAATACATTTGCAGTTTGAATGCAATTGTTTAACATGTAAATAATGATAAATGTTTCCAACCAATGGCATCAGTGCCACATTGATAACGTAAATGTCATATTGCTAATGCCAGTGTCATATTGCTAAGAAAACAGCAATAATTAATATTCCTTTTGAGGTACTGCTACCATTGTTGTATTTCTAATTTGGAAGGTCATTACGTCTGTACTGTCATTTTGGCTATATAGAAGCAATGCATCACTGATATGTAACCACAAATTAATGTGCAATTAAAATAATACACAATAAAAACTTTAATCCCACAGATCTGGGATTTCCACAACTCTTCGTGCCATTTCATTTTGAAAGATTGTTAGGCTAACATCCTGAGAGGAAATGGCATGTAATGATATTGGATGGTATGAGTCCTTTTGATTTGCCAGTGCTCCAAAAAGAGCTCACTGCATTAGTCATGCAATGCACCTTTTAGTGTTCCCTTTCACCATAATTACATCATTCTCATCTACCAGAGCTACCATATACTGGAGCGGGCAGAACAAGTGGCAAGTTTGGAGTCAGGTGTCAAGTAACCTCTCCTTTCCCAGATGGGTAACTCTGTCAAAGCCTTGCAGACCCACATCGAATCTCAATATAGGACAATAATCCCAGAGGGATACAGTTCTAGGGCTATGGCCTACTGCGTACTGGGCAGAGTGAATGGTACATCGATGCAAATTGCCTGTTTTATTGCGCATTGGAATGGTAGTACATTGGTTTGTGAGGGAAAGTCAGTAGGAGAATCATCTTATACTGTTCTCACATGGCCCTTGGCTTGGGAGCAGCTCGTCTTCCCTCATCGCTGGGAATATTACACAGCATAGGATGGTTTAATTAGGGAAATGGAAAGAAAATAACACCAATAACACCCAAAATTTGGAAACCAGCAGTCATTCTTGACTGTATTTTATTCCTTCAAGCGAAAAGTGGACCTGTTTCTGACTGGAGATCGCTTTATACAAGAAATAGATATCCTGTAACATGAAACAGGGTCAATGTAATCTCCTGGACTAATTTCAATCATCTAAGAGGGTCGGAGAGGAAGTTTTCATTTTGTCCCTCTAATTATCCTGTGCTTTTAAAATCTGTTTTTTTTGCCTCTCTCTTGGCTCTGGGCAGGTGGGGAATGTATGTTTTGTAATGCATAAGGCATCACAACTGTGTCGGACAACTTAGATGGACCAATAGGATTTTTTTCTGTCTGTAATTTTCAAATGTTTGTATGTATTTTAAAAAAAATCCCCTGCTGCAACTAGAATCTGCTCTTTAACCTTGACTTACTCACTCCCTCCCAGAGCTGCACAATCATGTTGGAGTTTCTTCAGATTAGGAAAAGGGGAGGTGCAACGAGACCTGGGTGTCATGGTACATCAGTCATTGAAAGTGGGCATGCAGGTCCAGCAGGCGGTGAAGAAGGCAAATGGCATGTTGTCCCCTTCATAGTGAGAGGATTTGAGTATAGGAGCAGGGAGGTCTTACTGCAGTTGTACAGGGCCTTAGTGAGGCCTCACCTGGAATATTGTGTTCAGTTTTGGTCTCCTAATCTGAGGAAGGACATTCTTTCTATTGAGGGAGAGTTGCGAAGGTTCACCAGACTGATTCCCAGGATGGCACGACTGGCATATGAAGAAAGACAGGATCGACTAGGCTTATATTCACTGGAATTTAGAAGAATGAGAGGAGATCTCATAGAAACATATACAATTTTGACGGGATTGGACGGGTTAGATGCAGGAAGAATGGTCCCAATGTTGGGGAAGTCCAGAACCAGGGGTCACAGTCTAAGGATAAGGAGTAAGCCATTTAGGACCGAGATGAGGAGAAACTTCTTAACTCAGAGAATTGTGAACCTGTCGAATTCTGTACCATAGAAAGTTGTTGAGGCCAGTTCGTTGGATATATTCAAGAGGGAGTTGGATATGGCCCTTACGGCTAAAGGGATCAAGGGGTATGGAGAGAAAGCAGGAATGGGGTACTGAAGTTGCATAATCAGCCATGATCATATTGAATGGTGGTGCAGGTTCGAACGGCCGAATGGCCTACTCCTGCACCTATTTTCTATGTTTCCACTGATTCAAGACAGCTAGACACCAAACAATGATGACTGGTGACAATTCATTCCAAGAACATGATAATTGAACTATTTCTTCCTTCTCAGTCACTGGTGAATAAAATCAGTAGTGCTGCCATTTTATTAGTAACATACTAGGGGGAATTTTAACCTCAAAAAACAGGCAAGTTTGGGTCAGGTGGGAGGTTACTATATTAGAAATCTGAATCCTGACCCCAACCTGCCTACTTCCGGTTTTAACGGAGGTGGGATGCGGAGGCGGGAAGCCAACCTGCTCCCAGGAGCCAGGTTGGCATTTTAAATATTATAATGAAGCTATGTGCCTCATTTTGAAGCACCATTTTAAATTTAACTCTGGGCACCAGAATTTCCCGGGCCTCGGGGAACCCAGCAGCTAAAGGGAGGTGAAGGCTACTGGATCCAGGAGGTAAGTTCCTTTCCACTTACATTCTGGATCCAGTGTACCTGCCTTGCCAACCCCAATGATTAGACCCCCCTCTGACCCTTCCAATCTCCCCACGACCTCACCCCCAGCTTCTGACCTCCCCCACGAGGCATCCATCCCCCCGCCCCCCCAGTGGCCTTCAATCTCCCCCCCCCCACACCGGCTCTTGATGTCCGACCCCTCTCCCTCGACCACCCCTCCACTCCCCCACCGGCCTTCTAATCTCTGATGCCCAGTCCCGGCCACCCCTCAGCCTTCCATACTCAGGCCCCCGATCCCCGACCCCCACCCCTCCACCCGGCCTTTACGATCTCCGATCCCTGGCCCCCGCCCCCCCAACGCCTCCTCCGGCCTCCGATCCCTTCCTCCCTCCTCTCTGCTCTTTGACTGTCAGGTCTATTCGCCCGACAGCCATCCACCCTCTCAATATGGCTGGCTGCAGGCGGGAAACAGAACAAAAATGTTAATCAGGCCCTGCCATTAAATTCAGCAGGGCCTGAGGGAACCCGTTCTCTCAGGTTTCTCAACCTCAATCCAGCTCCTCTGCTCCCTCTGAGTTAAAATCCTGCCCACTGTTTTTGAGATTTGCTTATTTAAATAAAAATTGTAAAAAATCAAAGCAGGCAGACAGTGATATCAATTATGGGGAGCATCATGGAGCACTTCCAATGTGCAAAGGAGGAGCCACTACTTCAAACTTGTTTAAGAGCTGTCTGACCCTCAGAAACTATGTCACAGGCTGGAAATGCAAATGCTTTTAAGGGTTATCTGGCACTGTGTGGGAAGGATACCAGAACTGTCAGATCTACACCTTCAGGTTCCTCTTCAACCTGAGATCACTAAAGCAGGGTTTTAAAAAAAAATTTGCTCATGGGATGTGGGTGTCGCTGGCAAGGCCAGCATTTATTGCCCATATCATTCAAGGATGGCACCAAGACTCAGGAAACTTCTAGACCTCCAATTGTTCACTGGATATTCTCTAGAGGTTCATCTACAGGAATATATAATGTGTGTTAATGTTGACTGCCACTCACATGATGGAAACTGACATTTTTGGAGAATGATCTCAATCCTCCTAAGTTCTGAAGCGTTAAGAGACAGTTTCTCCCAAGAAAAAGTGTGGAGTACTTTCATCAAGTACTGTCACTAGACTTTTCTTCCTCTTTAGTGGGTGAGTCAGTTTATTTTTATTTTTATTTACAATTTTATTGACCAAAAGATTAAAAGTAGAAACTAGAGTGGGACAAATGATAACTTAGTTAGATTTTGATTACAAATAAGAATGAAAATACGTGATAAAGTAGACTAAATGTATTAGCAGAAATCCCTTTACCTTACAACAGTATGAGTACAGACTATGAATTCTGGCCTGGAGTTCCACTGGTGATAAGTAATGTAATAATGAGTCTGAAGCCACATCCATTGTTGCCCTTTTGTAAGAAACCTGTAGTAGCAAGACTTGCCCTTTCCGTACTGCATTACTAAAATTAAAAAAATAAAAGTTGATTCACAAATACGCATATCTATTACAAATTTATGATATCTGTGGTATCCATGCATCATCTATATTGTACAGTTTAAAAATTAAACTCAGAGCTACTGCTAGAATTTAGCCAGGTATAACTACTGTTTAACAGTACAAGGTGCTCTTTTGACCTGCCCAAATTTACATTTGAACTTATGCTAGTGACTGACCTAGGAAAACTGAGCCCATTTTCATTTGAGTGTCTAAAACTTACCAGTAACTATTCTGGTGGTAACTATGCCAAAAGAAGAAAACCGAGGCTTCTATTTAAAAAAAATCATTCTTGGAATATGAGCATTGCTGGAAAGGACCAGCATTTATTGCTCATTCCTAGTTTCCCTGTTTGATACAACTGAGCGGCATACTAGGCCACTTTGGAGGACAGTTAATAGGAACAGGAACAGGCCATTCAGCTCCTCAAGCCACTTCCACTATTAAATAGTTTATCTGTATCTTAGCTCCATCTATCCGCCTTGGTTCCATAACCCTGAATACCCTTGCCTAACAAAAATCTATCAAACTCAGTTTTTAAATTTTCAATTGACATAGACACAACAGCTTTTTGGAGGAGAGAGATACAGATTTCCACTCCCCTTTATGTGAAGAAGTGCTTTCTAATATCGCCCCTGAATGGCCTAGCTCTAATTTTAAGGTTATTCCCCTTTGTTCTAAACTCTTCCATCAGAAGAAATAGTTTCTCTATCTACCCTGTCATATCCTTTAATCATCTTAAATATCTCTATTAGATCACACCTTAATCTCCCATTTTCAAATGAATACAAACCTAATCTATGCAACCTGTCTGCGTAATTTAATCCTTTTAATCCCAGTATCATTCTGAGTCAATCACATTGGGGTGGGACTGGAGTCAAATATAGCTGAGACCAGATAACAATAACAAGTTTTCTTCCTTAAGCACATAGTGAATTAGTTAGCTTTTTAACGACAAACCGACAGCTTAATGATCACTTTTGCTGAAACCACCTTTTTATTTCCAGATTTTTAAAACTGAATTCAATATTCTCATGTCATGCTGGGATTTGAACTCATTTTTTCTGGATTATTAGTCCAGACCTCTAGATTACTAAACCAGAAGCATAACTGTATGAATGAGGTCTCCAATTGGACAATGCCTGCACTGTTCCTTCTGCAGATCTTTACCTGTCAAATGCAGAGCTCCCCAAATTCCATATAACATTGGCTTAATGTAGAGTTGTACGTAAACTCCATAATGTGAAAAGAAAATTTAACTTTGGCTTTCCTCTCTTTTTGCTGTTGTCACAGGTACATACAATGATCAAGGAAGATGTAAAAGTTATCCTCAGCACAAAATATTAGCTCTAACAACCCTGGTAATTGGTGTTTGCTTCCAAATCTACCTGTCCTCTGTCAACTCTTCAATCTGTCTTGTTCCTACATCTACCTTTCTTTCTCGTTGGAAATTTGCTCATAAAGGCTCTGAGGCCGAAATTGCCCTCCGCCCGAAACGGGGCACACCTACCGATTTTGAAGGGTTCCGTCCGCCCCAATGCAGCGGGGCGGAAGTGGTCTCATCATCAGGGCGGAAGTGTTGTCGGGTCAGAGTAGCCACCATTAGCGGGGCAGGTCGGAGTGGCCGATGCTGCAAGTCACCAGCTGATGATGTCATCGCATTGCGCATCACAATATCCCTCCTGTTCAGTTAAAGGGGAGGGCCACTGCGAACTCGACAGCCACTTCAGTGGCAAACACTGGACCACCAGGAAGGGTTTTGGCTGAACCAGCGGGCATAATTGTCGGCCCGACCTGGCAGTCAGCCGACAATAAAAAATAAAATGGAGTCGCCGGCAGTGTCAGCTCCCCTTTAAGGGCGGCTGTGCTGCACAGCCACAAAAAGGGTACCGATAGAAAAAGCTGTCAGAGTCTCCCGTGGGACAATTCTGGAAAGAAGCAATTTTGGTGTGTAAACAACGCAGCGGGAAAACATGCAGGGCAGTCCTCTACACCGCTCAAAAACTAAAGGAGGGCAATATCCAAAATGGCAGCCCCTCCATGCTGACCTGTCCACATCGACCCTTAGCCGCCGCTTTCAGGCCGCCACGGGTATTAAAGAAAGGGGCAATTTCGGCCCCTCTATTTCTAAGAAAGCCGGTTCCTCTTACATCAGAACATTCTAAAGTTATGAAAGATGCTGTTAACTTACAAATAATCCATCATCTTTGAAAATTCTGCTCTAATTCCTGAACCAAAATTATTTTAAAAATGACCATACGAATAGTGATTTTGTGCCTATGGATCTCTGGAATTCTGCTCTTGAACACTTTCATAAATCATGTGTCATTGCTATGAACTCCTTGAAAGGTTTTGCCATTGTACATTTCTAAACTAATTGCATTCACTTACTAAAATGAATTTCATGGCCATCTAGTTTTCTCTCCAATTCTTCAATCTGTTCTGTAATTTAAGGTCATCCTCGTCCTTTTTCCAGTAACTCAAGGGTACCACAAGGCTCTGTCCTCTTCCCCATGCAATTCCTTCTCATCAATGATCTTCTCCACTCATCAGTCAATCCTATGTTAATGATTGTATTCTTCATTAATCAATGTATTCCTTCTTCATTTACCAACATTCTTGGCCTCACTGTCTCCTTTGGCCTAAAATGGATTTCCTGCATTTCCTCCAATATTAAAGCTACTTCCAAGAAGTTAGAAAAGGTTTGGGTGAGGGCGTATGTATGGAGGAATTGGTATATTCTCAGCTCTGCTGACTTAGTTTGTTTGACACAAATTTGAGGGTTGAATCTCTATTGAGGATGCCACCAAGCTAGAAAACTGGACGAATTCACTTTCAATCATAGGTTCCAGATCTTTGGGATAGGAGCAGGCAAGATTTGCTGCTGCTTGCTTGATCTCATGAGTCGAGAGAGTGGTACTGATTAGTTGATCAATGATGACAAGGAACACTTCAGTTTTGAATTTCTCCTTGGGTGACAGCAGTGTTTACAGCATCTCCATCATCATAGCGGTGGTTGCATACCCGGACACGCCTCTGAGCTGAATTGTACTCGTTGTGGCTACACAGTTTAATCCCTAGGTCTTCAAAGTCCTCAAACTCTGTCCGCTGGATCTTGACAAAATCGGCAAGGGACTCAAGTAAGGACACCAGAACATTCAGATTCAAGCCTGTCTCTTGAAGCGAGAGATTGGTCAGGTGAAAGCGCTTCAAGATTGTGTTCCAAATAGCAATGAGAATAGGAGACCCAACAATTTCGAATCTGCATCGCAATGAAAGACTTCGTTCACAGAGAAACAACGTTATCACACAGACAACCCACTCTAGCATCTTGCGCCAGTACTGCCATTCATTTTCAAACTGGAAGAAAATATGACCATCCACACAACCAGTGCCTGCTTGTCTAGTGCACCTTACTACCATGGCTTCTCTATTGCTGGTGGCTGTTTTCGTGCGATAAAATCCTCTCATCTCCATGTTACCAGTCATTAAACCCATGAGTAAAGTAGCTACTTGTTCATGCTGTGAGCAGTATATCTACCATTTGAAGGTGAATAACAAAGCCACGTTCACTCCACAGCGGGTGCGCACGTGTGAAGAAGGACTTCAAGCAGTATCGGCGACATTCTTCCTTGGCATGAATCACGCTGGAGTTTTGAAAGTCTTCATCACAGTTTCCGCAGTCCTTACTACCTTTTGCAATCCAATGGCTTTGTATGGCTTCTGAGATATTGTCTCCCCACAGCCCAATGTCACTCGTAAGTTGCGCCTCTTTCAGCTCAGTATGCGTCAGTTTGTTTTTATCTTCTTCAACTTTTTGGACTTGGAGCTCCAACTCGGCCAACTCCAGGTCCGGTGCCACTAGTGGTTTTATTGTTGAAGTTGACTGCACAGAGTCGTCTTGGCCTTCAGCTTCATGATCTTGAGTTTTAGTTGGAAAAAATTATCTAGTTTAAGCAGCTTAGCTACTTATCGTCTCTTTTGCTCCTCACATAGCTAGTGCTCTTTCCTTTTTCTCGCCCCCGATTTGTGTGTAGAATGTATCTCTAGGAAAAGGGCATCTAGAGTCTGTTTACATCAAGTCATGAATAACATGCACCTGAGCCCTCGCGGCTTTGCTTCATTCTTGCTACATTACTTATGTCAATACTATTTACCCCTACCCTTATAATCCGTCCCTGTATAGGCCCCACTCTGGGTATGGACCCCGGGTGACTGCCTCATCTGTGGCTCCCCCCCCACCACCGCCCCCTTAATCCATCCCTGTAGCCCAGACCCATGACATCGATGTATTCCATCACCTCCACTCAAGTGTTGTTACTATAAAATGGCTGCAATATAGCCAGAGAGTCTGGTTAATGGTCCTTACTATAACAAAATCACAGCAGGAAAGAATACATATGACAAACTGATCCCAATCTTAGCAACCTCTGTACTGAGATTGTTTGTTCCTCAATTTTGGCAACAGCAAACAAAACTTCTAATTTTTCTCATCAATTCCATCCATACAAAATAATGCTTTTAAATTCTAAATATTACAAGTATTTACTTTCCACAAATATATTTGGTTTTTTACTGTTTTATGTTAATTTATATTAATATCCACTACACTAATTAGGATGCTACATTTGATCTCTCCTGCATCTTCCCATCATACCTTTTAGATTAATATATTTCAGATCTATACTTCACATTTTCCCCTGTAAAACACACATACAAAAATTGGTAACCCTCATCTGTTCCTATATATTTCACTTTAAACCAATCCTTATATAATTCCACAACCAAAATTATTTTGATAGCAGAACCACTACCATATACTTTCCAATTATCTACTTATCAAACTGCCCAGTAGCACCAACTCAGAAATCAATATTTAGTTAGCATTGCATGACAACTGGAATGGATCTAACCCAAAACACATCCAACCAACACTCTAACTTATTGTGAGCAATGCTATGGGTGATGCATTATTCTAAATGAATACAATTAACAATGAAGGACTTTGTTGACTTATTTGTCCAGTTTTCGGAAATATATATTACAAATTTATCCTCCATTAACCATCAAAAGATACTTACAGTGTTCATGGCATTTTGCCAAATTTTCCAAGTCATCCACATGGTAGTAATCATAGCCAGATGTGCCTAGCACCTCAAATGGTAAATAGCCTATTATTGGAGGAGCCCTAGATTAAATACAAGGATCAAATGAAGGCTTAATATTTTACAGAAGTGCAACATTATATTATCTCTTTGTCCTGATATGCAAATCTTTACCTTATCTTCACAAAGTAGGTTTCCCTGTCCATTGCCATCAAACAAATTAGAAGCTAATTACGTATATAACTGTAGTATGGCCATATATATTCATAAATCTTACAATTAGCATATATTAGTGAACAGTACTTCATTTACAGAAGCATTAGTTATAGTTTTTTTTACAGATTATTAGATTTGGGGCATTTGATAAAATATTACACAAACTTTTGGTATTTCCTGATGCAAAATCAGGTTTGTTGATTTGTTGCAACCACTCATATTGGATCAACTTTTATTTTGAAAACTTTTTTTTAATTAAAGGATTTCAAATGAAGTATAACACATTTTATGCCTTACTGAACAATGTCTCTATGATTTAGACACATTCATTTAAATGAATATACTTCGTTAGGAAATCTAATCAGTATATCAACTCAACATCAGAATACCATTCTTGAAGTTAACTTAGGTTGCCAGAGCATCAGAATAATTTCCCATTTTTTTCTTTAATTTCACACATTTTTCTTTTACATTCTTATTAAATCAACCTCTAATGTCCTCTAGGTTCTATTTCCATATTAGATCATTTTTATTTGTTCCTAAAATTCAGCTTGATCTCTGAACTAAAGTGGTTGAGAGGGAATGATTAACAATTGAGACAACAAATAGTAATGCCTGTAAGGCCAGAATATTAAAATATAACAATGGGCTGAAAATTCCAGCCTCGCCAGGTGCAAAGTGCGCACAGACCTGACGAGGCCTCGCAAATGCCGGTTTTCGGGGCGCAATGCGCATTCGCCAAAAAACGGCTTTTCCAATCGGTCAAGCTTTCTCAACAGATCCTCCGCATCCCCGGGAGAAGGACATTTGCGTGGCAGAGATTGGGCTATTTTCCTAGCGAATGTCCTTCAAACATTTATGCCTGGTAAAAGCAGGCACATAATTTACTTTTACCAGCATAAGAGTTTTAAAACATATAAACATTAAATTTAATAACTCACTTTTATATTAAAAACCATGACCATTAAGGGGAATTTATTTTTAACACTATTAAAACATATTAAAAAAAATTCCCCCAAAAATATATTTTTTCTAAAACATTTAATTACATTTCATTTCAATTAATTTTAAATATGTGAGGTGTTTTATTTATTATGCTGTGTTTCTGTGCTTTGGGGGTTTTCTCATTGATAGTTATGGGAGTCCGTACAAACAGAGTTTCCATTTTTATCAATGAGAATACTGCATAGTGATTGGTGGTCCAGGCCCATGTGACTCCAGCTTGTACGTACGACCTGAATCTCTATGTTCTTCTGGCACCACCAGGTACTTGCGCAGATTTTTTTCGGGTTGGAGGCGTTCGTACGAAGGAAGCCTCTGACCACAATTTTGCCCTAATAATTTCTATATAGTGCTTTTAACATAGTAAAACGGCCCAAGGTGCCTCACAGGAGCATTATAAAACAAAATTTGACACTGAGCCACATAAGGAGAAATTAGGACAGATGACCAAAAGCTTGTTTAAAGAAGTAGGTTTTAAGGAGTGTCTTAAAGGAGGAAAGAGAGTTAAAGATGCGGAGGCATTTGGAGAGGGAATTCCAGAGCTTGGGGCCCTGGCAGCTGAAGGCAGGGCCACCAATGGTTGAACGATTAAAATCAAGGATGCACAGGAAGCCAGAATTAGAGGAGAGTAAATATCTCAGGGGGATTTTTGGGCTGGAGGAAATTACAGAGATAGAGAGGGACGAAGCCATGAAGGGTTTTGAAAACAAGGATGGGAATTTAAAAATTGCGGCATTGCTTAACCGGGAGCCAATATAGGTCAGCGAGCACATGGGTGATGGGTGAACAGAACTTGATGCGACTTAGGACACAGCAGCAGAGTTTTGCATAACCTCAAGTTTGCATAGAGTAGAACGTGGGAGGCCAGCCAGGAGTACGTTAGAATAGTCAAATCTAGAAATAACAATGGCATAGATGAGCGATTCAGCAGCAAATGAGCTGAGGCAGGAGTGGAGCGATGTTACGGAGGTGGAGTTAGGCGTGGATATGTGGTCGGAAGTTCAGTTCAGGGTCAAATATGACACCAAAGTTGCAAACAGTGTGATTCAGCCTCATACAGATGCTAAGGAGAGGGATGGAATCGGTGGCTAGGGAACGGAGTTTGTGGTGGGGACTGAAGACAATGGCTTCGGTCTTCCCAATATGCTCCATAGTCTGAACACATAACCACACTTTTTCTTCACAGCTAATGCGGTATTGTCTTTCATAGAATCATAGAATGGTTACAGCACAGAAGGAGGCCATTCGGCCCATCGAGCCTGTGCCAGCTCTCTGCAAGAGCACTTCAACTAGTCCCACTCCCGTGCTCTTTTCCCGTAGCCCTGCAAATTTTTTTCCTTCAGGTACTTATCCAATTTCCTTTTGAAAGCCACGATTGAATCTGCCTCCACCACCCTTTTAGACAGTGCATTCCAGATGATAACCACTCGCTGCGTAAAAAAGTTTTTCCTCATGTCGCCTTTGGTTCTTCTGCCAATCCTCTGGTTCTCGACCCTTCCGCCAATGGGAACAGTTTCTCTCTATCTACTCTGTCCAGACCCCTCAGGGTTGTGAACACCTCTATCAAATCTCCTCTCAACCTTCTTTGCTCAAAGGAGAACAACCCCAGCTTCTCCTATCTTTTCTGCATCCTCTCTAAGGCCTTCACATCTTTCCTAAAGTGCGGTGCCCAGAATTGGACACAGTACTCCAGTTGAGGCTGAACCAGTCTTTTATAAACGTTCATCATAAGTTCCTTGCTTTTGTACTCTATGCCTCTCTTTATGAAGCCCAGGATCTCGTATGGTTTTTTAACTGCTTTCTTAACCTGCCCTGCCGCCTTCAACGATTTGAGCACATATAGCCCCAGGTCTCTCTATTCATGCACCCGCTTTAGAATTGTACCCTTTAGTTTATATTGCCTCTCCTCGTTCTTCCTACCAAAATGTATCACTTCACTCTTTTCTGGGTTAAATTTCACCTGTCACGTGTCTGCCCATTCCACCAGACTGTCTATGTCCTCTTGAAGCCTCTTCACTGTTCACGATACTTTGAAGTTTTGTGTCATCTGCAAATTTTGAAACTGTGCCCTGTACACCCAAATTCAAGTCATTAATATATATCAAGAAAAGTAGTGGTAGTGGTCCTCGTACCGACCCCTGGGGAACATTACTGTGTACCTTCCTCCAGTCCGAAAAACAACTGTTCACCACTACTCTCTGTTTCCTGTCACTAAGCCAATTTCATATCCATGCTGCGACTGTCCCTTTTATTCCATGGGCTTCAAATTTGCTGGCAAGTCTATTAAGTGGCACTTTATTAAACGCCTATGGCCAGAAATGCAAACTCTATAACCTATCCACCGATTCCATCCCCCTTCCTATTCACTGTCACAGACTAAATCAGACTATTTGCAATTTTGCCACCCTGCTTAATCCTGAACTTAGCTTCCATCACAAAGATGATTTACTTCCATTTCCGCAACACTGACTACCTCTGTCCAATGTTCCCTTTAATTTTTGGGGGTGAGTTGCCCCTTTAAGAGGCTGCACAACCCATTCAAAATAGTGTGCATGCGCAGTTTTTCCTATTTAAATCCCAGTGGACCAGCTGCACGGCAGCTGCAGAGCCGCGCAGATTAAAGAGAATATTAATGCTCTCCCAGCCAGCCTCCCATTCTCCATCCTCCGCAAACCAGCACATTCAAAACGTTGTTGCTAGTATCCTAACCAACAGCAGGTTCCACTCACCGATCAACTCCATCTTTGCTGATCTACAGTGGCTCCAGCGACCCCGCTCCCCCCGCACCGAACAACTCAAACTTTAAATTCTCATCCTTCTGTTTAAATCCCACCATGACTTTGCCCTTCCCTATCTCTTCAAAGTAACAGTCCCCCAACTGGAATTCTCCATACTTCTGACTCTGGCTTCTTGTGTATCCACCCCATCTCTCTGTTTCACCATTGGCGTCTTCAGCCATCTTCAGACAGGAAGCAGAGAGTCCGAATAAACAGGTCCTTTTCAGAATGGCAGGCAGTGACCAGTGGGGTGCCGCAGGGTTCAGTGCAGGGACCACAGCTATTTATAATATACATCAATGATTTAGATGAAGGAATTGAATGTAATATCTCCAAGTTTGCAGATGATGGTGTGAGCTGTGAGGAGGATGCTAAGAGACTGCAGGGTGACTTGGACAGATTAGGTGAGTGAGCAAATGCATGGCAGATGTAGTATAATGTGGATAAATGTGAAGTTATCTACTTTGGTAGCAAAAACACGAAGGCAGAATATTATCTGAATGGTGACAGATTCGGAAAAGGGGAGGTACAACGGGACCTGGGTGCCATGGTACATCCATCATTGAAGTTTGGCATGCAGGTACAGCAGGCGGTGAAGAAGGCAAATGGCATGTTGGACTTCATAGCTAGGGGATTTGAGTATGGGAGCAGGGAGGACTTACTGCAGTTGTACAGAGCCTTGGTGAGACCACACCTGGAATATTGTGTTCAGTTTTGGTCTCCTAATCTGAGGAAGGATGTTCTTGCTATTGAGGGAGTACAGCGAAGGTTCATCAGATTGATTCCCGGGATGGCAGGACTGACATATGAGGAGAGACTGGATCAACTGGGCTTGTATCCACTGGAGTTTAGAAGAATGAGAGTGGATCTCATAGAAACATATAAAATTCTGACGGGATTGGATAGGTTAGAGGCAGGAAGAATGTTCCCATTGCTGGGGAGTTCCAGAACCAGGGGTCATAGTCTAAGAATAAGGGGTAAGCCATTTAGGACCGAGATGAGGAGAAGCTTCTTCACTCAGAGTGTGGTTAACCTGTGGAATTCCTCGACCGCAAAAAGTTGTTGAGGCCAGTTCATTAGATATATTCAAAAGGGATTTGATATGGCCTTTATGGCCAAAGGAATCAAGGGGTATGGAGAGAAAGCAGGAAAAGGGTACTGAGGTTGAATGATCAGCCATGATCTTATTGAATGGCAGTGCAGGCTCGAGGGGCCGAATGGCCTGCTCCTGCACCTAATTTCTATGTTTCTATGTTTCACATATGCCCCAGACTCTGGAATTCACTTTCTGAACTCTTTCATCTCCCCATCTTCCATTACGATCCTTTTTAAATTACATATATTTGACAAAGCTTTTGGTCACACTTCCGAATGACTCCTTTAGCTCTGGTTCCGCTGCCAACCCCCCACAACCCTTGCTTCTGTGAAGTACTCTGGTACATTTTTCTTTGTTCAAGGCACCTTTAAATAAGATTTTTTTTTAAAAATCAGAAAACATACCTGTGATCTAGAAACAAGAACTTCCACTCTAAGCTGTATCTTGATGTAAATTCTTCATTTGGTTCTTCAATAGTGCACATTTCCTATATTTAAAAAATAATCAATTTGAGGAAATATTGCCCATTGTGCAAAAAGTGAACAGCTGAAATCACTAGTGTATTTATATGGTAAGATTGGCAAGCAAGCATACTGCAGAACCAAAATCAGAAAGAAATGTATTAGTATACATTATGATCATACCTTAATAAATTGTGGTGTGGCTAATCTGACAGTTGCTACAAAGCAAACTCTTTCTTCATAAGTTGGCTTTATTGACTGTTGTATGACTCCTTCAAAACCATTTCTTGTAGAACTAGGCACTGAATGAAATAAGGAGTCATAACTTGACAGTTTGTGAAAATGAATAAAACTTCAGTAAAAGATAGTAAATTAAAAATTCTAAATAATGTTAAAAAGGAGTCTCGCCGTCAGGACCACTTTTGAAAAACAGTTTTAAATTATTTAATTTGAACAATGAGCACAAAATTAAACATAGGTTTAAAACTGACAAACTTTAAGCATGTTTATAGGTGGGGGGTGATGTGACATTGCATGGGAGGGAACTCTGCTTGTGCTCTCCCCGAGCCTCTCTCTTCCATGGTGCTCCCTACATCTTTGCTTTACAACTACTTGCTCCCTTTCCCATCATCACCTCACTACTACTACTCACTGCCATCGCTACCTCTACTATTGAACTAGTTATCCAGCCTCTATACCCTCTCTTTAGCTCTACCGCCTTGACTCAGTGATGGCACTCTCGCCTGCACGTCAGAAGGCTGTGGGTTAATTCCCTATTCGAGACTTGAGCACATAATCCAGGTTGACACTTCAGTACAGTACATTCTTTTTGTCTTGTTGGAATATATCTATTTTATACCCTATTCATCTCATCTCACATTTGAAGATTCCCACTGCTGATCTGTCAATCTGCTTACTAATTTTACTGTCCTGTTAACTTGACCTAGCTCCCATCTTACCACTTGGAATTTTGCCTTTTTCCAACAAGCACCCTTATCTTTTACTCTTCAGAATCATGTTCTATTCTTACATCGAATCTAGCTATGTTCTAGTTACTATTACCCAATTGGTCTACTCTCGCATCAGTTATTTATGTCACTAGAGCTAAATTCATCATCATTGACAGTCCCTCGGAATTGAGGAAGACTTGCTTCCACTTTAAAAATGAGTTCTTAGGTGACTGAACAGTCCAATACTTGAATTACAATCTCTATCACAGGTGGGACAGACAGTCGTTGAGGGAAAGGGTGGGTGGGATTGGTTTGCCGAATGCTCCTTCCGCTGCCTGCGCTTGGTTTCTGCATGCTTTCGGCGATGAGACTCGAGGTGCTCAGCGCCCTCCCAGATGCACTTCCTCCACTTAAGGCGGTCTTTGACCAGGGACTCCTAGGTGTCGGTGGGGATGTTGCATTTTATCAAGGAGGCTTTGAGGGTGTCCTTGAATCGTTTCCTCTGCCCACCTTGGGCTTGTTTGCCGTGAAGGAGTTCAGAGTAGAGCACTTGTTTTGGGAGTCTTGTGTCAGATATGCGAACAATGTGGCCTGTCCAACGGAGCTGGTCGAGTGTGGTCAGTGCTTCAATGCTGGAGATGTTGGCCTGGTCGAGGATGCTAACGTTGGTGCGTCTGTCCTCCCAGGGGATATGCAGGATCTTGCGGAGACATCGTTGCTGGTATTTCTCCTGTGATTTGAGATGTCTACTGTATATGGTCCATGTCTCTGAGCCATACAGGAGGGTGGATATCACTACAGCCCTGTAGACTATGAGCTTGGTGGCAGATTTGAGGGCCTGATCTTCGAACACTCTCTTTTCCTCAGGCGGCTGAAGGCAGCAGTGGCGCACTAGAGGCGTTGAATCCCGTCGTCAATGTCTGCCCTTGTTGATAAGAGGCTCCCGAGGTATGGGAAGGGGTCCACGTTGTCCAGGGTCGCGCCGTGGATCTTGATGACTGAGGGGGCAGTGCTGTGCGGCGGGGATAGGCTGGTGGAGGACCTTTGTCTTATGGATGTTTAGTGTAAGGCCTATGCTTTCATACGCCTCAGTGAAGATGTTCACTATGACTTGGAGTTCAGCCTCTGTATGTGCGCAAACGAAAAGCCTACTGTAGCTCGACGACAGAGGTTGGGACGGTCTTGGATCTGGCCTGGAGACAACGAATGTTGTTTCCCACTGGTTCTATAGTTTAGTTCCACTTCAACGGAGAGCTTGTTGAGTGGAGCAAGGCAGCGAGGAAGATTGAGAAGAGGGTTGGCGTGATGATGCAGCCCTGCTTGACCCCGGACGTGGACTGGGTCTGTAATGGATCCGTTGGTAAGGATCACAGCCTGCATGTTGTTGTGGAGCAGGGGGAGGATGATGACAAACTTTTGGGGGCAGCCGAAATGGAGGAGGACTCTCGATAGTCCCTTGCGGTTGACAGTGTCAAAGGCTTTTGTAAGGTCAAAGAAGGCCATGTACAGGGGTTGGTGCTGTTCCCTGCATTGTTCTTGCAGATGTCGCGCAGATGTTCTTGCAGATTTTCTTGCAGATGTTTCTTGCAATATCCATTATACCCCATAGGGGACGAAATCCTGTGACTCTGGGAGGAGCTCCTCAGCCACAGGGAGAAAACAGTTGAGGAGGATTCTAGCGAGACTTTCCCAATGGCTGATAACGGGGAGATTCCTTTGTAGTTGGTGCAGTCGGACTGGTCCCCTTTTTTAAAGATGGTCACAATTACTGCATCTCTGAGATCTCCCGGCATACTCTGCTCCTTCCAGATGAGAGCGATGAGGTCATGCATTCATGCCAATAGTACCAATAGTACTTTAGTGCCTCAGCGGGGATTCCATCTGCTCCCGTAGCCTGGTTGTTCTTAATCTCGTGCAGCACTGGGGTTTTGTGGAGATGGTGGCGGGTAGCATGCTGCGGGATGGAGTCGAGGACACTCGAGTCAAATGCAGAGTCTCGGTTGAGGAGATCTTCAAAGTGTTCCTTCCAGCGGGTCCTGACTGCCTCGGTGTCCTTGATGAGTGTCTCCCCGTTCTTGGCCAGCAGTGGGGTGGGGCCTTGGGTGTTTGGGCCGTAGGTGGCCTTGACTGCGGTGAGGAATCCTCGCACATCATGGCTGTCGGCCAGCTGCTGAATCTCCTGTGCTTTCTCCACCCACCATCTGTTCTTTAGGTTGTGGATTTTTTGTTGGACATCGGCCTTAAGCCGTCTGTAATGCTGCTTTGCTGCTGCTGAGTTGGGTTGTTGTTTTAGGCTCAGAAATGCCCTGCGCTTGCGGTCTATTAGCTCTTGGATCTCCTGGTCATTCTCATCAAACCAGTCCTTGTGTTTCCTGGTTGAGTGACCGAGCGTCTCTTCACAGGCACTGGTTATGGAGGCCTGGATGGCAGACTGAGGGCATTCTGCGTCTCGGGGTTATCAAGGCATGCCAGGTTAGCAGTGAGGCACTGACTGTATAGGGTTCTCTTAACTGGGTCTTTGAGTGCCCCGGCATTGACTTTTTTGCGGCACTGTTTCTGCTGCCGTTGTCGCTTTGGGGCTATGTTGATGTTGATGATGGAACGGATTAGGCGGTGGTCCATCCAGCAGTCGTCAGCTCCTGTCATGGCGTGGGTGATGCGCACATCCTTGCGATCACTGGCTCGGATGATGACATAGTCAATCAGATGCCAGTGTTTGGAGCGAGGGTGTTGCCACGATGCCTTGTACTTGTCCCTCTGGTGGAACAAGGTGTTGGTGATGACAAGGTCGTGTTCTAGACATTTTGTCAGGAGCAGGGTACCACTGGAATTGGTTTTCCCTATCCCCTCTCTGCCGATCATGCCTCCTCAGAGGGCTGTGTCCTTGCCAACCCTGGCGTTGAAGTCACCGAGGAGGATCAGTTTCTCATCTGTAGGGACGCGGGACAGAGATTTTGAGACTGGAGTAAAAACCCTCTTTGGTCTCATCTGTTGCATCGAGTGTTGGAGCGTACGCACTGATGACTGTGGCGCATTGAATCTGGGATATGGTGAGTCGGAGAATCACGAGACGTTCGTTAATCCCACAGGGGGTGCCTCTGAGGCGGTCGACCAGCTCGTTTTTGATAGCGAAACCGACTCGGTGGAGGCGGCGTTCTTCCTCTCCAGAAGAAAGTGTAACCTCCACCTTGTTCCTTGAGCTGGCCTTCCCGTGCCCGCCAGGTCTCCCTTAGGGCAGCGATGTCGACATCGATGCATCTAAGTTCCCGGGCAACTATGGCGGTGCGGCGTTCTGTCCTGTTGCTGTTGAAGTTGTCCATGAGGGTCCTGACATTTCAGGTCCTGAACTTCATGTTAAAGGAATGGAAGATGCCTGTGCGTGAGTTCTTTTAACGTGGGGTGGCCTTTGCACACCAGCTATCACACGGCTTAGCTGAGCAAGGTCTTGGTCCAGTGGCATGGGGGTCCAAGACGACTGGAGACCAGGCATTGCTGTGTGAGCCGAGTTGCCTACGGCGAGATGTGGGCCATAAGCTCAGCGCTAAGTAGCGCCCTTCGGTGAGATGATAGGTGATCCGAGTTTTAACTGGTGGCAGGCATTGGGAAGGTCAGTGGTCCATTTTGGGTTGGAGGTCAGAGCTAAATTAACATAATGATCTGGGTAGCAGTCCTGGTGTATTCTACTTTGATCGTATGCATTATCTTTATTCCAGCCTATATTTGGATAGTTAAAATTACCTAATATTACTACCCTTTTATTTTGACAAATCTCTCTCAAATGTCTACAGATCTTCAGGTCTCCTCCTTTATCTCATCTCCATTGTTCGGTGGTCTGTAATACACATGGGAAAACATTACCATTTCCCTTCCCATTTCTTAACTCTGTTCATATGGATTCTGTCTCAAGGCAACCTATTGTGACAGAAACCAACACCCAACTTTCCCCTCTCGATCTCTCCTGAAACCAAAGACACTTTTCTGTTATAGCTGCTTTATTAGTACTTCTAATTCTTTAATTCTGTTTTGTGTATTCACATACAAACCACTTAATCCTGACTCCAATTTTTTAGTATGTTGAACTTTATTATTTTTCCGGGTTTCCTCATTTATCTTTTTGCTTTCCTTCGACAAGTGTTTCTCTCATTATCATTTTCTTTCCCTTTTGCCTATGATCATTTTTTAAATTTTAGCTATGCTGTCTGATTCTACTCTAACAGCTTTATTAATCATGTTCTCCCTCTCTGACAATCATTGCAAGAACTGGCTAAAATAAACTGCTGAGTTAATAGTGGGAGCGAACTAAACAACTGAATATTGCTCGGATACTTCAGAATTTTGTTATTTGAACTATAGATGTTAATTCAGCTTTCACACATGGTTGAGCATTTCAATGCTCCAATCTAATTCCAACAATCCAAATATTACTGAATAACACACATACACACAAACGGATGGAAAAATTAAAATAAAAGACTATTGATCAGTTAGCATTTTGTTAGTTTAATTTTTCTTTTAAATACAAGTACTGATGGTGATTGTCTTAAGTACACTTTAGCAAAGAAACCCCCAACAGGATATGCAAAGGGCTGACGATAAATAAGTACATGAGAAGTGAAATCTTTGACTGAAAATACAAACAGATCACTGTATATTTTGTTTTTAAATCTCTTACAAATATTAATGCTTGTGAAAACAGTGCAAGTATAAATGAAGGCAAACATTACATAGAAATCAAATATGCAGATTTAATTTTTAAAACAACTTACCATTATTCAGTGATTTTAAACTTCCTATGAATTTTACATATTCATATACAGGAGGTTCTTTAGGATCTATTGTTCCTCTTAGCATATGGCAACAGAATTCTAGCTGATTTTTTGCTATAAAAAAGGAAAAATTAAATTGTGAAAATTCCAGCCTCAGTCCTATGAAAAAATAAAAAAGATTAGTGAAATGACCACAGAAGCAAACAACCTCCTAAAGTCAAATTACCTGTCTTGCAGGCTAAGTTTCATCCTTAGAATAGAAACATCCTCCACTTAACAGTAGTAACAAACTATAACAAATACAGTAATATATGAAAGGTGCTTCCATTTGAAGAATGAAGATAATCCTCCAAAGTTAGCAATCTAACTTTCTTCCTTATTACAACATTCTACATACACCACTAGGATTCTGAATTAATTAGTGTCCTTAGAGGAAGGTAAATCTTTCGGGCAAGATGAAATACCTGCATTCAAAATAAAGATATTAAGAATGAAAATCTTCTTTAGTAGCGAGCTCCAAATAGTAGCATTTGGGGAAAAGTGAGAGATGCGTCAGACGATAATTTTATAGATGTTATTTAAATTAAACCACTCAAGGTTGAATTAGAATTTTGACCTAGTAAAAGTCAACTGCCTCTCAATATTTCCTACAACATGGTAGCCCACTAACCATTTGGTTAGTGAATGGGCCCACAACAGTGTATGCTCTATATGAAATAAACAACAGTTTGGTTGTACAAATGGACAGAGCAAATAAATAATGAATATTTTAGGGAATAACCTAGAATCAAGTATTTACAGTCGTTTATTCTCATGCCAAATGAGGTGGAGTTAATCAACTACGATTATCTGGAGTTCATTGTCATCTGGACTGAAAAAGAGACAAATCAGTGAAGTTGCTTTTCATATTAGGAATTTAACGTCAAAAGAATATAATAACTCACAAGTGTGGGTATGTTAGCCTGCAATAAAAATTGAATTCAAAATCCACACGGGCACCAAAGGAAGTCTGATGGGGATAGTCTTCTATATTCCTTTCATAATGCACAATAGTTTTTGGTAGACGATCAGACAATAGGTTAAACAATCCATGAATGCTATGGAGGTTTATTTCAAATCAAGATTTGAAAGAAGAGTTTCATCCTGTTACTACAGGACAACTGCTTGGATTCATTGCTCTAAAGCCTATTTGTGATAGTGGTCCTCGAAACAAGGCGTGACTGAGAGTCAGGTCAATGGATGAAACAACCAAAGAAGGGATGCCAAATTTGTCCCTCCAGTTTTGTTTGGTGGTACATATCTGTATTTCATCTAAGAACTATGATTTCATTGGCTAGTAGGAGACAACAAGAATGTCCTCCAGTCAATTTCTTCAAGATATGAAAGAAATAGTAGGAATCCTTCTAAGAATCTGTAGCAGCAAGACAAGATAGTTGAGTACCTGGGCCCAGTAAACCCTGTCCGTAGAACAAAACTGAAAGAAGTCTTCCGTTGGAAGTATATTGCAAACTGGGTCTATAATTGAAAATGGAAAACTATGGCCTTTAAGTGCACAGTGAACTCAGGAGGATGTACCAATATAACTGATTCAAGGAGTTGGCAGAAATATTATTCATTCCAGTCAGCTGTTGGATTATCATTATGGGAATCCATTACCAATCTGAAGAATGTCATTGGAGACAATGCAAGAACAAGTCCCACTACTAAAAGGCCAAGTTAAATAGCCCTCAAATACAAGCAATTGATATGGCAATAAGACTACTCCTAAATTCAAAAGCTTTCGAACAACAGCTTTCACTCTGAAAACATTTCTTTTGAAGTACCCTTCCATAAAGTATGACATTAGAAACAACTAGTTAACTACCGCAATAATCACAACGATCAGGTTCAGAATGCTGAAGTATTGCTCCAAAGTTTGGAAATAGTAAATGGCTTGGGGATATTCTCAGAGCAGTTTAAACCAGATGACTATGAAACGAAGATTGGACAAAAGCTGCACTTGAAATTTTGCTCCATTTATGAGAAATATCATTTCCCTAAAGGCAGTGGCTCTATTTATGCTGTTTCTCTGAGGGTTTCCACTGATCTTCCACTGAAGTTGTGATGGGAGTCTGGGTGAACCCTGTGGAATTTCCGGACCACTGAGTTTTACAGCAATTCTTGGCGGGTTTTAAATGAGAGCCAATACCTCAAAGGAAGTTTTAACTACAGAAAAGCACTTAACAAACCCTGGATATCCAAAAGCAAGTATCAAGTAGCTTTCTTTATTGTACATGGAACTTGCAGAATTTCTATTTGTGGATAAATAGCTATGGGAAAATAGGAGATGATGAAGCCCATCATTAGCAGTTAACATCAAGACTATCTGAATGCATTGTTGCAGTATGATCATTCTGATCAACTTCCTTCTGAGTTTACTCAAATGCCACAGATTCAGAATTAGAATCTCTCTAATATTTTGGGGACTGCAAACTATCAGGATTAAAGGCCTAAGTCTTTACCTTGGAGTTAGGTTTTATGCGTGCGGCACGCGATGTTGTGAGCAGCGTGTTGTTCAATGCGATTTTTACTTAATGGCCCCAATTAAACCAGATATGCATGTTTCCCGGCCCAATTAAATGGGCCCGGTCTGATGATGTCATCCATGACTTATTTCCAGCACGGATATTTAAAGCAGCCTTCCACACCTATCATTTGAAGGTTGATGAAAGAGTGTGTAGGGTCATTTCCAGAGGTCTGGCTACCATTATAAAGGTAAATAAAATTGTCACTCATGAATACACAAAGGCAGAGGGCCACTCCAAGGTTTAGCGAAGCATCCCTCCATGTTCTGGTGAAGGCAGTGAGAGTACACAGGCAGGTCCTCTTTCCTGCTGATAGGCGTAAAAGCTCCCTCAAAAGAAACAAAAAAAGCATGGTTGGAGATCGCAAAGGTCAGCAACAGGGATGTTGTCAGGAGGACGTGGATCCAGTGTAGGAAAAGATTTAATGATCTCGAGGTCAGGAAAGGTGAGTGCAATGCCACACTCACCTTCATCCTGATGATCTCGTCACCACATCCCCATCACTCTGCCTTCCCAAGCCTACTCCTGCTCATCATTCCTCACACCAACCTACCTTGCACATCCACCCATCCCTCTCTGTCGATGTACATACTCACATCCCCATCTGACTAACCACCACTGACACTCACCCTCATCCTAATGCAATCATAGCAAGTAACACCACAGAAGGAGGCCATTTGGCAATGTCATGCCACTTCCCCCACAGATGTATCCATCCATTCACCACACTCGTTCCATCACTCTCAAAGTTCTCTTCTTTCCCTCTTTGCAGGGGAAGTGAGCCCAGAACACCAGGGAGAGACAGAGAACTGGAGATTGCTCGCCAATATTCACACAACTAACTCCAGCAGAGAAGGAGGTCCTGGAGATCTCTTGAGTTGCAGCGCTGTTGGTGGTGGGAGATGGAGAGAGGGGGACAGAATTACATCTCATACAGCCACATGGCATATAACAGTCACTCATGGTGACTGATGTCAGCCACCAGTGAATTTTCAGCATGTGCATAATGGTAGCATTACCCATTCTGACTATAACATTTTAAAATAATCTCTTTGCTCTCCCAGAAGTCCATCAAGTGCTGCCGCCCCCTCCCCCCCTCCCAAAACCCCCAACTGTCCAGCCAGAGGAGGAAGACTCCTCAGAGGAAGCTCTTCTGAGGATACATCATCAGTAGACCCAAGCGCACCTAGCACTAGCGCAGATTTGGACAGTGGGTCCTGTGCGAGATAGACTAGTATTGTCACCTGGTCTCACACTGCACAAGTGAGCAACAGCAGATGGTGTTGACAGGGACAGTAGTGGAGAGTCTTCACTGGAGGGTGCAGGATGCAGAGCTGCAAGCAGACGTTGAGCCTCATGGGCCATCGAGAAAGAGGGTGATCTTGGAGGGGCAACAACAATTGCATGAGACTCTGGCAGCTTTTGCAACCGCGTTGTCAGCAAATATGCAGAGAATGGAGGAGTCCATCTTCAACATGAGCACCATCATGTCGCAGATGGTGGAAACAACGTGCTGTTCCATGGAAAGAATGGCCACCTGCATGGAGCAGCAAATGTGCCAGTCACACGAGCACATGCTTCTGTGACCAACAGATGGCAGATGCTCATAGACTTCATCTCGAGGAGGGATATAAACTTAGACTTGGGCATTCATCGCCCCACTGCTGTGCAGCAAGGTTTCTCCAGCATCTTGCTAGCAGGGAAGTGCGGGTGACCCATGAGAGGGATGATGGTGAGAAAGGGCGTGGAAGTGGAAGCAATTCTCAAAGCATTCACACTTCTCCCCTGTTGCCTCCCCCTCATTCAGAGCCCCACATGCTTCCTCGGATCCCGATGGTCGAGTCTGCCCCTCCACAGTTGCAGGAGGAGCAGACTTTGGTGGGGCCCTCACAGGCTCCAAAACCCAGAGGACGTGCATCAAAAATGTCAACGCAGTCACAGCAGGGACGTGAGCAGTCTGCCTCTACCTCTGTTGAAGCCACAGGGGTTGCACCTTGTAGAAGCACGAAGAACAGAAAAAAGACACAAAAATAGATGTACAAGGTTTTGCACATGGGTGTATGAACAAATGTTGTTGTTAAGTTTCAGTTATTTTTATGACACAGATAAAAGTATTTCTTTGCACCACTTTCTGGTCTTGTCCATTTTTGCTTGCTACCTTGGAAGTGGCTTTGTCACTTAAGAGTGAATGGTGGGACAGTACTTAACCTCGAGCAATGGGGTTTAGGTGACAGGAATGGCTTGTCATTGTAGGGATGCTTTATGGTGCTGTTGGAGGTGGTGGAACTTAGTGCAGCATGTTGCAGCCATATGGGTGCATTAGAAACATAGAAAATAGGTGCAGGAGTAGGCCATTCGGCCCTTCTAACCTGCACCGCCATTCAATGAGTTCATGGCTGAACATGCAACTTCAGTACCCCATTCCTGCTTTCGCACCATACCCCTTGATTCCCCTAGTAGTAAGGACTTCATCTAACTCCTTTTTGAATATATTTAGTGAATTGGCCTCAACAACTTTCTGTGGTAGAGAATTCCACAGGTTCACCACTCTCTGGGTGAAGAAATTCCTCCTCATCTCGGTCCTAAATGGCTTACCCCTTATCCTTAGACTGTGTCCCCTGGTTCTGGACTTCCCCAACATTGGGAACATTCTTCCTGCATCTAACCTGTCTAACCCCGTCAGAATTTTAAACGTTTCTATGAGGTCCCCTCTCATTCTTCTGAACTCCAGTGAATACAAGCCCAGTTGATCCAGTCTTTCTTGATAGGTCAGTCCTGCCATCCCGGGAATCAGTCTGGTGAACCTTCGCTGCACTCCCTCAATAGCAAGAATGTCCTTCCTCAGGTTAGGAGACCAAAACTGTACACAATACTCCAGGTGTGGCCTCACCAAGGCCCTGTACAATTGTAGCAACACCTCCCTGCCCTTGTACTCAAATCCCCTCGCTATGAAGGCCAACATGCCATTTGCTTTCTTAACCGCCTGCTGTACCTGCATGCCAACCTTCAATGACTGATGTACCATGACACCCAGGTCTCTTTGCACCTGCCATTTTCCTAATCTGTCACCATTCAGATAATAGTCTGTCTCTCTGTTTTTACCACCAAAGTGGATAACCTCACATTTATCCACATTATACTTCATCTGCCATGCATTTGCCCACTCACCTAACCTATCCAAGTCGCTCTGCAGCCTCATAGAATCCTCCTTGCAGCTCACACTGCCACCCAACTTAGTGTCATCCGCAAATTTGGAGATACTACATTTAATCCCCTCGTCTAAATCATTAATGTACAGTGTAAACAGCTGGGGCCCCAGCACAGAACCTTGCGGTACCCCACTAGTCACTGCCTGCCATTCTGAAAAGTCCCCATTTACTCCTACTCTTTGCTTTTATGTCTGACAACCAGTTCTCAATCCATGTCAGCACACTACCCCCAATCCCATGTGCTTTAACTTTGCACATTGAAGCAGATTAAGTAATTCTGGACATGATGAGGCTATCTTTGGCCTCCTGGGCATTAATGTGCATCGCTGCTGGTGACATCTCTACCTCAAGTTACTCCTCCTCTGCCGAAGAAGCTGTGCACTCTGCACTTTGCTTCTCCTGCAGCTCCAATCCTAGCTGCTGTGCTATGTATTGCAGTGCACAGCAAACGACGATGTTTCTGGAGACCTTGGCTGGTGCACACTTAAGTGCTCCTCCAGATCTGTTGAGGCATCTGATTATACGTGGATACGTGGCTCTCATTATACTGCTCCTCGGCCTCATTACTTGGCTTCCTCAAAAATGTCATCAGCCACGTCTTCAGTGGATAGCCCTGGTCTCCAAGCAGCCAACCGGTAAGTCTGTTTGGAGGTGCGAAGAGTGGAGGGAGGGTGAATAGGCACATGATAAGTCATGGCAGCTGCCAGAGAATCTGGTGCACACATGCATGATGATCTTTTTATGGTTGCAGATGGGCTGAATATTGAGGTGGTGGAAGCCGTTGTGGTTCACAAACATTCCTGGGTGATGAGGGGATGTCTTCATGGCCACATGGATGATGCCTGCACCTGTGGGAAGCCAGCCAGAGCTGCAAAGCTGGTGCCTGCTCACTAACAGTGGTTTACCAGTGGCAAAGTTGACATAATTGGTTCACTTGCCAAACATGGCATTGGTCACCTGGGTGATGCATCTGTGGGCAGTCGACTGAGAGATCGTGCAAATGTTTGCTGCAGATCCTTGTAATGAGCCTGAGGCAAAGAAGCTGAGGGCGGTGATGGTGTCCACCAGATCCTCTGGGCAGCAAGCTACAAAAGTCTATATGAGCTGGTGCGATAGCCTGAGCCTCCTGAAGCACTGCTGCTTAATCATGTCCAGGAAGCTAATTCTCTGCTTCTATAGCTGTGTTGGGGGTATTGCCTCCGGCACAGTCCAGCCCTGTGCTGACCCCATCTCTCGTGTGGAGAGGAGTCGCTGAGGAGAAGGCTGCTGTTGTGGTTGCAGCTGCTGCTGGTGTTGTGGCTGCTGCTGGTGGTGCTGTTAGTGCTGGGACCATCTTGGTCTGACTCTGAGGTCCAAGGTGAGAGAGCATATGCTGATGTAATAATGGCAGGTAAAGTGGAGATCAGAGGGCCAATCCCTCAGTGTTGTGATAGTGACTGGCAATGTGGTGAGAGTGATTTCCGAGGTTGCAGAAATGATCTGCAAACTACTGACAGCTAAAGCTCTGCAAAAAATGGTGTCAGCAAGACGCTTTCTGTAATATATTTGCTTCGTGGGTTCTTTGCTTAAGAATTCAGAGCGACGCATTGTTATTAAGAACTAGTTGGTTTATTAACAAAGGTTTAACAATCACACAACACATTACCAGTGCATCCACTATGCTCACAACTGCATGCCTCATCGTAGATGACCTAGATCCAACTGACTGGGGTTTTACTGAGTCTTATGAATATCACGTAACTGGCGAAGCCACTCACAATGCAACAACTCTACAACTATTTTTGTGTCGGAATATTAATACAAGTGCCCACTGATTAAAGGCGGGGGGGGTGGGGTGGTCACACTCCAGAAACATTCAATCAAGTGCCCCCTTGTTTTTTTTTGAGGGCACCAAAAACACAAATTATACAAGTGCCCCCTGGCTAAAAGGGGGGGGGGGGGCAACAGTTCTACAAACCTGTGAGTGTTGTGTATGTAGATACCTTTAGCAAATGACTCCAACGAGGCAGGGTATGATACTTAAACTGTGTAGACCTGTAGTCCTTTATTTGCAGCTCCTCGAGTGAGGACCACAAACTGTGAGCTCCTTTTTATACTGGGTTACCTGCCTTAGGTCTCCAGCAGCAGCACCCTCTGGTAAAGTGTGTACACTGCAAGGGTACATTCAGTGTTGCATAACAGTGTCACAGACATCACACAGTAAACAGGCATGCATACACAACAGTGAGCATACTTATAGGTGCATACATTACACTTTTCATTAACCAATGTAATCAGGTGTAATGTGGGAGTATTTATGTTTTTTTTACAGCTCTCAATTAATGGACTGGCACAATGGCCTCTGAGTCTCTGCCTCCCCTTCATAGGCAAGCTTCCCGAGTTGCATGATATCCATGCTCCGGAAGTTAAAGCCAAAAGCTGGTGATAAAAACTTTCTTAAGGGTCTCTCGACAAGCATTTAATTACTGCGTGCCTCCAAACACGCCTGAGTTCAATGCGGATGTCGGTGGGATGACAGCAGGTTTAGGCGATTTTGACTGCTGACCTACCCTCAAACCCCTATATTCGGCAAAAGGAAAATTCCGGCCCAAATCTCTTCCATCAGGTCTGCTAATATTTATTAGTTGGGTTAAAAAAACTATTCTTGTGGAGACCTGAAATTAGATTATAAAGTGCCCTCATCTGCTGCATCATGTGGTACACAAGTAGGGGGAGTTTACAGCCTGCCTTCACCCATCCCTCAGCCCATTTGCTGCTGAATCATCATCCATGCATTTGTCACCTTCAGACTCGACTATTCCAATGCTTTTTTAGCCGTTCACCCATCACCCTGGCCCTCACTGACCAGTATTGTGCCCTGGTCCCCTAATAGCTCAAATGTAAAACGCTTAGTCTTGTGTTTAACTCTCTTCATGGGCTCACCTCTCTCTATCCCTGTAACATCATTAACCTAGCACCCCTTCCAGAACACTGCATTCCTCTTACTTTGCTCTTTAGTGCGTCCATTCGTGGTTGTGCCTTCAGTCATCTAGGTCCTGCGCTCCAGAATTCTCTTCCTAAACCTCTCCGCCTCTCCACCTCCTTCTTCTCCTTTAAAACCCTCCTAAATCCTGTTTCTTTCACCAAGCTCCACTCATAAGAACATAAGAACATAGAAAATAGGAGCAGGAGTAGGCCATTTGGCCCTTTGAGCCTGTTCCACCATTCAAAGAGATCATGGTTGATCTTCTGTCTCAACTCCACTTGCCTGCACTAGCCCCAAATCCCTCAATTCAATATCCAAAAATCTATTGATCTCTGACGTGAATATACTCAACAACTGAGCTTTCTACAGTCCTCTGGGGTAGAGAACTCCAAAGATTCACAACCATCTGAGTGAAGAAATTTGTCCTCCTCTCAGTCCTAAATGGCCAACCCTTTATTCTGAGACTGTGACCCCTGGTTCTAGATTCCCCAGCCAGAGAAACATCCTTCCTGCATCTACCCTGTCAAGCCCTGTAAGAATTTTGTATGTTTCGTTCTTCTAAACTCTAGAGAAGATAGGCTTAGTCTACTCAATCTATCCTCAAAGGACAATCCACCCATTCCAGGAATCAGTCTGGTGAACCTTCATTGCACGCCCTCTATGGCAAGTATATCCTTCCTTAGGTAAGACCAAAACTGTGCACAAGACTCCAGGGTGTGGTCTCACCAGGGCCTTATATAATTGCAATAAGATATCTTTACTCTTATACTCAAATGCTCTTATAATAAAGACCAACATACCATTTACTTTCTTAATTGCTTGCTGTGCCTGCATGTTAACTTTCAGTGATTTGTGTAAAAGGGCACCCAGGTCCCTCTGAACACCAACATTTCTCAATCCCTCAGCATTTAAAAAAAATACTCTTTTCTATTTTTCTTATCAAAGTGGTTAAGTTCACATTTCTCCACATTATATTCAATTTGCCATGTTCTTGCCCACTGACTTAACCTGTTTATATCCCCTTGAAGCCTCTTTGGAGTTCCAGAGCTTGGGGCTTCGGCAACAGAAGGCATGGCCACCAATGGTTAAGCGATTATAATCAGGAAGGCTCAAGAGGGCAGAATTAGAGGAGTGCAGACATCTCGGGGGGGTTGTGAGGCTGGAGGAGATTACAGAGATAGGGAGGGGCGACGCCATGGAGGGATTTGAAAATAAGGATGAGAATTTTGAAATCGAGGCATTACTTAACTGGAAGCCAATGTAGATCAGCGAGCACAGATGGCAGATGGAATATAATGTGGGGAAATGTGAGCTAATTCACATTGGTAGGAAGAATAGAAAAAGAGAATATTTTTTAAATGGTGAGAAACTATTAAATGTTGGTCTTCAGAGAGATTTAGGTGTCCTCGTACAGGAAACACAGAGTTAGCATGCAGGTACAGTAAGCAATTACGAAGGCAAATGGCATGTTGGCCTTTATTGCAAGGGAGTTGGAGTACAAGGGTAAGGAAGTCTTCTTACAATTGTACAGGGCTTTGGTCTCCTTATCTGAGGAAGGATATACTTGCCTTAGAGGCAGTGCAAAAAAGGTTCATGAGATTGATTCCTGGGATGAGAGAGTTATCCTATCAGGAGAGATTGAGTAAATTGGGCCTCTGGAGTTAGAAGAATGAGAGGTAATCTCATTGAAACATAAAAGATTCTGAGGGGGATTGACAGGGTAGATGCTGGGAGGTTGCTTCCCTGGCTGGAAATTCTAGAACTAGGGGGCATAGTCTCAGGATAAAGGTTCAGCCATTTAAGACTGAGATGAGGAGGAGTTTCTTCACTCAGAGGGTTGTGAATCCTTGGAATTCTCTACTCCAAAGTGCTTTGGATGCTGAATCATTGAATATATTCAAGGATGAGATAGATAGATTTTTGGACGCTTGGGGAATCAAGGGAAAGTGAAGTTGAAGTCTAACCATGATCTTATAGAATGGCAGAGCAGGCTCAAGGAACCGTATGGTCTACTCCTGCTCCTAATTATGTTCTTATACTAGCTCTACCGCATACTAATCTTTACAAACAGTTTGTCAGTCAAATTGCTGTTGGTTCAAGTCAGAAGTTGTTCAGAGGAGGGGACCAAACACGGCTCCTTCAGGTGTCCACCAGCCACTCTGCCTATGTATTAGCAAGCTGCAAAAAGTAATGGGCGACGAAAATTGTTTGTAAAGATGGCGCCTTTAAATAGCGCTCCTCCAGCCGACTCCTGACTGCATCTCGACAGCTGAAACTGTCTTTATCAGTGCCAGTCAGTAAGTTAAGGGGTGTGGCCGAACTTCTCATCCAGGGCGGTAATGGGGTGCTGCTCACATCGATAATGCATCATCACCGGTTTCAGCGAGCACTACCGACACGGGTGAGGTGCTACTTCTTAGCGCCTCCACAAAACCCCTGGACAATTTCGTGGGGGAGCACAGTTCTTACCGTGCCCAGCCGAAAACCCCGAAGGTGCTAATGGCAGTCGCACAGGTGCCCAATTTCGCTCCTGTAATCTCCACTGTCAAAAAGGCTTCTAGAAACATAGAAAATAGGTGCAGAAGTAGGCCATTCGGCCCTTCAAGCCTGCACCACCATGGCTGATCCTCACCTCAGTACCCCTTTCCTGCTTTCTCTCCATACCCCTTGATCCCTTTAGCTGCAAGGGCCATATCTAACTCCCTCTTGAATATATTCAACGAACTGGCATCAACAACTCTCAGTGGTAGAGAATTCCAGATTAACAACTCTCTGACTGAAGAAGTTTCTCCTCATCTCGGTCCTAAATAGCTTACTCCTTATCCTTAGACTGTGTCCCCTGGTTCTGGACTTTCCCAACATAGGGAACATTCTTCCTGGATCTAATCTGGCCAGTCCGGTCAGAATTTTATATGTTTCTATGAGATCCCCTTTCATCCTTCTAAACTCCAGTGAATACACGCCCAGTCGATCCAGTCTCTCGTCATATGTCAGTCCTGCCATCCGAGGAATCAGTCTGGTGAACCTTCGCTGCACTACCTCAATAGCAAGAACGTCTTTCCTCAGATTAGGAGACCAAAACTGAACAAAATATTCCAGGTGAGGCCTCACCAAGGCCCTGTACAACTGCAGAAAGACCTCCCTGCTCCTATACTCAAATCCCCTAGCCATGAAGGCCAACATGCCATTTGCCTTCTTTACCTCCTGCTGTATCTGTATGCTAACTTTCAATGACTGATGAATCATGACACCCAGGTCTCGTTGCACCTCCCCTTTTCCTAATCTGCCGCCATTCAGATAATATTCTGCCTTCATGCTCTTTCCACCAAAGTGGATAAACTCAAATGTATCCACAATATACTGCATCTGCCATGTATTTGCCCATTCACCTAACCTGTCCAAGTCACCCTGCAGCCTCTTAGCATCCTCCTCACAGCTCACACCGCCACCCAGCTTAGTGTCATCTGCAAACTTGGAGATATTACACTCAATTTCTTCATCTAAATCATTGATGTATATTGTAAATAGCTGGGGTCCCAGCACTGAGCCCTGCGGCACCCCACTAGTCACTGCCTCCCATTCTGAAAAGGACCCGTTTATCCCGACTCTTTGCTTCCTGTCTGTCAACGAGTTCTCTATCCACGTCAATACATTACCCCCAATACCACGTGCTTTAATTGTGTGGGACCTTGTCAAAAGCCTTTTGAAAGTCCAAGTACACCACAACCACTGGTTCTCCCTTGCCCACTCTACTAGTTACAACCTCAAAAAATTCTAGAAGATTTGTCAAGCATGATTTCTCTTTCGTAAATCCATACTGACTTGGACCGATCCTGCCACTGCTTTCCAAATGCTCTGCTATTTCATCTTTAATAATTGATTCCAACATTTTCCCCACTACTGATGTCAGGCTAACCGGTCTATAATTCCCAGTTTTTTCTCTCCCTCGTTTCTTAAAAAGTGGTGTTACATTAGCTATCCTCCAGTCCATAGGAACTGATCCAGAGTCGATAGACTGCTGGAAAATGATCACCAATGTATCCACTATTTCTTGGGCCACTACCTTAAGTATTCTGGGATCCAGACTATCAGGCCCTGGGGATTTATCGGCCTTCAATCCCATCAATTTCCCTAACACAATTTCCTGACTAATAAGGATTTCCTTCAGTTCCTCCTTCTCACTCGACCCTTGGTCCCCTAGTATTTCCGGAAGGTTATTTGGGTTTTCCTTCGTGAAGACAGAACCAAAGTATTTGTTCAATTGGTCTGCCATTTCTTTGTTCCCCATTATAAATTCACCTTATTCTGACTGCAAGGGACCAATGTTTGCCTTCACTAATCTTTTTCTCTTCACATATATATAGAAGCTTTTGCAGTCAGTGTTTATGTTCCCAGCAAGCTTCCTCTCATACTCTATTTTCCCCCTCCTATTAAACCCTTTTTCCTCCTCTGCTGAATTCTAATTATCTCCCAGTCCTCAGGTTTGCTGCTTTTTCTGGCCAATTTATATGCCTCTTCCTTGGATTTAACACTATCCTTAATTTCCCTTGTTAGCCACGGTTGAGCCACCTTCACTGTTTTATTTTTACTCCAGTTGTTGAAGTTCATCCATGTGATCTTTAAATATTTGCCATTGCCTATTACCGTCAATCCATTAAGTATCACTCGCCAGTCTCTTCTAGCCAATTCACATCTCATACCATCGAAGTTACTTTTCCCTAAGTTCAGGACCCTAGTCTCTGAATTAACTGTGTCACTCTCCATCTTAATAAAGAATTCTACCATGTTATGGTCACTCTTCCCCAAGGGTCCTCGCATAACAAGATTGCTAATTAGTCCTTTCTCATTACACATCACCCAGTCTAGGATGGCCAGCCCTCTACTATGACAGAGGTGATGTCAAGAAAGATATAGCGGGCTAGAAATTAGGCTCCGTAGCGCCCAATTTTTCAGTGTTGCGTGCGCTGTTTTGTGATAAAACTGACATACTTGCCGCGTGCGCACACTTTTGCCGCATGCCACGCCAGATGCCATCCTTGTAAGAGCGGCAGGGCAACTTTTAGGAGCATACATCGGAAGTATGTTGAATGGGAAGATCGTGACATAAATTTTGACACCAGCGCTGCCATTTCGTCCTTAACGCTGAAGCTAATGCCCTGTATTAACCTCGCACAGCTGAACATGCATTCAGCAGCAGCAATGATTCCCCCCACCAGCGCTTTTTAATGGAATCAGCAACTACTGTAATGTTAGTTGCTGATTAATCTCTACTGGCTCTGTGCAAGTTTGTGGAAGTGTTTGAAGCTTTCTGGAGTTTTTAAAGTTGGTGAAGTGACAGTGAGTGTGCTAGAAGTGGAGAAGGCTTTGGTCCTGACTTCACGGGTTCTGGTTAGACCACTTGCTCCCAGTCATGGGTGCTGTAGTTATCATCACCCTTGGCCTGCTGCATGACAGCGAGATGGAACAGAGGCAGCAAAGACGAGGACAAGCTGCTCACAGAGGGAGGAGGAGGGGGAGAAGGGCTCCAAGCAGGAGGCCTTAACCATCCAGGGTCTTTCGGGAGCAATTCTCTTACCTCAGCCTGAGCCAGGAGCAGCATGTGAGGCATCTGAGCTCGACAAAAGAGATGCTCACAGAACTCTGCTACCTCTTGCAACTGGACCTGCAGCCTCACATCAGGGCAACACAGTGCTGCCAGTGGCTGTGAAGATGACCGTGAATTTCTTTGCGTCGGGATCCTTCCAGGCTGGAGCAGGTGACATCTGTAACATCTCTTCGTTCATCATGCCCTGTTGCATAAGAGAGGTGACAGACGCTCTATGTCGAGCAGGGTGGATAAGGGGGAACCAGTGGATATGGTGTATTTGGAGTTCCAGAAGGCATTCAATACGGTGCCACATGAAAGGTTACTGCACAAGATAAATGTTCATGGGGTTGCAGGTAACATATTAGCATGGATAGACGATTGGTTAACTAACAAAAAGCAGAGAGACGGGACAAATGGGTCATTTTCAGGTTGGCAAACAGTAACTAGTGGGGTGCCGCAGGGATTGGTACTGGAGCTTCAACTATTTACAATCTATATTAATGACTTGGATGAAGGGACTGAGTGTAATGTAGCCAAGTTTGCTGATGATACAAAAGTGGGTGAGAAAGCAAATTGTGAGGAGGACACAAAAAATCTGCAAAGGGATATAGACAGGCTAAGTGATTGGGCAAAAATTTGGCAGATGGAGTATAATGTGGGGAAATGTGAGGTTATCCACTTTGGCAGAAATAATAGAAAAGCAAATTATAATTTAAATGGAAAAATTGCAAAGTGCTGCAGTACAGAGAGATCTGGGGGTCCTTGTGCATGAACACAAAAAGTTAGAATGCAGGTACAGCAAATAATCAGGAAAGCAAATGGAATGTTGGTTTTTATTGCAAGGGAGATACAGTATAAAAGCAGAGAAGTCCTACTACAACTGTACAGGGTATTGGTGAGGCAACACCTGGAGTACTGCATACAGTTTTGGTCTCCGTATTTAAGAAAGGATATACTTGCATTGGAGGCTGTTCAGAGATGGTTCACTAGGTTGATTCCAGAGATGAGGGGCTTGACTTATGAAGGTAGGTTGGGCCTATACTCATTGGAGTTCAGAAAAATGAGAGGTGATCTTATCGAAACATATAAGGTAATGAGGGGGCTCGACAAGGTGCATGCAGAGAGGATATTTCCACTCATAGGGAAAACTAAAACGAGAGGACATAGTCTAAGAATAAGGGACTGCCCATTTAAAACTGAGATGAGTAGGAATTTCTTCTCTTCGAGGGTTGTAAATCTATGGAATTCTCTGCCCCAGAGAGCTGTGGAGGCTGGGTCATTGAAAATATTTAAGGCGGAGATAGACAGATTTTTGAGCAAAAAAAGAATAAAGGGTTATGGGGAGCGGGCAGGGAAGTGGAGCTGAGTCCATGATCAGAACAGCCATGATCTTATTAAATGATGGATCAGGTGGCCTACTCCTGCTCCTATTTCTTATGTTAGGAGTGGGGACTTTACTGTCTTCTCACTGACCAGAGAGAAGGAGATGGTGCGTGCATGTGGCTTTGCCAGGATAACGGGCTTCCCCATGGTGCAGGGCGCCATCAACTGCAGCATGTGGCTTTGTGGGCGCCGCCTCTAAATGCTGATATATGCCGCAACCACAAAGGCTATCACTCTCTGAATGTGCAACTGTTGTGTGACCATACTCAGCACATAATGATAGTGAATGCCCGGTATTCTGGCAGCAGTCATGATGCTTTTATTCTGCACCAGTCTGCTGTTCACTCAGTCTTTGAGCCACCATGACAAACCAAAGGGTGGCGACTGGTTGACAAGGGCTAACCACTGACCACCTGGCTCAGGACTCTGCAACATAACCCACACACAAGTGGGTAGTATGCATATAACAAAATCCTCATGGAATCTGATAGAGCACATCATTAGTGTCCTTACAAATTCTTCCATTGCCTGAACCACTCTGGAGAAGCCCTGCAGTATTCACCAGAGTGCGATTCGTTGTGGTCTGCTGCATGCTCCACAACCTAGCCATCATGAGGGCACAGCCCATGCCACCAGGTATACAGTGGCCAGCGGAGGAGGAGGAGGAGGAGGAGGAGAAAGAGGAAGAGGAGGAAGCGGAAGAGAGGAAGCAACCCACACAGCCCTTTTCTCCCCAGGCTATCCATGATTTGACTCATCCGACTGCAGTGACAGTGAACGCAACCCAATTCCTCATTCAACAATAGTCCCACACCTTATCTTCCCTGTGTTGCTGCCATCACAGCATCTTCTTGGCCACAATGCTGAAATAAAAGTCACCAAAAAAGAAACATTCTAATCCAAATTTATACATGAATCCATCCATTACATAACAAAGTCACTAATCACTTGTGTGCATTCCCTTAGTGCCTGTCTTCAGTGTGCCTTTGCCTGTCCTAGTGGTCCTCCAAAGTGTTCCCCCAGTGGCTGCAGCATGGCTGGCGGAAGGCTGCTGATTTTCCGTGGAGGAGACTGTAGATGGCCTTGCAGGACAACCTCGAGCAGCTCTGGGCCTAGAAGGCCCGGCTGCAGACTGCATCACCTTGGCATGAGCAGCAGCAGTCGGGAGTTGGCTGGCTGATAGGCAATAGCAAGGGCACTGGCAGAGTGACAATGGTGGGGGTGGGGGGAAAATACTATCTTCCTGAGGAAGGATAGCAGGTTTGTGTTCTATAGAGCCACTACCACTCCACCGGGGTGCCTCAGCATACCCAGTAATCTGTTGGAGGATAAATTGCTGGACTGCTGCGATACCCTTTCCACACTGGTGAATGAAGCCACGATGGCAGCAGTCTGAGCTTGCGTGGCAGCCGGCTGAGCCTGCATGAGGACAGTGTGAGCTTGCATGACAGAAGTCTGAGCTTCCACTGCAGCACACAGACGTTGGGTCAGTTCTGCTTATGCTACAACCAAAGCTGAGACATCAGCCATCAGATGCTGTATCATGGTTGGGTCGACAAGAGCACTAATAGGAGTTGCGCATCACGTCCATGCTGGAAAATATGAGCTCCCAGCTCTGTGCAAAGGTTGGTGCTGGACTTCTTCATACAGGCTTTCTGGCAGGCTTGCCAATGCACCAAGCATTTCATTGTGCATATGTATTAGCATTCTTCTGTAGGCCGCTCCATCGAAGTCCTCATTGGAGTCCATTGCAACAGAACCCGTGTGCGATTTTGCTCTCTAGGAGCTGGCATCTGCGCTACCCTTTCCCCCTTCCCTGGCTGCTGCCACTCATGCCTGGTGTCCCACCACATGCAGATCCCGCCTCTAACCTATCCTCTAAACTAAGCGGAGTGTCAGTCTCTGAGCTTGTGGCTGCGAGTGTAAAATCGAGTGACGGTGCTGTCTTTTCATCATCGGTGCCTTGGTATTCTTCTATTTCATGCTTCTCTAGCTATACCTGGCCAGGGTGTCAGTTCTTGGTTATCTGAAAGGACAAAGGAACATGGGTAAGATTGTGGTGACCGGAGCGGGGCTGGGGAAGCAAGAGGTGCATGCTTATACTTTGTGCAGCTTGTAAATCAGAAGGGATTGTGGGATGAGGGGGAAGTGGGATGTGGGAAGGAGGATTACATATGAGGATACCAGCATCTTGTATCCTTTCAGATGCCCCTCCTAATAATGCCCAACATTGTCTCCTCGATGGGGCTCAGGTTATGCAGACGTGCCTGTCCCCCGCCGGTGGTCCTGCTGGTGCCAGTTGTGCAAGGGAAAAGGAAGTGTGTTAGTCAGTGTGGTGCAATGTGTTTGGGTGTGATGCCTGTCACGGTTGAATAGCTGACAATGTGTGCAAGGTGTGAGATGTGGATATGAGGCTTGCAGCAGTGCTAAGTGTGTGAGGATGAGGTGAAGCTATGAATGTGAGGTATGAGTAGTGATTGCTAGAGATTGCTTGTAGGTGAGTGATGGGGATGTGGTGCATTGAGCAGTGTGTGAGGTTAGTGGTGCAGATGGTGGGATGTGGCATTTTAAGATGAATTCACTGACCTTGACTATTCATATGAAGTCATTAAACGTCTTCCTGTACTGTGCCCAGGTCCTCTGAGCTATACTACTGGCATTCACCACAGCGGCTATCTGTTCTCATTGGATTTTACATATTTGCCTCGAAGGCCTCCTGTGGACACATTAGAAGAAAAAATAAGGGGCATACTTACTGAATGAATGGAGTCAAGCTAGCTGGGGAAGAGACTGAAAGAAATATGAGTTATAGACTCAACATTTAGGATGTAGTGTTGTTGCAGTGCAGCTATCAATACAAAAAAAAAGAATGCTGACCAATATTGCCAAATCAGTAAGGAAGTTGTGCAGCCAAGTGCCACAACGCTAAATTCTATTGTCAGAGAAATTACTCACTGTCAGAGGACTGAGTTATAAGGAATGGTTAGAAAACTCAATTTTTCTGTCTTGAAAGTGGAAAATATAAAAGGATGCCATAGAACTACACAAGACAGTAAATGGAATGGAAAACCAAATTAGGAGCAATATTTTAAGTTAAACTATTACCACAGGATATGTGGGTAAACTGGTAAAAGGCATGTTCAGGACTGATTTTAAGAAGCAGTTCTTCATGCAAAACATGATCAATGCCTGGAATGGTCTTATGGGCAGAAAAATGGCAGCAAAATGTTGGAATAATTGAACAGGCAATTGGAGTGTGATGTTAATTAACTGTAAGGTTTCTGAAGAAGGATGAGTTAGATGGGTGAAATGCCCTCACTATCTTTGACAGCTGAAATTTAAGATCATAAAAATAAACAATGAAAAGATGAACAAAAACAATTCAGTGAATAGTTTGTGCCAAAATGTAGCCTAATATGTGAAAGGATATACTTGTTAGCGCAGTCAAAAATCAGTAGAAATTACTTGTTCAAAATATTGCTGAACTGACTGAACATTGGGAAGTTGGTTTAAACTAGGATCAGCAATTTTAGAATTAAATATGATTCTCAATAATTCTTGGCTCAGTGGTGGCACTTTCATCTCTGAATCAGAAGGGTGTAGGTTCAAGCCCCACTCCAGGATTTGAACACATTGGGATAGTTTCCGCTAGTTTTGCCAGCACAATCTGGGTGAAATCAGCTGGACCAGCACGATAGATTGCTGAAAATCAAGCATAAGATACATCAAGGATAAAGCAAGATTCTGTGATCTTTACTGTAAGTTTAAAAATCATTTTGCCTGAAGACCCCGCCCCCCCCCCCCACAAAATAAGCCACATCCTCAGATCAAAATAATGAGAGTGGCAAGTTTTCACTGATTGCAACCATTCAAGGGGGTCTTCAAATTAAGCTCATTTTCTTAAGCGCACAGGTATTAGTAGGCAAGTTTTAAACATTTTACATACTAAAAATAAATGTAATTTAGTAAGAAACTGATTAGTGTACACCACTAAAACTAGTAAATGGATATTAAGGGAATCAAGGGATTATGGGGATAGGGCAGGAAAGTGGAGTTGAGGTAGAAGATCAGCCATGATCTCATTGAATGGTGGAGCAGGTTCGAAGGCCGAATGGCCTACTCCTGCTCCTAATTCTTATGTTGTTATGTTCTTATATGGTTCAGTATAGATTTTTAAGTCACTTTCTGATTTAAAATCAAATTACAGGTGGAAGAATAGACACTCTTATTAAAAATGCTTTTTTTTGTGATAACCGATTTCCAGCTTTATTAATGTAGCATGTAGCCATTCTTAAATATATCAATGACATTTTTTAATGCAAAGGGAAAAAAACAATTATGTTCTATTACGCTGACCTATTATGCTGGTTCATGGAAATTTTACATTTGTGTTTATGCATCTGCATTTTAGCAGAAATCTAACCAGCGCAATTTGAACTCAATTTCCCGGTTGCACCGAAAGCAGAAACTCTACCCCATTGAGTACTGAGGGAAGGCAGTCTTTTGGATGAAATATTAAACCAAGGCTCCATCTGCCCTCTCGTGTGAATGCAAAATATTCCATGGCACTGTTCGAAGAACAGCAGAGGAGTTCCCCCAGTATCCTGGCCAACATTTATTCCTCAACTAGAAGCAAGCTGTGTGAGGAAAGGATTCCAAGTGATCTATGGAACTTTATGCAACCTCCTAAGATGGGAAGTACTGTGGCAGCTGGTCAAAGGGTCTCCCAAATAATTCTTCTGACAGTACAAAAAGGTGGTAACTAAAGGGGGCTGAAATTCAGTGCCGCCAGAAAGCTGCCGGTGTTAACGCCTTTTTCCCCCTGATTAGCGCTGCTATGGTTGTGGCGGCCATTGGATCCAAATTCAGCTTTTTGACCCCCAAAAAGTCCTCCACCGCTAATTGCCCTTCAAAACTTATAGTTTGCAGCGGTATGAGTGGGTTATTCTGGGGCGGTATTCCCACAGAGAAATTCACCGAGGGTGATTGGTAGCCAACGAGCCAGCTACTTCCTGGCCTTCTTAAAGGCCAGGGTTTGCAGCTAGGCCCTGAGGAGGGAATGAGTAGTGTGCAAGGATGGCTGGTGCTGCTGTGGTAAGAAAGGCTACGAGATTTTACCGACACCGAGGTAGAGACCCTGATGCAGGGTTTGGAGGGAAAGAGGCGAGTCCTCTACCCAGATGTAGGGAGACCGACTTATCAACAGTTTAGTAATGCCTGGAGGGAGATAGTGGAAGAGATGTCGGGGACCTCCATCCATAATAGGACGGCGAGCCAATGCAGAAAAAGGATGAACGACATAATTTGTTTGATGAAAGCGAGTACCTGTTCTGTTATATATGTGGACTTGTATTTACTCTGTACAGCTACAAGAGGGCTCATTCCCTGGAGTCCCAAGGGATCCCATAATCCCTTGGGAGCACAGGTATTTAAGGAGGCTTCACAGGTTGGAAAGACACTCTGGAGACCTGCAATAAAAGACCAAGGTCACACTTTACTTTGAGCTCAGTGTTCAGTCTGATTCTTTCTCCATACACAACTGGCAATGAGATACAGATAGCGAACCCAAAGGTGCGACGATTGAGAAACTTTTGTGGAGCGACTCAACCAATACTTCGTGGCCAACAACCTAGATGAGGAAAAGAGCGCAGCCAAATGAAGGGCGATCCTCCTCACCATCTGTGGGGCACCAACGTATTAGCCTCATGAAAAATCTGCTCACTCCAGTGAAACCCACGGAGAAATCGTACGACGATTTGTACACACTGGTCCGAGAGCATATGAACCCGAAGGAAAGCGTTCTGATGGCGAGGTACCAGTTCTATCCTACAAAAGGTCTGAAGGCCAGGAAGTGGCGAGTTATGTCGCCAAGCTAAGACGCCTTGCAGGACTTTGCGAATTTGAAGGACATTTGGAGCACATGCTCAGAGACTTTTTCATACTTGGCATTGGCCATGAAACCAAACGTCGCAAACTTTTGACTGCAGAGACCCCAAACTTGAGTAAGGCCATAGCGATAGCCCAGGCATTCATTGCCACCAGTGACAATACAAAGCAAATCTTTCAGTACACAAGTGCTGCCACACGTACCGTGAACAAAGTCATGTTGTTTTCGAATCGTAATGTACAGGGCAGGTCATACATACCTGCAGCTGCACGTCCGCAGATGACTGAGAGTCCACTATCAAGGGTGATGAATGCAAGCCATTAACACCTTAATGGCGCTATGGGGGTGATCGTTACATTTGCAAGGGCTGTGGAACAATGGGATACCTCTGAGTGTGCAGGCAAGCTGCTAAGCCTATTAAACCTGCAAACCACCATGTTGCAGAGGAGGACAGACCCACAGAGGATCACGACGAACCAGAGCCTCAGATAGAGGAGGCAGAGGTACATGGGATGCACACATTCACCACGAATTGTTCCCCAATAATGCTGAATGTTGAACTAAACGGACTCCCGATGTCAATGGAGCTGGACCCGGGGGGCGAGCCAGTCCATCATGGGCAAAAAGACTTTCGAAAGGTTGTGGTGCAACAAGGCCTCAAGGCCAGTCTTAACTCCAGTTCGCACGAAACTAAGAACTTAAACGAAAGAACGGATTCCTGTAATCGGCAGTGCTACCGTAAAGGTCTCCTACGATGGAGCGGTGCACAAGCTACCCCTCTGGGTGGTACCGGGCAATGGTCCCATGCTGCTCGGCAGGAGCTGGCTGGGAAAGATACGCTGGAACTGGGATAGATACGCTGAAACTGGGATGACGTCTGTGCGCTATCGCCCGCTGACGACACTTCGTGTGCCCAGGTCTTAAAAAAATTTCCTTCGCTGTTCGAACCAGGCATCGGGAAATTCCAAGCAGCAAAAGTGCAGATCCACCTTATTCCGGGGGTGCGACGCATTCATCACAAGGCGAGAGCAGTACTGTACATGATGAGAGAAAGTGTAGCGATCGAGCTAGACCGGCTGCAAAGAGAGGGCATCATTTCACCGATCGAGTTCAGCAAGTGGGCCAGTCCTATTGTCCCAGTCCTCAAGGGAGACGGCACCATCAGAATCTGTGGCGATTACAAAGTAACTATCAATCATTTCTCCCTGCAGGACCAATACCCACTACCAAAGGCTGACAACCTCTTTGCAAGGTTGGCGGGAAGAAAGATGTTCACGAAGCTGGATCTGACTTCAGCCTACATGACGCAGGAATTGGAGAAATCATCGAAGGCCCTCATCTGCACAAAGATCTTTTTGTTTATAACAGATGCCCATTTGGAATCCAATCAGCGGCAGCGATATTCCAGAGAAACATTGAAAGTTTACGAAAGTCGGTCCCGCGCACCGTGGTCTTCCAGGACGACATCTTGGTCACAGGTTGGAACACAGTCAAGCACCTGCAGAACCTGGAGGAGGTTCTTAGTCGACTCAACCACATGAGGCTCAGGTTAAAACACTCGAAGTGCGTTTTCCTGGCGCCTGAAGTGGAGTTCTTGGGAAGCAGAATTGCGGCGGACGGCATCATGCCCACCAACGCGAAGACGGAGGCAATCGAGAATGCACTGAGACCACAGAACGTGATGGAGTTGCGGTCGTTTCTGGGACTCTTGAACTAATTTGGTAACTTCTTACCGGGTCTCAGCACAGTGCTAGAACCACTAAATGTCTTACTACGAAAAGGGGGCGAATGGGTTTGGGGCAAAAGCTAAGAAAATGCCTTTGTAAAAGCGAGAAAATTGTTATGCTCAAACAAATTGCTTGTGTTGTATGATCCATGTAAGAGTTTAGTACTAGCATGTGATGCATCGTCATATGACGTCGGGTGTGTATTGCAACAAGCTAATGATTTCGGGAAACTGCAACCGGTTGCTTATGCATCCAGGAGTCTGTCTAAGGCTGAGAGGGGCTACAGCATGATTGAAAAAGAAGCGTTAGCATGTGTCTATGGGGTAAAGAAAATGCATCAATACCTGTTTGGGCTAAAATTCGAATTGGAAACTGACCATTAGCCACTTATATCCCTGTTTTCCGAATATAAATACCAACGTATTGGCCCGCATCCAGAGATGGGTGCTCACTTTGTCCGCATACAACTACGCCATCCGCCACAGACCAGGCACAGAAAACTGTGCCGATGCTCTGTCGGCTGCTATTGCACACCACGGGGGTGGAAATGGCGCAGCCCGCAGATCTAGCCATGATAATGGAAGCATTTAAGAGTGAGCAATCACCCATCACTACCCGGCAGATCAAAGCCTGGACAAGCGAGGACCCCTTACTGTCATGTATCTTACATTATTATATATAACTGTATCCTAACATGCTATACATGACTGTAATAAGATATGACCTGTAACCACCAGCATACCTTACCACCAAGGGTGCACTTGCAAGAGACAGGTATATAAGGACAGGTCTCAGGCAAGTGCAGCATTCCAGAGCTGTGAAATAAAGGTGTAGGTTTAGAGTGACTTTGACTTCACTACATGCCTCGTGTGAATCTGTACTGAGGGGACAGGACTTTACACTTACTATCTCTAGTCAAAAGCTGTGTGCTTCACGGGAGCTGGTCCAGTGTCCCAGTAGAAATGCAGGAAGAGATAAAGCCGTTCCAGCAGCGCAAAGATGAAATGTCTATACAGGCAGACTGCCTTCTGTGGGGCAATCGAGTAGTGGTCCCCAAGAAGGGCAGAGACACCTTCATCAATGACCTCCACAGTACCCACCCAGCCATCGTAATGATGAAAGTGATAGCCAGATCCCACATGTGGTGGCCCGGTATCAATGCGGACTTAGAGTTCTGCGTTCATAGATGTAATACATGCTCACAGTTAAGCAATGTACTCAGGGAGGCGCCGCTAAGTTTATGGTCTTGGACCTCCAAACCATGATCTAGGGTACACGTCAACTATGCAGGACCGTTCTTTGGTAAAATGTTCCTTGTGGTTGTAGACGCGTACTCCAAATGGATTGAATGTGAGATAATGTCGGCTAGCCCAAAAGCCTGTGGGCCATGTTTGCCACACACGGCTTACCCGATGTCCTGGTGAGCAACAACGGGTCATGTATTACCAGTGCTGAGTTCAAAGAATTCATGACCTGTACTGGGATCAAACATGTCACATTTGCCCCGTTTAAACCAGCATCCAATGGTCAGGCAGAGAGAGCAGTGCAAACCATCAAGCAAGGCTTAAAGAGGGTAACTGAAGGCTCACTGCAGACTCGCCTATCCCGAGTCCTGCTTAGCTACCGCACGAGACCCCACTCACTCACTAGGATCCCACCTGCTGAACTGCTCATGAAAAGAGCACTTAAGACAAGGCTCTCGTTAGTTCACCCTGATCTACATGAACAGGTAGGCGGCTTCAACAATGTGCATACCATGATAGCGCAAATGTGTCACGCGAGATTGAAATCAATGATCCTGTATTTGTATTAAATTATGGACAAGGTGCAAAGCGGCTTTCCGGAACTGTCGTGGCCAAAGAGGGAAGCAGGGTGTTTCAAATGGACTCATTCACCGGAAACACTTGGACCAACTCAAACTCAGATTCATTGACTATCCACGATGCTGAGAATGACGTGAGTATCACGTGTAGCGAGTTGGTCGTACCACAGGGAAAGGGTCCACAGCCAGATAGGGAATGGAAGACCAACAGGAAGAGCAGTGCAAGGAAGGTAGTGCAGGGGTCCCCTGTGGTCATCCCCCTGCAAAACAGATACACTGCTTTGGGTACTGTTGAGGGGGATGACTCATCAGGGGAGGGCAGACGCAGCCAAGTTCATGGCACCGTGGCTGGCTCTGTTCGCGGACGACTCCAGCATCTGCGCACATACAGAGACTGAACTCCAGGACATAGTCGACGTATTTACTGAGGCTTACGAAATCCTCAGTATATCTTCGGTACAACTCACAAAATAAGTTTACCATCATTATGGACCATAAGCCCCTGACAGCAATCCTCCATCCAATGTCCCCAGTTCCAATATTAGCCAACATGCAGCCCAAATGCAGAGATGAGCTTTGATTTTGTCAGCATATACATATATTGAATACAGACGATCAGCTGATCACAGTGATGCTGATGCTATGTCTAGATTGCCTTTCCCATCACAAGTTACACCCGATAGGGAAGAAGTGTTCTATTTTTCATACATTGATGAACTGCCAATCACAGCTGAAGAGATTGGCAGAGCAACCAAATGTGACCCAGTTATGTCAAAGGTGTATGATTATATTGCAAATGGCTGGCCAAACCAGGTAACAGACAGATATTCATCCATTCTTCATTCGTAGGAATTAATCATCAGTCCATAAAGATTGCATCATGTGGGGTGCAAGAGTGGTTATACCAAATAAATTCAGGTCCAAATTATTAGAAGACCTCCATGACCAGCACCTGGGAATATGCTTGACTAAGAGTTTTGCACATAGTTACTTATGGTGGCCAGGTCTAGATAAAGTCAGTGTTCGACATGTCAATCGGTAAGCAAGAAACCACCATCAGTATTATTACAGCCATGGAAATGGCTTCTCAGGATGTGGCAAAGGCTACATATCAATTTTGCAGAGCTAGAAGGACAAAAGTTGTTCATTATGATTGATAGCCATTCGAAGTGGGTCGAGATGTTTCCAATGTGGAAAATAACAAGTAAAACATTAGACATTTTACAAAGATTATTTTCATTGGGCCTCCCAGGAGAAATTGTTTCTGATCATGGGCCACAATTTTGTTCAGAAGAATTTGCACAGTTCACGAGCAAAAATGGGGTGAAACATACCAAGGTTCCACCGTACTACCCTGCTTCTAATGGTGCAGCAGAGCGCACAGTACAAATTGCAAAACATGCCCTCATCAAACAGATGTTGGATCCAAATCCAAAGAAATGACAGTCGCCATTGGGCCACAAATTGGATAATTTTCTAATTACGTGTCGTAATACTCCTCATACAACTACTGGTAGAACACCAGCAGAGTTGTTTCTCAAATGACAGCCACGAACCAGATTCACGTTGTTAAAACCAAACTTGGCACAGTCAGTAGAAGCGAAACAATTAAGACAGAAAGAGAATCATGATAGAGGTAGAGTAAAAGAGAGAAGTGTGAAATTAAATCAGAAGGTGAGAGTGAAGAACCATCATGATAAATGGTTAAAGTAGTTACCAGGTAGAGTGGTGAAGATATAGAAACATAGAAAATAGGTGCAGGAGTAGGCCATTCGGCCCTTCGAGCCTGTACCACCATTCAATATCATGGCTGATCATGCAACTTCAGTACCCCATTCCTGCTTTCTCTCCAAACTCCTTGATCCCTTTAGCCGTAAGGGCCACATCTAATTCCCTTTTGAATATATCTAACGAACTGGCTTCAACAACTTTCTGTAGTAGAGAATTCCACAGGTTAACAACTCTCTGAGTGAAGTTTCTCCTCATCTCAGTCCTAAATGGCTTACCCCTTATCCTTAGACTGTGACCCCTGGTTCTGGACTTCCCCAACATCGGGAACATTCTTCCTGCATCAAACCTGTCCAATCCCGTGGACTACTGTGGTCCTCGCACATATTTGTTCAAGATGTTTGATCATGGACAGGTTAGGTTTGTTCACATTGATCATATTTTACCTACAAATGTGAAAGTAGTTGAAGGTGGGAATGATTCAATTATTTCTGACTCATCAGATAGTTTTGATACAAGTAAAGTACCAGTAGCATATCCTACATCCAATGTACTGGAAACAAATCCAAGAGAAAGTCAGAATTTAAGTCTGAGTCCAAGTCAGGCAGACAAAACAGTTTGAAGTTAGAGAGAGTTCAAATGGAAATCGAGGGCATCGCTTGGAGGAAACTTTCCTCAGGACCAGCCTCGAATGAGTTAAAATTCAACACCATGTTTGGAAGGTTCTGTTAGAGAGCGAAGGTATCCTCTTTGAAACAGAAAACATGTGGTTAAGCTTGATTTGTAAATATGGCAAAATAAATCTGTAACTTTTGTTATGTATAACCATGCAAGTTATGTATGATGATTATTTTGTTATAATTACTTCTTCATTAAGGAGGGGGAAGTGTAATATATATAGCTCCACCTGTGGACTACTGTGGCACTGCAGCCAGTGCTGTGTACAAATAAAGAGGGAATAGGTCATTTGATGAGTGTTCCAGAGTGTTCTGCCATCTTAAGGCTGTGTGTGTGTTTGTGAGTTGTACTGAAGATATAACACATGGGCCTTACGCTATACATCCATAAGACAAAGGTCCTCCACCAGCCTGTCCTCGCCGCACAGCACTGCGCCCCAGTCATCAAGATCCAGGGCACGGCCCTGGACAACGTGGACCATTTCCCATACCTTGGGAGCCTCTTATCAACAAGAGCAGACATTGACGACGAGATTCAACACCGCCTCCAGTGCGCCAGTGCAGCCTTCAGTTATCTGAGGAAAAGAGTGTTTGAAGACCAGGCCCTCAAAACTGCCACCAAGCTCATGGTCTACAGGGCTGTTGTAATACCCGCCCTCCTGTATGGTTCAGAGATATGGATCATGTACAGTAGACACCTCAAGTCGCTGGGGAAATATCACCAACGATGTCTCCGCAAGATCCTACAAATCCCCTGGGAGGACAGATGCACCTACATTAGCGTCCTCGACCAGGCCAACATCCCCAGCATTGAACCACTGACCACACTTGATCAGCTCCGCTGGGCAGGCCACATTGTCCACATGCCAGACAAGAGACTCCCAAAGCAAGCGCTCTCCTCGGAACTCCTTCACGGCAAACGAGCCAAAGGTGGGCAGAGGAAACGTTACAAGGACACCCTCAAAACCTCCTTGATAAAATGCAACAGCCCCACCGACACCTGGGAGTCCCTGATCAAAGACCACCCCAAGTCTTTCCGGGAGGACGCTGAGCACCTCGAGTCTCATCGCCAAGAGCATGCAGAAATTAAGCACAGGCAGCGGAAAGAGCATGCAGAAAACCTGTCCCACCCACCTTTTCCCTCAACGACTATCTGTCCCACCTGTGACAAGGACTGTGGTTCTCGTATTGGACTGTTCAGCCACCTAAGGACTCATTTTAAGAATGGAAGCAAGTCTTACTCGATTCCGAGGGATTGCCTAGGATGATGGGTTGCTTTTGCAGCTGGGTCCACCACGGGCCACGGGGTACTTTCCGGCGTGGCACCACAGCACCGACCTGAGCTCCCTGAGATTGATGGTGAAGGTAATGTACTGCTCCCTCAAGATTGCAGCATTTCTAGCCCCAGACCTATCCCTCTGCCAGTGCCTCCATGCATAGCCTGGCCCAAGCTAAGCCAGACTGAACCCTCAGGAGGGTGATGCCCAATCTCCAGCCGGGCCTTCCAGGCCCAAATCTGCTCGAGGGTGCCCTAGAAGGACATCTGCAGCTTCCACACAAGGAAGACAGCAGCCAGCCACAGGGGAGACACTGAGGTGAAGTAGTAGGGTAGGCACACATAAGAGGGGTTATTTGGAAATGCACAAGGGTAGCAAATTATGTTTATATGTTACTTTTCTGCACTGTTTATTGTTCTGTTAGCTGTTTGGAGTGATATTGATTATGTATTAAATCTTTATTTTTTGCACCTATATCTGGGTTGGTGTATAATGTGATGATGGACAATGATGTATCGGCACTCATTGGGATGGTCATGGAAAGTAAAATTTGAAGTGTCATGTGGGGCTGAAATTATTGGAATCGAGCAGCAATCAGACGAGTCTGGATTTCCCTCGCAAGGTTGGGATGGTGATGATGCCTCCTGGGTGGCTCAGGATGCTCCTCCTCCTCCTGCGGTGGTACTGGTGGTTCGGCCTCGAGATGCTGTCCACTCATGACAGTTTGCTGCATGCTGCATAACCTGACGACCACAAAGATGGAGACCCGTTCAGGTGAGTACTGCAGTGCACCACCAGAACGGTCAAGGCAACGGAACCTTTGTTTAAGCATGCCAATGCAGTGCTGAATGATGCACCTGGTCCCAGAATGAGCATCATTACATGGCATGCTCGGCCGCAGTCCTGTGGTTGCGAAGTGGAGTGAGCAGCCAAGTGGGCAGGGGATATCCCTTATCCCCAAGTAGCCACCCACAGTCCCGGTTTGGGCCAGTGAAGAGGGTGGGCACATTGCTCTGGCGCAGGATAAAGGCATCATGGCTGCTGCCTGGATACCTGGCATCAACTGCCAGGATCCTTCGCTGGGGGTCGCACACCAACTGAACATTCAGGGAGTGATACCTCTTTCTGTTGATAAACAGTTCAGGATGGTGTGGTGGCGCCCTCAGTCAGACATGTGTGCAGTCGATGGCCTCCTGCACCCTGGGGAACCCTGTAATCCGGACAAATCAGGCCTGGCGCTCCACCTGTTTCTCCCTGGTCATGGGGAAGGAGATATAGTGCACTCTTTGCTTGCACAGCGCATTGGTGACCTGCCGGATAGAGCGATGGGTGGCAAATTGGGAGATATTAGAGACTGGAACGAGCCCGTAGCGTAAAAGTTCAAAGCTATTGTTACTTTGATCTCCATGCTGAGCGCTGCCCTCAGCCTTGGCCTGAGACTCCAAATCTGGCCGCAGGACATTGTAGAGCTCAGTCAGGATGGCCTATGTAAATCGCCGCATCCACACACATTGCTCATTGCTGAGCTGCAGGAAGGAGAACCGACGCTGGTAGACACTAGGACGGTAGGGCCTCCTTGGCAGAGGTATATGCTGAGCCCCTCCCATGCCAGCTGCATGGGCACCTTCTCCCTCTTCCTCATCATGTTGTGGAGCCTCTGCAGGCTGCTGCTGGCAAGGCTCCTCGCCCACTATCTGGTGAGGGAGGTCAGCATACCTCACCCTTCTCCTCATGCCATCTCCCTGCTGTCCAGACTTTGGGCGTTGATGTCTGGCTGCTGCCTCTCTTGCCCGCTGCCTGAGGACTCGTTGGTAACGACGACGCCTCCTGCCTCTGACAGTCTGCAGCAGGCGTCTCCTGCCAAAACTGAGCCCATTATGGGTGGAGGCACGACCCTCTGTGCGGCAGTGATTTACTCCCACCAGCTACGACTAATGAGAGACAGAGAAAACATTTTCTCACTCAGCAAAAGTTTTCAGAATCCTGCTGCCGTTTTTGAAATGTTGAACAAAAAGCTCAGAGAAATTTTGATGAACAAAATACCTCTCAACACACCAACTGGAGCTCTCCCACAGTGCACCAACCCTAAAAGCTGGCAGGGGCACTGTCAGTAAAAGGACCGGCTTTTTTAAGCTGAAAATGGTTTCGGGGCGGAGCGGCAGCGGTGTGCACTTCGATCGCATCATCACTGCCACAAGCCCATACCGCCACGAATGTCCGTCAATCGGGGTAGTGGTCCACACCGCCGCAAAACCTCTCAGGCCAAATTTCTGTCGTGGCGGCCAGTTGACAGCAAAGCGGCGGCTACGGGATTCCACCGTATGACCACCGCAAACAGGCGGTAACCGATCTTACCAAGACCCTGAATTTCGGCCCCAAGGTCTGTAAAGATATTACTAGTAGTCTGCTAAATCTATAAATCAGTTGTTACTGGGAGATACATATGCTTATAATAGGACACCCACTGAGATGTAATTCTTGAATTGCATCAATTAAGACATCCTAAATTAGAACATTAACTAGAAACAAAGGTTTTTGCTAAGGCAGTTCTTGGAGTCCATTCCCTCATTTATTCCTCCCATTGGTCAGAAGGTGTCAGGTTCCTCAGGGCCTGCCAAACTATCTTCAACTATATTCACGAGTCTGCTTAAACAATTCTACCCAAGAACAATCCTATTTCTTTCTACCCTGTAACAACTGAAACTTGATGCACCTTTGCATAAATGATTAAGAAAAGCATTTTGTTATCTAAATGACTACCGACAATAAATTAACGTTGTCTGCTGAGTTTGTAGCAGGCTTTATATTTCTGGAAATCAAGCAATGTTGGTCAGTTATTGAAACTGTGAGTGGTCACCAGAAAACATTACTGCCTATCTGAAAGCTTGGCGCTGATATTGCCCAACTCCAATTTCAGCAGAAACGATCCAATGGCAACAGGGAGACTCAACTGAACGAAACATTAAAACAAAGTGGCAGTAATGACTTATAGGTTGGAACCTCAACAAAAGATTTAGATAGGTGCAAAACTACAAAATATTCTACAAAAGAATACTTCAAGTATACATAATTTAAAACATTAATTTACTGATAAACCTGATTAGAACTTTTACCTGTGTGGGCAAACAAAACCTGATTAGAACTTTTACTTGTGTGGAAAAACAGTAAAGACTGGCATTAACAATGGGAGGAAAAGGACTAAATTGTGGCTAAGCAATGGTCTTTTATGTATAACAGAGAACAGAGAACGCCATCTGTCCACGGTGATCTAAGGGCTGTATAATCGTCTGAATAAGCCGTTTTTGCATTAGATGGTACAGTATTCATTTGTACTTAAATATGAACAAATGAGGAAGATAATAGCTTTAAGTCTACAGTTTCTTTTTTATTTGACCAGTTGACAATGAAAAATATAAATTTTGTAGATGCTTTGATGAGTAAGAACTTATGGCTTGTTGTGTAGAATATTTTAACTGAACAAATAGTTACTTCATTGCAGTTTCTTTTGACATCACTATCTCAATAGTAGGATTTTAACCCAAATGAACTGCCATTTTAAAGCAACAAATCATTTGCAATATTTTCATGAAATAAAGACACAGGGTTGTCCATAATTGTTATATTTTTCACAAGAGTACAGAACACTTTTTGTGTTCGCTCCATGTGGACTTTTAATAAGTTTGCTTAACCTTCTGAGTATAGTATATATATATATATATATGAAAATATTATAGATGATCCCTTACTAAATTAGAGAAATTCCTCATACCGTGAACGAAGGTCTTCCATACACAGACACTCGTGAGGTAAGCCTCAAAATTTGCACTCTTTCTCCTTGAGCTAACACTGTGCTTGCACAGCTCACCAGTAGATTAAAAATTTTGCATGCTGCTCAAGGAACACATTACTGCGTGTGACAGAACTAATACTACTTTCGCGAGGATGTGCCCAAAAACCAGTAAGCCAAAATAAACAAACAACATGGCGTTTAGAAGAGTAAAAGATGGGTACATCATATGGGCTTGGAAGACCCTGTTGTGGAGAAATGTATCAATCCCTTCTCTTTCAGATCAGGTCTTCTGCACACAAGACACCAAAATTCCCAGAAGAGTACTATTTAAGAGATGTTCCAAGGCAAATCACAAAAAAACTATTGACATGTAGCTGCCATCTCTTATAACATTACATGGACACTGGCAAAAGCAAGATTATGGGTGCAGAATGTGTGTCAGGGAAACCATATTTTGTCCTGCACAAGTGTTCTAATTGAAATGCAGCCACCATGCCAAGTAGCAGAATTGCCCTGCCTCCATAAAGGAGATGTATAATAGGTGCAAAGGCCAGGAGGATTTGGTATGTTTTGCATTAAAATGTGAAGTGATGCATTTTGGTAGGAAGAATGAGGTGTGGAAATATAAACTAAATTGTACCTTTTTCAAGGGGTTGAAGGAACAGGGAGAGATGGGGTGTATGTATACAAATCTTGTGGAGGCCAAGTCACTGAATATATATAAAGGAGATAGATAGATTTCTAGACACAAAAGGCTCAAGGGGTATGGGAAGAAATCGGGAATATGGTGTTGAGATAGAGGATCAGCCATGATCATATTGAATGACGGTGCAGGCTTGAAGGACCGAATCGCCTACTACTGCTCCTATTTTCTATGTTTGAAGGTGGAAGGACCAGCTGAGAAGGCTGTTGGAAAAGCATATGGGATCCCTGGCTTTATAAACTGAGGCACAGAGTACAAAAGCAAGGAAGTTATGCTAAACGTTTATAAATCATTGCTTAGGCCCCAGCTGGAGTACCACATTTTAGAAATGATGTCAAAGCCTTGGAGTGGGTGCAGAGGAGATTTACTGGAATGGAACCAGGGATGTGGGAATTCAGTTACGTGGAGAGATTAGAGAAGCGGAGGTTATTCTCCTTACAGAGAAGGTTAAAGGGAGATTTAATAAAGGTGTTCAAATCATAAAGGGTTTTGATAGAGTAAATAAAGAGAAACTGGGGCTGAAATTCACCGCCGTTTGAAATGGGTCGCACCTACCGCTTTTGTTGTCTTCACCACCGCAGTGGCTTCTTGCGCGAAATTCAGCTCTGTCTTTTTTTTTCATACGGAGCGGAAGTCAGTCATAATGTCAGTTAGTCAGTCAGCCTTGGTGAGGCCATACCTGGAGTATTGTGTACAGTTTTGGTCTCCTAACCTGAGGAAGGACATTCTTGCTATTGAGGGAGTGCAGCGAAGGTTCACCAGACTGATTCCCGGGATGGCGGGACTGACCTATCAAGAAAGACTGAATCAACTGGGCTTGTATTCACTGGAGTTCAGAAGAATGAGAGGGGACCTCATTGAAACGTTTAAAATTCTGACGGGGTTCGACAGGTTAGATGCAGGAAGAATGTTCCCAATGTTGGGGAAGTCCAGAACCAGGGGATACAGTCTAAGGATAAGGGGGAAGCCATTTAGGACCGAGATGAGGAGGAATTTCTTCACCCAGAGAGTGGTGAACCAGTGGAATTCTCTACCACAGAAAGTTGTTGAGGCCAATTCACTAAATATATTCAAAAAGGAGTTAGATGAAGTCCTTACTACTAGGGGAATCAAGGGGTATGGTGAGAAAGCAGGAAGGGGGTACTGAAGTTGCATGTTCAGCCATGAACTCATTGAATGGCGGTGCAGGCTAGAAGGGCCGAATGACCTACTCCTGCACCTATTTTCTATGTTTCTATGTTTCTATAATGAGGGCAGAAGTGGGACGGAGAGTAGAAGATCGATCACCAGAGGGCGGAAGTGGAGGCGGGACAGAGTCTCCGCCGCTGCCAGCAATCAGCGTAGCTGCGAGCTCTGCGATTATTTTAGTTAGGTCCACTGGGCCACCAGGGAGGGTTTCAACCGGGCCAACGGCCTGGCACCCATGGCCGAACCCGGGGGTATAATTGTCCGGCAGACCTGGCAGTCGATCGACAAAAATAATAAAATGGCAGCCGCAGCAGTGCACCCTCCCCTTGAATGGCCGCCGCACACAGCCATGTCACAAACACTGAAAAAACTGTCGGGGGCACCGCTCGGCGGCCCAAAGATTTTTTCCCCTGAATCTAGCTGGAGGTGCGGGAGATTGGCAGTGCGCACTTTGATGACGCACTTAGGAGGGGTCAGCAGCAACGGAGCGGAAGTGGGGATCGCCGGAAAAGCACCTAGGAGAATTTTTGACTCCAAATCGGCAGCCTTTTGATTCCGCCCCGTGGCTACCGCTTTCCGGCGGTAAGAGGCACTATCGGGAGGCTGACTTTCGGCCCCACTGTCTCCAGTGGCAGAAGGGTCAGTAATCAGAGGACACAGATTTAAGATAATTGACAAAAGGTGAAAATTTTTTTTTTTCTACGCAGATGTTATGATGATCTAGAATATAGTGTCTGAAAGGGTGGTGGAAGCAGATTCAATAATAACTTCCAAAATGGAATTGAATAAATACTTGAAGGGAAAATTGCAGGGCTATGGGGAAAGGGCAGGGGGATGTGATTGGATAGCTCTTTTCCGGCACAGGGACCGAATGACCTCTTTCTGTGCTGTATCATTTTATGATTCCAAGAGTCTAAGTTATTGCCTTTGTCTGCTAAATAAATGATTGAGTATCGTTAAGATGGGCAATTAAGCCATTGCAAATCAGAAAATGGCCAAACACACTCTTCTTTCCTAGTTGGTGACAATCCACTGAAAAAAGCTTGAATGTTTTTTTTAGACACTAGGAGTTAATATATTTTTTTTCTTTTTTGGCTGATTGTCAATGCAGATGCACTTCCCATTCTCCATTGAAATAAATGCAATTCTTAACATAACTGACAGGATTTTCCAATGATTTCAGGTAGTTTTGAAACTTTTGCCAATATTATAAGAACTTAAAAAAGCATGGAACATAAAGTTGTTTGGCCCATACCATTTACTCCTTCTACAAATCATCTAATTCCCATTATTTAATCTCGCAAGAAACATTTCTGCACAAGTATTTTCACAAAGTTAAACCCTAAATTATTAAACCATCCCACTAGTCAGCCCTCACTTACTGCCCTCCAGTTGCCGCATCAATACATGAACCATCATTTCTTTTGGAACATTTGACCTCAATCTGTATTAACTTCAATAACTGCCAATTATCTTGTCAAGGATGGTCCATGGTTATTCATGAAATAAGACTTTAATTATGGATGCTAACAAAATGGCTGGAATAACTTGGGAGGGTTCAGAAAAATATATTTTAAACCACACAAGGTAGATGGTACTCATAGGCCTAGAATGCAAATGAAAAGATGTACATTAAGCCACTGTTTGTTGAAGTAGAGAGGATACACAGTCTACTCCTGATAATTAGAAGGGGTGATCTAATTGAGGTGTTTAAGATGATTAAAGGATTTGAACTATTTCCTCTGGAGGAAGCCTCCAGAACAAGGGGGCATAACCTTAAACTTAGAGCTAGGCTTTTCAGGGGTGATGTCATAAAGCATTTCTTCACACAAAGGGCTGTAGAAATCTGGAACTCTCAACTCTCTCTCTCAGAAGGCTGTGGATTCTGGGTCAATTGAAACTTTCAAAACTGAGATTGCTAGATTTTTGTCAGGTAATGGGTTTCAAGAAATATGGAGCAAAGACAGACAAATGAGGTTTGATCAACCATGATCTAATTCAATGGTGGAAAAGGCTCGAGGGGCTGAATGACCTACTCCTGTTCATATGTTCCTAAAAATGTTTTCTTTTAGGTCCTCGAGTGATGAACCTGAGGATCCAGTTGAGAGAATGCCAGCTATGCATTGTTCACACCCAGTAGGTGAGATGACAACCAACATAAATGTTATCAATAACCATGGGCAATGATTAATCCAGAATCAAGTAGCTAACATAGGGAGAGATTACCATTAATTTTTACAATGAATACACAAAATAATTTGTTATTTTGAAGTTCTGACTTTTTGAACCTCCATGATTATGCTCAACAGACTTTTAAAATTTGTACTTGAAGGTGGGTCCATTCAAAGATCACAAGACAAGAATGGTTCATGAAACAAATCTTCGACCTGACAAGTTACTTTCTGTAAGTACTTTGATATCATTTGATAACACATTATCTGGACAATACTTTGAGAGTTTCTGAACTTGTAATTGCTCAGCAATGAACCTTTTCAAACATGATGATCTGGGAGTTTCCAATAATCTAACTCTGAGTTCAGTTGTAGCATTGACTTAGGGAGAGTGCTACATATATTTTAACCAGCCCTTGTTCCTGTCAGAGTACTTTGATCCAGGTAGTTGGTTGCTTGGTTTAAAACTGGAAGGTTCTTTCTCTAAAGAGGAACTCGTCCATCTGGTCTTGGAAAAAAAGAACAAAGTCCTTAAATTTCCAAATAATAGCACTTAAGAAATTTTCAAAGAAAGTTTGTCAATGTCTGCACCAAGTAGACAAATGTTTTGAAATTCCATCAAAATTGAAATCATCTCTGTGGAAAAAATGAGAGACTGGACATCCAGCACTGCATAATCGAAAAGCTAACACTGAAATCAAAGACAATGCATAAATATCCCCATGCGGCATGTTGCTTAGTACTAGAATTCAGTAGTCACAACAGCCTCTTTTCTATAAGAAGATTTTCCTTAAACTTGAAAGGGACATCTGAGGAAATAGCAAACATTTTCTCTCATAAACACTGCAGTTTGATATGTTAATCAAATAACTTGGTCACCTTAAACTATATATAAAAGGGGCACTTCCCTAACTCCCTCTTTAATCGGAGAGCTTTTATAACGATTGGCTCTATTTGTAGATTCAACTGATTTGATCAAAGGAAAGAGGAAATGAGAGTATACTGCATATTAAGAGCCTTATAAAGTTTATTCGCTCAATGCTGGCTAATGGAGAATGTCAAATATTCTTCAGTGGATCACCCACAACCTTAATGACAAAAAATATAAACCACTCAATTATCAGTTTAAATTTAAAGGCATTAAGAAAATCAGAACTATCATTTGATGGCAGAGAAATGAAGACCTGAAGCTCTAAGACTAAATGCTTGCAGGATTAAAAAATGACAGGAAAAAAAATATAAGAAATGTCCATTTAAACGTAATGGCCATTCCTCGTCAATTTTATGTTCCAGATCTGAAGAGGACTGGGCTGACTCTTAAGCATACTGCTCATTATCTGCAGAAAGAAATCGAAAGGTGACTTCACAGCCAAGGGGGTAAGTGATTGGCTGGTGATTGGTGAGTAGTTTTTCTTTTTCTTTTCTTTATCAGTAAGTAACCTTTTAGCCTTGTTGCCAAATTAAGTTAATCTAAGGGTTAAGTCATGGCAGGACAGCTCGGACACGTGTTATGCTCCTCCTATACTATGTGGGAAGTCAGGGACGCTTCCGGTGTCCCTGACGACTATGTGTGCGGGAAGTGCATCCGCCTGCAGCTCCTGACGGACCACATTGCGGCACTGGAGCTGCGGGTGGATTCACTCTGGAGCATCCACGATGCTGAGAATGACGTGAATAGCACATTTAGTGAGTTGGTCTTCCCGCAGGAAAAGGGGACAGAGCCAGATAGGGAATGGATGACCAACAGAAAGAGCAGTGCAAGGAAGGTAGTGCAGGAGTCCCCTGCGGTCATCCCCCTGCAAAACAGATACACCGCTTTGGGTACTGTTGGGGGGGATGACTCATCAGGGAAGGGCAGCAGCAGCCAAGACCATTGCACCGTGGATGGCTCTGCTGCACAGGAGGGCAAGAAAAAGAGTAGGAGAGCTTATAGTGATAGGGGATTCAATTGTAAGGGGAATAGATAGACGTTTCTGCGGCCGCAACCGAGACTCCAGGATGGTATGTTGCCTCCCTGGTGCAAGGGTCAAGGACGTCTCGGAGCGGGTGCAGGGCATTCGGAAAAGGGAGGGTGAACAGCCAGTTGTCGTGGTTCATATAGATACCAACGATATCGGTAAAAAAAGGGATGAGGTGCTACAAAACGAATTTAGAGAACTAGGAGCTAAATTAAAAAGTAGGACCTCAAAAGTAGTAATCTCAGGATTGCTACCAGTGCCACATGTTAGTCAGAGTAGGAATCGCAGGATAGCTCAGATGAATACGTGGCTTGAGGAGTGGTGCAGCAGGGAGGGATTCAAATTCCTGGGACATTGGAACCGGTTCTGGGGGAGGTGGGACCAGTACAAACCGGACGGTCTGCACCTAGGCAGGACCGAAACCAATATCCTAGGGGGAGTGTTTGCTAGTGCTGTTGCGGAGGAGTTAAACTAATATGGCTGGGGGATGGGAACCTATGCAGGGAGACAGAGGGAAGTAGAATGGGGGCAGAAGCAAAAGATAGAAAGAAGAAAAGTAAAAGTGGAGGGCAGAGAAACCTAAGGCAAAAAATAAAAAGGACCACATTACAGCAGAATTCTAAAGGGGCAAAGTGTGTTAGAAAGACAAGCCTGAAGGTTCTGTGCCTCAATGCGAGGAGTATTCGGAATAAGGTGAACGAATTAACTGCGCAGATAGCAGTTAACAGGTATGATGTAATTGACATCACGGAGACATGGCTCCAGGGTGACCAAGACTGAGAACTCAACATCCAGGGGTATTCAACATTTAGGAAGAATAGACAGAAGGGAAAAGGAGGCGGGGGGGGGGGGGCATCGCTGGTTAAAGAGGAAATTAATGTAATAGTAAGAAAGGACACTAGCTTGGATGATGTGGAATCGGTATGGGTGGAGCTGCGGAATACCAAGGGGCAGAAAACACGAGTGGGAGTTGTGTACAGATTACCAAACAGTAATGGTAAGGTTGGGGACAGCATCAAACAAGAAATTAGGGATGCATGCAATCAAGGCACAGCAGTTATCATGGGTGACTTTAATCTACATATAGATTGGGCGAACCAAACTGGTAGCAATGCGATGGAGGAGGATTTCCTGGAGTGTATTAGGAATGGTTTTCTACAACAATATGTCGAGGAACCAACCAGGGAGCTGGCCATCCTAGACTGGGTGATGTGTAATGAGAAAGGACTAATTAGCAATCTTGTTGTGTGAGACCCCTTGGGGAAGAGTGACCATAACATGGTAGAATTCTTTATTAGGATGGAGAGTGACACAATTAATTCAGAAACTAGGTTCCTGAACTTAAGGAAAGGTAACTTCGATGGTTTGAGGCATGAATTGGCTAGAATAGACTGCCAAATGATACTTAAAGGGTTGATGGTGGATAGGCATTGGCAAACATTTAAAGATCACATGGATGAACTTCAGCAATTGTACATCCCTATCTGGAGTAGAAATAAAACAGGGAAACATAGAAACATAGAAAATGCAGGAGTAGGCCATTCGGCCCTTCTAGCCTGCACCGCCATTCAATGAGTTCATGGCTGAACATGCAACTTCAGTACCCCATTCCTGCTTTCTCACCATACCCCTTGATTCCCCTAGTAGTAAGGACTTCATCTAATTCCTTTTTGAATATATTTAGTGAATTGGCCTCAACAACTTTCTGTGGTAGAGAATTCCACAGGTTCACCACTCTCTGGGTGAAGAAATTCCTCCTCATCTCGGTCCTAAATGGCTTCCCCCTTATCCTTAGACTGTGTCCCCTGGTTCTGGACTTCCCCAACATTGGGAACATTCTTCCTGCATCTAACCTGTCTAACCCCGTCAGAATTTTGAACGTTTCTATGAGGTCCCCTCTCATTCTTCTGAACTCCAGTGAATACAAGCCCAGTTGATTCAGTCTTTCTTGATAGGTCAGTCCCGCCATCCCGGGAATCAGTCTGGTGAACCTTCGCTGCACTCCCTCAATAGCAAGAATGTCCTTCCTCAGGTTAGGAGACCAAAACTGTACACAATACTCCAGGTGTGGCCTCACCAAGGCCCTGTACAACTGTAGCAACACCTCCCTGCCCCTGTACTCAAATCCCCTCGCTATGAAGCCCAACATGCCATTTGCTTTCTTAACCGCCTGCTGTACCTGCATGCCAACCTTCAATGACTGATGTACCATGACACCCAGGTCTCTTTGCACCTCCCCTTTTCCTAATCTGTCACCATTCAGATAAT